>NC_047085.1:338016319-338326899 GCF_902459505.1 Geotrypetes seraphini
TTAGCCACTGGTATAAAACTTGGCATTATTGAGCATACAATATGGGGCTCATAATCAAAAGAGAAAAACATCCAAAACCGGCCTAGGTTAGCACTTGGACAATCATAAAAGAAAGATGTCCAAGTGCCAATAATCGAAACAGGTGTTGGACGTGTTTACAAACAACCTAGGCCTTCCCAGTGCCGCTGAAAGACCAGAGCTAAACTTGGCGTTTCAAGAGGAGTGTCGAGGGCGGGATGTGGGCCGTGCTAGACTTAGTTGTACTGAATGTATAACTGAAAGTTTTACAACACAGCCTAGACGGAACTTGGAGTTTGTGACTTAGGCCAGTGTTTTTCAACCTTTTTACACCTATGGACCGGCAGAAATAAAATAATTATTCTGTGGACTGGCATCGGTCCGTGGACCAGCGGTTGAGGAACACTGGGCTAAGTCGTGGGCCAGACCCCGCCCATCTCTACCCAGTCTCCACCCCAGACCCCGCCCCCATAATAGTACTAATTGCACCTTGCACATCCCGTGCCTCATCTGGAATCCTTCCCTCTGATGTTGCAACGTCAGAGAGAAGGCTTCCGGTTCAGGCGCAGGATGCCCATAGGAGCCACTGCCCTGTGGCTTTGTGCACTGAATCAGTTAGGAAGAGGGAGCTGGCTCGAAGGTAACGCCGTATCGATCGTATCATGGACTGGTGGCTGAAGAACACTGTGTTGGGCCTGATGCACGTGCTGGCCCTGTGGACCGGCAGGAAATTTCTGTGGACCGGCAATGGTCCATGGACCGGTGGTTGAAGAACACTGACTTAGGCCATTTAAAACATGGTCTAAGGCACAAAAACCTATATAAAGTGACCAGATAAGCACTGCAAACACATAGTACAGACCCCCACACACTATCCCAGTGATCACTGACCCCCCCCATAAAAATTATAAGCACAACTTTAAATATCTGCCTCCAGAACATCAGCACCTGTCAGCCTGCCATAGGAAAGACTAGTAGAGCTGCACAGAGGCGGCTTAAGTCATCTTGGGGGTGGGTTAGGGACCCTTGGAGAGGAGGACCCAGGTCCATAAGCCACTGTAATCACTGCATTCATGGTGAAACATGTGCACTCCCCCAAAAAAACCCAAACCCTTTTGTAATGCCATATAAGTGGCTCCTGCAGCCATAAGGGCTATTGGGGTTGTAGACAGGTGGGTATAGTATGTTTTGGGGGTGTTTTGGGAGGCTCACCATGATCTATAAGGGAGCTGTAGGGCACCCTTTTTGTGAAGTTCACAGCAGTGTCCTTTAAGGTACCCCACTATTCAGGTGCCATGTCTGGATGTCCAGTCCATCACTTTGGACAAATATTTGGATGAAAATGTGTTATAAATATGGACGATTTAGCAGCTTGGACGATCAGATGGCTGGACGTATAGTTAGCTGATTTTCGAAGAAAAAATATCTATTTTGGGCGTATTTTTTTAAAATGTGTCCTAAGCTGTGTCTGACTTTGGACGACTTGCGACTTAGGTGAAAACGGACTTAGACGTTCCTTTCGATTATGCCCCTCCACAGCTTTAAGTCCTCATACCTTTTTGTTACTTTAATAAAAATGATTCTGGTTTGGTAATAATCCTTTTGGCTAATAACCCAGTTAGAGTCTTTGTATCAGCCAACTACATATTCCTCCCTCATCCTCTCTCACTGGTGTTAATGTTTGGTGGATTCCCTGAGTAGTTTATGAATTCCTGATATTCTTGGTCTTGGCTGGCAGGAAGAACTAGTATTGGAGTTCAGGTAAAATAGGGCAGGGTAAATTAACCAAACCCCTTAGGTACAGAGCTACATCTATTGAGTCATGTTAATACTGAGTTTTAGCCATTACATTTATATACACATTTCTAGATCTCAAATTCCAAAATCTATGATGACTTTTAAACTTGATCCTGTTAAACCCATGTTTTTCTCTGTGAAAAGAACCTTAGGGCCATATTTACTAAAGCTTAGTGCATCTTAAGTGATGTATGGCCTATAAGAATAAAATAGGCTGCTCAACACATAGCACACACTAAGATTTATTAAACATGGCCCTTATTTCTTGAAATGATTTATTAATTTTCACAATCTATAATCCCCAAACTACTAATATTTCAAGTACACACTCAAAATATCCAACAATGAAGATACTAAAGTTCAACAAGGGACAAAGAAATAGGGTCCTTTATTCTTTATGCCAATAAAGATTCCTTTTGTCTTTTAGGTTTTGTTTCCATTCAGGTGACCAGAGAAACAAAAGTCTGATTATTGCTGGAATAGTGTCACCCAAGTTTACACAGAAAATTACTGTAAATAGATATGGGGGGAAAAAAAATCAACACCCTGGAAGGGAGACACTTTTTCAAACCCTCCCAGTCCTTTTTTCTTCTTTAAGGGGAGGAAAAATTCCAAACTTGACTAAAGGTTAATAATAATTCATGTCCAGCTTACTATAACTCAATAACTATCAAAGTCTCTAACTCAAAATACTGCTTGCTGGCTTACAGGATCAGAGCCATTACATTCTCTATTGAAGACTTTATTGAATTTTACACTAAGCTTTAGCTGACTGAACAGGTCAAGGCATTGTGCCTCAGAGTTTTCTTTATTCTCAGAAACTCATAAAGCCTTCTCTAGGCTGTAGCTGCTGCTAGCTAAGAAACTTGACTCAGCACAGGGTCAGAGGACCTGACTTCCATGAAAAAAAAGGTCACATAGCTTTAAAACCTGTTCCTGAATGTCATTAACTTACATGCACTAGTTGTTCCTGTGTGTCAAATTCTCGGGAGCAGCTTTCCCAATGGCAGTTTGTCTCATACACCACTTCAGGCTCTTGTTTGCTTTCATCTTTGTCCCCTTCCTCTTTGACTAGAGTCATTCCTTCTGGCTGCTCCTGTAAAACAGAGGTGGTGGGAAGTGAATGTTAAATGGAGCAAAGGTAGAGGGCCTATGGAAAAAAAAAATCCACTTAATTAACTAAAGCTCAGAATGAGTTCTTGCTGAATGAAGAGGAAAACACAGCTTAAATTCTGATTTCCGTTTTATCTCTAAAGTATTGATTCCCAAGCTACTTCACAAGATGGTTTGTTATAGTCTACATATAATGTTTTTTTTTAGTTTTTATAAAGTATTGCGGTGTACAAATAATATAAATAAATAAAATAAAGATCCCATATTTCTATAACAAACAAAAATATTTATTTTTGAAGCAATCAGCCCATTTTACCCATCTTTTTTTTAAATGCTCAAGGGCCAGTTTTCAAAACCACTGTGCTGGTTCACTAAGTACTGTTCTTCAACCGCTGGTCCGCAGACTGGTGCCGGTCCGCAGAAAATTTCTGCCGGTACGTGCAGGGCCGGCGAGATCGAGTCAGTGGTTAAATTTCCTGCTAACTGCGGTAGTGTTGGAAGGCTGCTGTTCCGCCCAGCCTCGGGCGATCAAGACAGGCTGCCGATGTCGGGGCCTTCCCTCTGTGAGCCTCGCCTGTTCGGAAACAGAAAGTTGAAACAAAATAGGCGAGACTCAGAGAAGGAAGGTCCCGACGTCGGCAGCCTGTCTTGATCGCCGCCCCTGCCGAGTTGCTGAAGAGGGCCGCGGGGAAGGTGCAGGTAGAAGGGAGAGAGCTGCAGGCAGGTGCAAGTGGAGGGAGATGGTCAGTGTGCGCGGGAGCAAGATCCTGGGGAGCCTTCAACAGTGGCTGTCTCCCCTCCCAGCAGCTCTCGTACTTGCCAGGGCAGTGATTCACCGGCAACTTCCTCTTTCCTCAGAGGCGGCAACGGACCCAAGGCTGCCTAAGTAAATAAACTGCTGCAGGCAAGTACTGAGAGCTGCTGGAAGGGGAGGAAGCCACTGTTGGAGACTAGGAAGCTGCTGGATAAAGGGAGAGCTGCTACTGGACCTGGAGTGAGGTAGAAGGAGAGATGCTGCTGGGAGGGGAGGAGGGAAAGGGATGGGAAGAGAGTTAATGTTGGATAGGGGGAGGAGGGAAGGGAGAAGGAAAAAAGGAAGGAAACAGCTGGCAGGGAGATTACAGGAGGAGAAAGGGGGTCAGGGTGGAATGGAGAGATCAGATGAGGGAAAGGGGAGAGACAGAGGAATGAGAAAGTAGAGAGAGATTGATGCTTGGAAGGGGGTCAGCAGAGAAATGAGAGAGGGATAAAGATGCTAGATCTGGTGTAGGAGAGATAAAAATGAAGAAAGCAGTGAAGCTGGAATGAATGATGTAAAAAGGAGAGAGAAGGCACAAGCTGAGGAGAGGGGGCATAGAAAGAAGTCAGATACATATGGAAGTGGGAGAGGGCAGACAGTGGATGGAAGGGGCAGATGCTGGATTGAAGAGACAGGGCAGACGCTGGAAAGAAAAGAGTGAAAAGAAGATGAAAGCAGAAACCAGAGACAATAAAAGGTAGAAAAAAATCATTTTATTTCTATTTTGTCAATAGAATATATCAGATTTGAAATATATATCCTGCTAGAAACATAACTGGGGACTGCAAAGCCCAGACAGTGCTTCTCCAGCTGGCTTAGGGCTCTCTCTGACCAGGGGGCAATCCCCTAACACTATTCCTGTCATGTGTGACTGCAGTATTCTGTTAGCATGATATTTCTTTGTAGCATTCTGTAATAATTTTGCTTGTTCAGTTTTCCTGATAGTAGAGGGGATATATGTGAAGGGGAGGGGAAACAGGGGTTTTGTTGGTCCTTGCTCTGTATATTTATATTTATAAAATGACAATTGTACAGAATATTATTTCTTTTTATACTTTAATAAAATACGTTCAATATAAAATCATAACTGAGGCTTGTGCGGATGGGATCAGATGGTTTGCGGGGACCGAGCTTGCGGAGACGGGGCGGAAATGTGTTTTTTAAAATTTCAGTCTTAATAGTTTGCCGGTCCACAAAATAATTATTTTATTTCTACCAGTCCACGGGTATAAAAAGGTTGAAAAACACTGCTCTAAAGCATGCTAACCTGCGCTAGTATTAACATGGGCTATCGTGTGTTTTTTTCAGTGAATCAGTTTCACAGAAAATATTGATGCTAGAGGCAAATAGTGCATGTGGTGTGGTAATAGGATACCATATACAGAATTTAAGCCAAACACTATCTGTGTGCATAGCTAATTTGTGCATGCAGGTTAAATGTTTAATACAATACAATAGGTGCAGAAAAGCAGCAATTAGCATCTAAGGGCTAGATTCACAAACCTTTTTTCTGGGCTGATTACAGCAGGCCTGATGAATTCACAACACGAAGAAATTCAAATTAGGGTGATCGGAGGAACGTCCTCCTCCGATAGCACGGCTCGCAAGTGTACGATCCTGATGCATGCGCAGACCATCTGATTTCCCTGCAGATGGTCTGCGCGTGCATTTTGTTTCCGGATTTTTTTTTTTATTGCTGGCTTTTGTTTTTTACCCGAGCCAACTCTCCTCTTCCAAGCCCTGCTCTTGCCACCCAGACTCTCTTGCTCTCTGCCGCCTTCCCTGCAGTGCGAGTCCGTGGGTTTAAAGCGGGGCTGCACTGCGACGTGCAGCCCCGCTTTAAACCCACGGGATCGCACTACAGGGAAGGCAGATCTCCCCGGCTTTGGCCCAAACTTTAATTCTATGCAGCTCACCCAAAAAGTCATTTTTTTTTCCAGGAGCTGGGGGGGGGGGGGGGTACTTAAAATTCCTTCACAAATCAGTTTTAGAGGATGTGTTTTTGTGGAAGTTATGGTAGGTTTAACGAGAACCAGTGAAAAACGTGATAGTATGTGAAGGGGCGGAACTTCAATGTTTTTTTGTTTTTTTAACAAAATGGAGACACCTGCTATAGCAGTGGCTGCGTGTGAAATTAGACAGGCAGCTGACTTTCAGTTAAAGTTGGGCGGTAATGCTACTGGTGCTGCTGATCTCGAGAACTGAACGTAGAAGCTATACTATACTATACGGTTGTGAGGTAAGATTGTGAAAATTCTACCCACTCGGTTCAGTGGCAGGAGCGCTAGCCTTGGCGCTTTATTCCGGCAGCTTTTGGTTTCATCAGAGTGCAGGACCTGAGACCACCTCTGTTTGAACGGTCACCACCTCCTTCTTGGTGTGTTGCCTTCAGGATTCTTTGTCCTTAATTATATGCTGTTTGTATAACTGCGGTTATTAAATCTGATTTTGGGCAAAGTCATAATTAATTAATCCTGATGATTCTTCTGCAGTTTTGTGACAGGAAGCTGGGCATATTTTCCCATCGAGGGCTAAAGCTATCTTCTCCTAGTAAACAAGCTATTTTACTGGCAATGGCCCGTCCTAGTTCTAGTTTGAACAATTTTCGGGATACCTTTGCCACAGCCAAACATATTCCCATAGTAACAGAGGCTAGCATGAGTGCTGAGAGTGGAGTACCCACCTTCCAAGGAGGTGATGGCTAGTGGAGAAAGTGGCAAGCTCAGCGCTTGGTAACACCAGAGGCATTTGCACGGAGCCCTTCTGTATGTGGGAGTTCTATCACTATCGCCATTACAGAGTGTGAGTCCAGGCTAAGCAAGCAGGGTCGCCATGTGATGGTTAACACTCAGAATATTGATGAACTACAGAGGCTGGTGGGCTCCATGAACCTGCTAGAGATCCATGGTAGCTTGTTCAAAACACAATGCACCAACTGTGGGAGTGTGGCTGAAAATTATAACAGTCCCATCTGTCCTGCTTTGGTGGGGAAAGGTGCTCCAGATCTTAAAGAACAGGATGCCATTATCCCTGTTGAACAGCTTCCTTGCTGTCATCAAAAGAACTGCATTGGTCTCCTCTGTCCTCATGCTGTGTAGTTTGGAGAGACTCTGGATTTTAATATTCTTACTGAAGTTGAGAAGGAACTTGATCTCTGCGACCTGTGCTTGGTGGTTGGAACCTCTTCAGTGGTTTATCCTGCTGCCATGTTTGCTCCTCAAGTAGCTGCTGGAGGAGTGCCAGTGACAGAATTCAACATGGAAACTATCCTTGCCACCGCCAGCTTCAGTTTTCACTTCCTGGGCCCTGTGGCACAACCTTACCTCCAGTACTTGTCTGACACAAAAGGGAAATAATTTATTGAAACCCAGTGATTTTGTTTTTATTCTATTGATTTTTATTATTATCATATGATTAATGGGGTTATGATTTGTGATCCCTTCTTATTAGTTTATTGTTTTTTAAAGTTTCCATCTTGTTATATAATTAGCTAATGATACTGATAGTAAGTTTCTTATAGATGTTAAAAACTGTCTTGTTATTCTATTGAAGGAATATTGTTCTTTATGAATTTACTAAATATCGTATTTGGTTATATTCCTGGTAATATTAATAGGCAGTTGTGCTGGGAGAGAACACGCTGGAAACGAAAAAAAGGTAGAGTCTCTATGGGTCAAAATTCGAGGAACAAATGGAATGGAAATGAAGATCGGCATCTACTACCGATCTCCAGGGCAGTCCGAAGAAATTGATGGAGAAATGACGGACGAGATTAAACGCAACTGCAAGGGAGGCAACACAGTTATCATGGGTGACTTCAATTATCCAGACTGGAACCTAGGCATCTCTGGCTGCAGTAGGGAGACCAAGTTCCTGGATGCTGTTGGCGATTGCTTCCTGGAACAGCTTGTCAAGGAAACTACGAGAGGAAATGCAATTCTGGACTTAATTCTAAATGGACTACGAGGACCAGCGCAAGGTGTAGAAGTAGACGGGACGCTGGGAAGCAGTGATCACAATATGATCTACTTCAACCTGGACACAGGGGCAAAACATTGATCCAGAACGATGGCCACTGAAGACCCGTTTAGTAATTTCAAATTTACACCCAGCAGCGTCTACTGCGAGTTGTCAAAAATCAAGGTCAACAAGGCAATGGGGCCAGACAACCTACACCCTAGGGTACTCAGGGAGTTGGGTGATGTCTTGGCGGAACCACTATCCGCGCTCTTCAATCTCTCCCTTAGTACAGGTAACGTCCCGATGGCCTGGAAGACGGCTAATGTCATTCCACTACACAAGAAAGGCTCCAGGATAGAGATAGCAAACTACAGACCAGTGAGTCTCACTTCAATAGTGAGCAAACTAATGGAAACCCTAATCAAACGCCAATTGGATAGGATCATGGATGAGGAGAATCTACAGGATCCCCGCCAACATGGATTCACTAAGGGGAGATCCTGCCAATCCAATCTGATCAGCTTCTTTGACTGGGTGACGAGGAAGCTGGATGTTGGTGAGTCCCTGGACATCGTCTATCTGGATTTCAGCAAAGCATTTGATAGCGTGCCATACCGCAGGTTGCTGAGCAAGATGAGTTCTTTAGGTTTGGGCGACACATTAACCAAATGGGTTGGGAACTGGCTTGGGGGTAGGCTTCAGAGGGTGATGGTGAATGGCACCCCCTCCGAAATGTCGGAGGTGATAAGTGGAGTGCCACAAGGCTCCGTCCTGGGCCCGATCTTGTTCAACATCTATATAAGAGACTTGACAGAAGGGCTCCGAGGTAGAATAACATTATTCGCCGATGATGCCAAACTGAGCAATGTGGTGAGCAAAAGCACAGACAAAAAAGCAATGGCAGACGATATGGTGCATGACTTACTTCTGCTGGAGCACTGGTCTAGGTCCTGGCAACTCAGCTTCAATGCCAAAAAATGCTAAGTCATGCACCTGGGAAACCAAAATCCATGCAAGATTTACACCCTAAATGGCGAGATTCTGACAAGAACTGAAGCAGAAAGAGACTTAGGGGCGATTGTCAGGGAAGACATGAAGTCTGCAAACCAAGTGGAGCAAGCTTCATCCAAAGCAAGGCAAATCATAGGTTGCATACGCAGGAGTTTCGTCAGCCGTAAACCTGAAGTCATTATGCCACTGTATAGATCCATGGTGAGACCGCACCTGGAGTACTGTGTGCAATTCTGGAGGCCGCATTACCGCAAGGATGTGCTGAGACTGGAATCGGTCCAGAGAATGGCCACCAGGATGATCTCGGGACTCAAAGAGCTCCCGTACGAGGAGCGGTTAGGGAAATTGCAGCTCTACTCACTCGAGGAGCGTCGAGAGAGGGGAGATATGATCGAGACATTCAAGTATCTCACGGGCCGCATCGAGGTGGAAGAAGACATCTTCTTCTTCAAGGGTCTCGCGGCAACAAGGGGGCATCCGTGGAAAATCAGGGGCGGGAAACTGCACAGTGACACTAGGAAGTTCTTCTTCACTGAAAGGGTGGTTGATCGCTGGAATAGTCTTCCACTTCAGGTTATTGAGGCCAGCAGTGTGCCAGATTTTAAGGCCAGATGGGATAGACATGTGGGATCTATACGCAAAGATAGATAGGGAGGGTCACTGGAGTGGGCAGACTTGATGGGCCGTGGCCCTTATCTGCCGTCTATTTCTATGTTTCTAAAGGGATGAGATTCATGGTGGGGAAGAAAATTAAGAAGCGGATAAGCACTGTAAAAACGCTAGAGCAAGCATGGTCCCTTTTTAAGGACACAGTCACCGAGGCGCAAAATTTATATATACCACGTATCAACAAGGGATCCAAGAGGAAAAAGAACAAGGAACCGGCGTGGCTCGTTGTAGCAGTGCAGGAAGCGATTAGAGACAAAAAGACTTCGTTTAAGAAACGGAAAAGGTCAAAAACGGATGAAAACAGTAAAAAGCACAAACAACATCAAAGCAGGTGCCATAAGGTGGTAAGAGGGGCCAAAAGAGACTACGAGGAAAAAATAGCCAAGGAGGCAAAAAACTTCAAGCCGTTCTTTCACTATATTAAGGGGAAACGACCTGCGAAGGAAGTAGTGGGGCCGTTGGATGACCATGGAATACAAGGAGTACTAAAGGAGGACAATTATCGCCGACAAACTGAACACATTTTTTGCGTTTGTATTTACTGAAGAGGATATACACAACATACCGGAAGCCGACAGGCTATATGCAGGAAAAGAAGATTGGAAACTGACTGGGTTGACGGTCAGTCTAGAAGAGGTATGCAGGCAGATTGATAGGCTTAAAAACGATAAATCCCCGGGACCGGATGGCATCCATCCGAGGGTAATCAAGGAACTGAAAGGGGCTATAGCTGAACTGCTTCAACTAATAGCCAATCTGTTGATCTAATCAGGAAGGATTCCAGAAGACTGGAAAGTGGCAAATGTTATGCTGATCTTCAAGAAAGGTTCGAGGGGAGATCCGGGAAAGTACAGACCGGTGAGTCTGATCTCGGTACCAGGAAAGATGGTAGAGGCACTGATAAAGGACCGCATCATTGATCACCTTGATGGACACAATCTGATGAGGACTAACCAGCATGGCTTCAGCAAAGGAAGATCTTGCTTGATGAACTTGCTGCACTTCTTCAAGGGAGTAAACAAGCAGATAGACAAGAGTAACCTGGTCAACATTGTATATCTGGATTTTCAGAAGGCATTTGACAGGTTCCGCATAAACGATTACTTTGAAAAATTGCAAAACATGGTATCGAGGGTGAAATACTCACGTGGATTAAAAACAGGCTGATGGATAAGAAATAGAGAGTGGGGGTAAATGGACAATATTCGGACTGGAAAAGCGTTACGAGTGGAGTGCTGCAGGGCTCAGTGCTTGGACCCGTGCTCTTCAACATATTTATAAATGACCTGGAAATTGGCACAACAAGTGAGTGATTAAATTTGCAGACGATACGAAGTTATTCAGAGTAGAGAAGACGCAGGAGGATTGCGAAGACCTGCAACGTGACATAAACACATTCGAGAAATGGGCCGTGACATGGCAAATGAGGTTTAAAGTGCATAAGATTTTCTATGCAAGATTACTAACATTTCGTTCACTGACTCCTCTGAAGTTTGGATGGTTACGCTAGACGTTCACTCTCTTTACACTGTCATTCTTTAGGAGGAGGCTCTGACAGTGATTTCTAAATTTTGGATCCAACGTCCCTCTCCTAACATGAATACCCACTGATTTTCTGGTTGACTTTGATGCGGTACATTGATGATATCTTTTTCTTTTGGATGGGCAACCATGTTTGCTTTCTTTTGTTGACTGGCTTAACAACTGCCACCCCAAGATAAAATTCTCTTACAATGCAGTACCACACACATCACATTTTTAGATGTGGAAATTATGAGGGATCAAAATATTCTTTCTACGTCTGTTCATCGCAAGCCAACTGACAGAAACAACACATTACATTCTGAAAGTTTTCACCCCTTCACCTTAAACAGAGTTTGCCTTTTTCTCTGTTCCTCCGGTACAGGAGAATCTGTTCCTCGCGGGATGAATTCATTGTACAGTCTAAGATACTGTCTAAACACTTTTTGGACAGGGGATTCCCAAATCAGTCATACGTAAAGCATATAAACGAGCATTGTATGCCAATCGGGATTATCTGCTTTTGGATTCTACCCAAAAGGTTGAGCACAGTACCATCATGTATATAAGATCATAAGAACATAAGAAATGCCTGCACCGGATCAGACCTGGGGTCCATCCAGTCCGGTGATCCGCACACGCGGAGGCTCAGCCAGGCGTTATACTACCAAGGTGCCTCAAATAACAAGAAGTATTCAGAAGCATTGGTCTTTGGTGAGAATGTTACCTGCCTTCTCTCAATACGCACTCAGGTTTGCTTACAAGAGAACTCAGAACTTGAAACAAATTCTCAGTCCGGCGGTTCCTCATTCCAACATTAGAAACTCAGGAGCACGTGGTCCCTGTGGGAGATGCAGCAATTGTGATATTATGCTTAGCTGCAGTGAGTTTGTTAATCCTGGTGATGGGAAACGCTACCAACTTAAGGTTCATACCTCTTGTGAATCTGATCATGTGATCTACTGTATTGTTTGCCCCTGCAGACTTATTTTGTGGGACAAACTTCACGTCCTCTGAGACTACGCCTAAAGGAACACAGAAGTGATTTAAAGAGAGGACTAGCCTCAGCTCCGATGGTTCAACATTGTGATACTCACAAGCATGATTTTTTTCAGCTACGCTGTTTGGCACTTGATCAGATTCCTATTCATCCTAGGGACGGCAAAAGAAGCCTTCAACTCCAGCACAGGGAGCAATTTTGGATTTTTCAGCTCCAGGCTGTGCAGCCCCATGGATTAAATACAAGCATCGATCGGTTCTATTTTTACTGATTACCATCAGCATTTCTATAGTTAATCATGCCATCATTTCAGTTTTATTTTGTCTGCAGTATTTTTCTAGTATGCCTTCTTTGTGTATCAGCTGTTTTTAGCTCATGTGATTTCAATCATTCTGTTTTGTGAATGAACTGACATGGTCTGCCCGGATTGGCTGGTTCATGTTCAGCTGACCTGTCACGTGATCTTTTTCCTGACAGGGCTGGACATGATTATAAACCCCACAACAGTGCTTTGAAAGTTGTGGTTGAAAGCAGCAGTTAGGATCTGTGTACTCTAAGTAGTTGAATGAGCTTTTGCTCTTTTTCAACTTTCAGCAGGTGAAATTGCTCACCTGCTGAAAGTTATAGGATAGCCTGGATTTGGTGCTAAGGCCTTCTTTTCCTCTTACTTTTACTTACTTGCCTCACAAAAAGGTTTGTCGCCCTTATAATCGCCTCTTTCAGTTTTGCCCACCACATTTCCTCTCCTTCCAGAGTTTCCTATCCAGACTTTCCCATCCAGACAACAATTATTTGATGTAAACCCCCCCTTTAAATGATATTGCAGTAATCCAACTTTGAAATAACCAATGCGTAAATCAATAATTCGCAACAAGTTTTATCTATATAAGGACGTATCAATCGAATTTCATGTAATAATTCAAAACAAGATCTAATGACAAAAGTTAATTGCAAGTTAAATGATAAAGAAACATCTAATCGGATTCCCAAATATCTCATGTTATTCAATAAAGTGATTGGTTGACCACGCGAAAAGGGAGCAATTGTAGATTTTTTTGAGGGTTCAGAGCAAGTTTACAATCATGTCTAAACATGGTTGTAAAGATGCTAAATCAAGATTGTTTTTAATAAGGATTTACTGAATAAAAGAAGGCCCAAGAACATTGTGTTTCCACTGTTTTTTGTTTGGAATTGCTCTTCTTTTCCTGTGGAAATTTGGGTCTTCTCTCTTTGTTGCGATTTTGATGTAAAGGTGCTAAATTAAGATTGTTCAATCTTTGTGGAACTACTAATAAAATGTCATCTGCATAGAAATAGCTCTTAATTTGAAATTCTTGGATCCTTGATGCCAAAGGACTCAAGAAGATATTAAATAACATTGGATAAAATACCAAACCCTGTGATACACCACAAGAAAGTTTGTTAAAATGAAAAATAGAAGATGAGAATGATACTCTAAACATTCTATCGGTAAAGAAGGATTCAAACCTTTGGAAAACAGTCCCTGATAGGCCTAAAGATTCTAGTTGAGATAATAACAGAAAATGGCTTATTAAATCAAAGGCTGTAGTAAAATCCAATGATATTAACAGCACTGCTTTACCCTGATCTAAAGAAGTGTAACAATCATTCATTAAGGATGCTAATATTTGCTCTGTTAAGTGAAATTTCCTAAAACCAGATTGAAAAGGATGTGCTAGTTTTCAACCCCACAGACATATTTTACTTTTTTTTTTTTTTTCAAATGGATGTTGTGACAGTTCAGAGTAGACCATAGTCAGCCCTAACACACAAGAGAGCAGTGAAGCAGTGCTTCCACGCCATAAGAAGAAGCAATCTTATATCAGAAAGCCGTTCAAGCTAATTTGAGCCTAGGCAGAGCCCTGTTAGGAGAGAGGAGGAAAATCTCCTGAGTGACCACCTGAGGAGCCAGAGGGAGCTGAAGCCTGCTTTCCCTTCAGCTAGGTTTGGGTGTGGTCCTAACAAACTTAAGCCTAGCTTGCAGAAACTAACCAGAGCAGTAAGGAGCAGTGGCTAAAAAGAACTATCCAGCCTAAGCAGCAGATCCAGGAAGAGGACCCCATGGAATGGCAGGGTCCTGAAGAACCTCAGACTCCAGAGCCATGCCTAGGAGCTGAAAGCATGGCCACTGCCAGAGCCAGTTCCTACCTTCACAGAGGAAATGGAGATAAACCTCTGCACAGTGAGCAAGTAACCATTTTTGAGGGGTTTTTTTTTTCTCTCTTTTGCATTTTGAGAAAGACTGAGTGCATCTATGTCCTTTTCTCTAGTAATTTAGAACAACCTCTATGATAGCAGATTCTGTTCTAAAATGCTAGTGAGACTTGAGACCTCTCAATTGCAAGTTCTACATCATGTCTAAACTGGAGCTTCCAGATCATATGAGCTTTGATTTCATTTTATAACTGGCCTTTTGAGTTTAATTGACAACAGGCTAAGATAGAGAGGATGCCTCAAAGATATGCTAAAGACATTGCCCTTGCCAGAAAGATGATACGCTGATTAATGGAACCTTAGTGCACTACCTGCATGCCTCCTGCACCAGGGCTGGGAAGATCTTCATCTGGTTTTATCTTGGAACGCTTGTTAAGCATCGGATCACCAGTGCTGCTCACTGCAGACTCACTTGTGGGCTTATTCTGCTGTAGAGGTGTTTGATTTTTTGAAACAAAATTATGCAGTGGTAAGCATGTATGAAAACAAAGATATCTACCAATTGTTAATTAACTATATTAAAGGACAAGAATATCAAGTCATAAAATCAGCCGCACAATTAAAAGTTTACAAAAATCAAAGTGAACATTCCAATAAAATTCACTATAGTTTATTTAAGCTTAGTGGCCAAGACCATTGCCAAGTTATTTTCTCACGTTAGTCATTATCACTATTTTCAATCATCATGGGTTAAAAAAAAAAAAAAAAAAAGAATTTATTTGTATTAATGGCCATTGGTATCTTCTGCTATAATCAGAATGATTATCCAAAGTCACCATTACATTTATAATGTATAATATCAGCAGCACACAGGTACAAGGCTCTGAATGGTGTTCCTATTTAAAACATGAACATTGTGATTCAAATTTGTAAGTGCTAGTAAACCCACCTGAGCAAAACAGAAGCTACTCTGACAAAACATATTACAAAATTAGAAATGCTTAACGTTTGTACTTTAGGTAATTATGGGGAAAGACAGCGTGTCTGAGGAATGTCATTCAGCGCATAGGGCCTGATTCTGTATAAGACGCCCGGTCTCAACAGCTGCCTAAGCAGCTTTTGAGAATCACACATGGGCATCCTATACAGAATCACCACCCTGATTCTCTAACAGACGCTGTTTAGAGAATCGCGTTGCCACTGAGCTGATCGCGGCAAGGGAATCTCCCTGACACGATCAGCTGAGAAAGCAATGGCAGGGAGCCCCCAAACCCCACCGCAAGTTGGCCAGCAGGAGAGATGCCCACTCCTTCCTGTTGTCACCCCCCCCCAAAACACACATTGTCCGCGACAGAAGGGATGTCCAATCCCTCCTACCGCAAATCCCTAAACAATCTCCGGCAGGAGGGTCGCCCAATCCCTCCTACTGGAAGCCCCCCAAACATCCTCTGAACCCCCATCCCCCAAAGTCCATCCAGACCCCCCCACCAACATAACCTTAACAGGTAGGCTGTCCGGAGGGATGCCTACTCCCTCCGGCTGGCAGGGTCGCCTCTTCAGAATGAAGGGCCTTCCCTTTCCCAGTGCACCAGGAAGAGGCCTAAGGTCCTGATTGGCCCAAGTGCCTATGGCCTCTCCCATAAGAGACGCTTTAGGCACCTGGGCCAACCAGTCTTAGGCCTCTTTCGCAGTGCAATCTGGAATGCATTGGGATTGGCTTAAGACTCCAATTGGCCAGATATCTAAAGCCCTCCCATGGGAGGGGCTTTAGGGATCTGGCCAATCAGAGTATTAGGCGATGCCCAGTGCATCACACAATACACTGGGAAGGAGGCCTAAGACTCCGGTCAGCCCAGGTGTCTAAAGCCCCTACTATGGGTCAATCAGGCTCATCCCCAGTGCATCCCAGGATGTACCAGGAGGGGGAAGGCTCACCATTCTGAAGAGGCTGGCCTGCTAGCCAGAGGGAGTAGGCATCCCTCTGGCCGGCCTACCTGGTAAAGGGGAGTCTGGGGGGGGGCGGGTTGGGAGGGTACTAGGAGGAGGGAATGGGCATCCCTCCTGCCAGGGATTTTGGGGGGCAGGAGGGAGTCAGCATCTCTCCTGCTGGGAATGTTTGGGGGGGTTACCGGCAGGAGGGAGTGGACATCCCTCCTGCCAGGGATTGTTTTACAGTTTGCGGCAGGAGGGATTGGGCATCCCGCATGCCATCTGACTTGCGGTGGGGCTCGGGGGTTCCCTACCGCGGTCACTAACAGGGAGATTTCCTTGCCGCGATCAGTTCAGCAGCTGCATCTAATTGAAATGTAGGCTGCATTTCAATGGCCTACATTTCAGGTGCCTTTTTCGCAGCTCTAGAGAGATGCCTTGGGGTGCTTAAGCTCACCTAAGTCCACTTCTGGGCAAAACCATGCCCACGCCCAGACTTGGGTAAGCTTAAGCATCCTTATGCATCTCCCTCAACTGCGACAGATGTCTACAGTGTAGGAGGCCTGCCTTGGTTTGTTTTTTTTAGAAAACGTGTGTCCCGATTGGCTGGTTAGACAGCGGTAGGATACCTACCACCTTCTACAATTGGGACACCATTTATAGAATATGGCCCTTATTGTATTTAAAACTATAGGCCAAATGCTGCTTATATAGCTCAGGAATGTTTCACCATAAATCATGAAAAGCCATTTCAACAAAGCTCATATCACGTGCATTCAGTTTTGTTCATCTTCACACCTCTATTCTATATCTGCATAACATTGTGTGACCCAGAAAAAAAAAAATCAGCACTAAAGTTAGAAAACACATCATGAGATTAAGAACATTCTTACCAGTTCCAAAGAATAGCTCCTTTGATATGTCAAATCTGCAAAAAGTGTTAGCCAATTTTTTTAACCTTAAATTTTACAAAACTGCAGAAGCGTTTTTTTAAGCGCAGGCCAGCGCGCTGAATGCTCTGCGCTGCTCCCGATGCTCATAAGAACTCTATGAGTGCCTGGAGCTGCAAAGAGCATTCAGCGTGCCAGCCAGTGTTAAAAGCCACTTTTGCAGTTTAGTAAAAGGAGGGGGTGGGAGGGGAGTGATTGATTTTAAACTTCACAATGTGTTTCTGAGAATCTCATATTGTGGATGTTTTCTTCTTAGTGCTTACCTGTGAAGACTCAGAAGGACCAGAACTGACTTGTACGGGGGTCAGCACACTGGGAATGCCTGGGATAGGCCTCTGGGTAGGAAATGTTGGAGCTGGATGGATGAGTGGTGGACTATGTCCAAAAGCTGAACTTATGCTTTGTTGTCGACTTATAATTTGCTGGTGCATTTGCTGAAGAGATACAGGTGTAGGAGGATATGTGAAACTCACAGTGGGACTGTTTTAGGAGAAAAGAAGACAAACAGGGAATGCAATAATTGTATAGCACTGAAAGTATAATGAAACATAATTACCTAGCAGAGAACATTTAAAAAGATAAAATTCAAAAGCTCTAATATGCCAAACAGAATGTCAAGTGCTGCTAAATCCCATGTGATGTTGCAGAAATTGTTGATAAAAAAAATGCTGCTACATCCCACCTTTGCACAAATTGTTGAAAGGAGGAACACACAAATTCACTATTTATTCTGAAAAACATCCGAAACACTGCATAAACAATAATGTTTTAGAGATCTGAAATAAAACAGAACACAGTTTCAATAATATCAATTTACTGCAACAGTAAACTGGTTATAAAAGGAGGAAAGGTGACCAGAGATTTTATAGGATTTTTATTGGCAATTGTAGTTTCTCTATGTTATCTTGTATGTGAAGCGATTCCTTTAATCTTGGCTCAGACTAAGCTCTTTCATATGTCTCCAGATCTTATTACAAGAGGAGAGAAAATCAATTGGTTAAATGTGTTTTGAACACCATGCTTGTCATATCACTCATTTATTTGTAAAGATGGAAAGCCCAGTTCATCCAGAATGTCACCTAAAGAATTTCCATCAGTGCTGTTTGGTTAAAGAAACTGATGGATTAACCTCTCCCCTTTGAAATTGGTGATCAATGAGTTTAATGTGGAAATATTCCAATGGGAGAGAACTTCTCTCTGTTGCAGTTAAACAACATTAAGTGTCTATTAAAGTCCATTATACATGTCATCGCTTCATTATTCTAACTCATTCTTTAGGCTCCAGCCAGTTCTCAAATTGCACTATGGTCTAAAGACATCTCTTGCCCACAAACCTGTGCCAAAAAAACAGTTTTGTGCCATCTAGTACCAAATAAATAAATAATTGGAAATGAAATCCTCTTACAGGAAAGAAAATACCATCAAGTAAAAGAGCATCAGTCTCTATGTTCAAGTGGCCAGGTCAGTGTACAAAGTTAAACAGTGGGAAAAAATTCAGAGGCACTATTTAACTAGAGCTGTAGAATACATATCTGACCAGTGACCATGCCGGTGCCTATCCATTTAAAGTTATTTTGCATTTAAAGCTATTTTGCATAAATTATCAGTTTAATGGATGAATACTGCCACTAATTTTGAGGATAATTCTTAAAAGGTTGCATAAAGTTAGGCACAAAGGCCCTGATTGTGTAAAAGACACCTAAAGTTAGATGCCTAACAATTATTTAATAAGCTTAATTTGCACCCATAATTAGCAATCAGTACCTTATAATTAGCTTAAATTAAAATTAATTGGGTGGTAGGTGCCTATTGCTTTTGGGTACACGCCTACTAGAAAGTAGGTGTGGTTAAACATAGAAACATGATGGCAGATAAAGGCCAAATGGCCCATCTAATCTGCCCATCCATACTAACCATTATTTCTTTCTCTCTCTGAGAGATCCCACATGCCTATCCCAGGCCCTTTTGAATTAAGACAGTTTCTGTCTCCACCACCTCTTCTGGGAGACTGTTCCATGCATCTACTACCCTTTCTGTAAAAAAGTATATCCTTAGATTACTCATGAGCCTTTCACCTCTTAACTTCATCCTATGCCCTCTCATTGCAGTTTCCTTTCAAATTAAAGATTCGACTCATAAGCATTTACATTACGTAAGTATTTAAGTGTCTCTATCATATTTCTCCTCTCCCACCTTTCCTCCAAAGTATACAGATTGAGATATTTAGGTCTGTCCCCATAAGGCTTATGATGAAGACCACATACCATTTTAGTAGCCTTCCTCCGGACCGACTCCATCCTTTTTTTTTTTTTTTTTGAAGGTGCGGCCTCCAGAATTGTACACAATACTCTAAATGAGGTCTCACCAAAGTCTTATACAAGGGCATCAATACCTCCTTTTTCCTACTAGCCATACCTCTCCCTATGCAACCTAGCATCCTTCTAGCTTTTGCCGTCACTTTTTCAAACTCTTTGGCCACCTTAAGATCATCACATACAATCACACCCAAGTTCCGCTTTTCTGTTGTGCACATGAGCTCTTCACTCCCTAATCTGTACCATTCACATCGGGTTTTTGCAGCCCAAATGACCTTGCATTTCTTAGCATTAAATTTTAGCTGCCAAATTTCAGACCATTCTTCAAGCTTCGCCAGGTCTTTCTTCATGTTATTCACACCATCCAGCATGTCTGCTCTAGTGCAGGTTTTGGTATCATCCGCAAAGAGGCAAATCTTACCCGACACCCCTTCAGCAATATCGTTTATAAAAATGTTAAAAAGAACAGGCCCAAGAACAGAACCTTGAGGCGGACCACTGATAACATCCCTTTCCTCAGAGCGATCTCCATTGATCACTACTCTCTATCGCTTTCCACTCAACCAGTTCTTGACTCAGCCCGTCACTTTGGGACCCAACCCGAGGGCCCTCCGTTTATTTATTAGACGTCTGTGTAACACTGTCAAAGGCTTCAAATGCTAAAATCTAAATACACCGCATCTAGCTCACATCCTCTATCCAATTCTCTGGTCACTCAGTCAAAAAAACTGATCAGGGTGGATCATGGGCAGATTTTGGACGTGTTTTGCATGTTAAGTGCCTAAAATTGACTTAGGTGCTAGTATTTAGGCCATGGAAACCATGGCATCAATGGGGGGTGCCTAAGGTTCAAGCACCTACCAGCACCCACATCCATTTTATGTGCCACTAGGTGTGAGTCTATAAACGGCGCCTAACTGAATATTGACTGGCGCTATATGCCATGTCCCTTGCTGCCTATGTCTTAGGTACTATTTATAGAATTGGGACCAAATTCTATAACAGCAGTTGTGTGAGCAAACTGCATTATAGAATATTACAATAAGTCCACACTTACATGCCTACCTTTAGGGGTGAGCACTTACACTAGCTCAATGGCTGAAATAAATGATCATCACCTAACTGTTATTCAGAAAACAAACACAGATCACCTCATGAGATATCCTACCCACAATCAATTGCCATCAGTCAAAAAACAAGGGGGTATTACGGATAATTTATACAGTGTTTTTGGAAATACAATGCACATTGGTGTCAAAATTTTATTTATAACTTAATATATCATTTATGCTCCCACTATATTTTATACCATTCATATTTATCAACAAACTCACCCACATGAGAAATAAATTAGGAGGTTGAAGTATCATATAGATGCTCTATTCTCAGTACAGGGACTTCTTCTAACATAGATGTTATTTCAAGTCCTCATCCTGGATACTAATATAATCATTTACTTCAAAACCTCCTTCCTCCCCTTTAATTTATCCGTTTTATTATATTTGATATAGTGTTCCCCCGGTTGTTGGTCCCGGTCATTCACGGACCAACATATTTGCGGACCGCGAACCGCCAACAAGGAGAAGGCAGCGGGAGAGGAAGGAGAGAGCAGCCAGAGCGCTGCGAGTGCAGGAAATCACTCGCGGTTCGATCCGACCGCCTCTTCCTGCACGAAGTCGGGCCTTAACCAATCAGGAGCTGCTTTGACACGCAGCTCCTGATTGGATAAGGCCTGACCGTGCAGGAAGAGGCGGTCGAAGCGAACCGTGAGTGATTTCCTGCACTTGTTGTGCTCCGGCTGCTCTCCTGCTGCCCTCTCCCACTACCCTCTTCAGGCTCCCCCATGAAAAACCGTATTTGCGTTTTTTTGAGATTCACGGGGGTTCCTGGAACGGAACCCCTGTGAATCTCGGGGGAGCACTGTATACCTATCTTTGGGTTCAAATTTTACTATTTATCAATATCAATGGTTTTATTATTGTATCTAAAACTACAATTAATTAATCAAAACAATTAAAAAACCACTAGTTAGCAAACACTAGTGGTTGAAGAAGAACAACACTTATCTTTGTAGCTTTATTGCTAATGCCAACATTGTTTTTTGATTCATCACCTAACTGTTGGCAGGCATGTAAAATGCAGGTATTCTATAAATCATGTGTGCAATTGTCTGACACCCCCCTCCTCCAGACCCACCCATGCCACTCCCTGGTCCAGGCTTCCTTGGAAGCTGTGTGTTCTGGAACGTTAGCAGACAATTTATAGAATTTTAAGAAATTTCAGGTTAATTGGGAGCCATTAACAAGATACTGTAAAGATTGAAATTACTGCATAGAATAAATATTATTTTTTTCCCTTTTGTTCATACACGTCTAGGGTGGGGTGGGGGTGGGTGGGAATATTTTATGATTTCTTTTGCTTATGAATAACTGTTGGGTATAAGGGAGGGGGGATATTTGATGCGAGTTAGAATTTGATGATGTTAAAGTATAAATGATCCTGTCAACTTCTCCCAGAGAAATGGTGAAAAGATATTTTATGGAAATTTTGGAAATTCCCGAAAATTCCTTACCTCCTTTTACAAGAGTGTATTACTTACCTGCTAAGCCCCAATTCAAAGAAGAAAACATGGAGGAACCCCGGGAGAGGTCATTGGACATTTCAGCAATATTGGAACAATCAGATAGAGAGTTGGCGGTTCCGGCTACTCTCTTGTTGTCTGTGGCTTTGGCTCCAGACAAAGATTGGATATTAAAACTTTTCTTTAAAAATAGGTCTAAAGACTTCCTGGGGCAACATATTCAGATTTTCCCTGATGTCTCTAGAGAGACTCAAAAAAGAAGGAAAGAATTTTTAATTTTAAAATCTGGAGTGACTCAAATAGGGGGTAGTTTTTTCTTGAGATATCCATGTAAATGTGTAGTTAGATATTTATCATTGAAATATATATTTACAGAGCCATCTCAATTGATTAGTTTTCTCTCAATGAAACGTCTTGAAAAAGGAATAACAACGTAATAACGCCTATGAGAAATTAGTTCCCTGCACTTTAGTTAGACAAGGATTTTTCTTGCTTAATTAATTTGAAGTATATAAGTTCTGCTCTTAATAATGGATCCAATAATATTGAGGACTAGTGTGAGAACAGCTAGATTGGTATTTCCTTGTAGCAAATATTAATTTTGGAATTATAGTTTAATATGTAGTTTGATCTCACTTTTCTGTACAAGATGTATATGCTTGGTAATATTGTAAAATGTTATAAATAAAATAAATTAAAAAAAAAGTATAAATGATTGTATTATATGTTACACTTATTGTGAGTTTTAAAAATGAATAAAGATTAACAACAACAAAAAAAGAATTTATAGAATGTTGACTAAAGGTACTTATTAAAATAACAGGTAATTGGTGCAATAAAGGCCCATTATAGCCTATTATTGCGCATTAACATCAATTATCAGCTCATTATTAAACTGACTTTATTCTATAACTTGCGTACACATATTTGTACGCTAGTTGCCAATTTGTGTGTGCAACTTTCTAGAATTAGGGGCAAAACTGTAAGTGCAAGCTCCACCTTTAGCCACTGAATATAAGCCTCACCAGGGACTGAACTGGTGCCTATCTTTTTTAAAGCTATGCTTGCTATTTGACAGGCCTAATTTTAAATGTGTATCATTCATTTAGTGGCTGAATGTCACCACTAAGAAGGTAATTTTGTTACAGGTCGCCTGTATGTGAAGGTCAAATATTTGACTTTTATAAAAACAGATAAGCATCTAGGTATGTTTATAAAACACTAGGGGTAAATGACTGCTTTCTCAATATACTTCTCCAAGTACTGTTCGCTTTGACCAGTCTGGTCTCTAGAATAAGCTGTGTGATTGTCTACTATAACCTATTTGTTGTCATGACTAGTCTGTCTTCAAACGCTTGTGAATGTCAATTTGTAACCCATTCTGAGCTTCTGGGAAAACGGGATAGAAATCGAAATAAATAAATAAATAATCAGAAGAAATTGCAGTTAGCCTGTTCCGCCCCAGAATATGCTTACACCCAGATCATGTAAAATATTTGCCTTCCTGTTATTACACATAGGCCCCTGGGGGAATTTTCTAAATTCTGTTTTACATGCTGTAAAGGCCTTTACACGTGAAAACTAATTGATAAAATTGCCTCCTAAATGTGTAAGTCTCGGTTTCACCTTTGCCCCTATCCAATATTGGCCCCTTCTTTAGCAGATACAAATTGGCTCTTTAGCAAGATAAATGGCCCAAATTTATCCATATCATAAAACACACATTAGCAAATGATCTCCCCCCTTTTACAAAGCTATGCTAAGCTTTTTTAATCGCCAGCTGTGGCGTTGTGAACATTGGAGCTAATACTGCTGCGATAAAAAAAATCCTAACGCAGCTTTGTAAAAGGAGCCCTATGTGCTCCTCACCTGCCAGTAAATGCACAGCTCAGTATATTCACTTTTCCAAGACTAACAGATTAAAAGAGTTGTTTTGTAGTTTGCCAAATTCTATGCAATGTCAAAGGCATAGAAGGAAGGTAATTTATATCAGGCTGCCTAACTTGAGCAGCAGGAATGTACATAAATTATACTGATTTTTAAAGTTTCAGGTTTTTCAAGTATTAAGCTCAATATATCACCCAATGAGACTCCCTTCCGAGCAGTTTACAATATTAATAACAATTCACACCAGAGATATAATACTACTTATCTTTTCTATGGTGCTGCTAGACTTACGCAGCACTATAATGTAAGAGACAATCCCTGCACGATAGAGCTTACAATCTAATTAAAACAAACAGGACAAATAGGGATTAGGGAATGTCTCACAGAGGGAATAATAAAACAGACATGGGTACTTTACAACTGAGCGGGAGTTAGGATATGAAAAGAAATACATCAAAAATCGGAAAGTAAACTGAAAAGGTCAGATCACCAGCATTCAGGCCCCTCAACCAGCAGGCAGCTAGGTGAAAAGACATGTGGCAAAGGCGTCTTCAAATAGGAAAGTTTAAAGTCTTGTTTTAAATCTCATAGGGGATTCTTCCAGATGAATGGATGGGGAAGTGCATTCCAGAGTGTAGAACCTGTTATGCTAAATATTTGTGACTAGATTAAAACAGAGCAAATTTTGCGGAAGGAATGATGTACGTACACATTTGCACATGCTGCCTAAAACATTTGCCAGTTTATTCTATTTGCATATTTTATATAATACATGCTTAACTACAAATCCTGCATCAAGGCATGCCTCTGACCAAGTTAGAAAGCCTTATGCAAATGAGGGGGGTACTGAAAAGTTCTTAGCCCAACCAAGAAGAGAATGATTATGGATAAGGTTAAATCAATGATCTGAAACAATGTCAAAAACATAGAATTTCATTTCTGCAAAGTGGCACTTAACGTAATAAGGTAACACTCTTTTCAGCCACAGTGGCAAAATAACGCTCAGAATTTAGGAAGTTGGTTAGCTGGGCTGAGAACTTTTCAGAACCCCCTCATATGTAGAGAGCATCCCTACGAAGTTAGGTGCCTACATCCTAGTCAGTTTTATAGAAAGCAACTGCTTCAAGCAAAATGCTATTTTATACAGAAATAAGAACATAAGAACATAAGAAGTTGCCTCCACCGGGATCAGACCAGAGGTCCATCGCACCCAGCGGTCCGCACCCGCGGCGGCCCATCAGGTCCATGACCTGTCAAGTGTTCCCTGCCCTAAAAAAACCTATCCTTACTTCTATCTGTATCCCTCAATCCCCTTTTCCTTCAAGAATTTATCCAAACCTTCTTTGAATCCCTGTAGTGTCTTCTGCCCCACCACTACCTCCGGGAGTGCGTTCCATGTGTCCACCACTCTCTGGGTGAAGAAGAACTTCCTGGTATTGGTTCTAAACCTATCCCCTTTCAGTTTCTCCGAGTGCCCCCTTGTACTTGTTGTTCCCCACAGTCTGAAGAATCTGTCCCTGTCTACCTTATCTATGCCTTTCAGGATCTTGAAAGTTTGTATCATGTCTCCTCTAAGTCTCCTCTTTTCCAGGGAGAACAGCCCAGCTGTTCTAGCCTGTCGGCATATGAAAGGTTTTCCATACCTCTTACCATTTTCGTCGCTCTTCTCTGGACCCCCTCAAGCAATGCTATGTCCTTCTTGAGGTACGGCGACCAATACTGGACACAGTACTCCAAATGCGGGCGCACCATTGCACGGTACAGTGGCATGATGACTTCCTTTGTCCTGGTCGTGATACCCTTCTTGATGATACCCAGCATTTTGTTTGCTTTCTTGGAGGCTGTCGCGCATTGTGCTGATGCTTTCATTGTTGTATCCACCAGCACACCCAGGTCTCTTTCAAGGGTACTCACATCTAGCAATGTTCCCCCCATTGTATAGCTGAACATCGGGTTCTTTTTCCCAACATGCATGACCTTGCATTTCTCTATATTAAAACGCATCTGCCACTTTTTGGCCCACTCTTCCAGCTTCGTTAGGTCCCTTTGCAGGTTTTCACAGTCTTCCGTGGTTCTAACCCTGCTGCAGAGTTTGGTGTCATCTGCAAATTTGATAACCTCACATTTCGTCCCTGTCTCCAGATCGTCTATAAATATATTGAACAGGAGCGGTCCCAACACCGACCCCTGCGGAACTCCGCTCGTGACCCGTTGCCAGTCTGAGTATTGGCCCTTCACTCCAACCCTCTGTTTTCTGCCCGCCAACCAGTGTTTAATCCATCGGTATACATCCCCCTCCACTCCGTGGTTCCTCAGCTTCCTAAGCAGCCGTTCGTGGGGTACCTTGTCGAAAGCTTTTTGGAAGTCGAGGTAAATTATGTCTATGGGTTCCCCTTTGTCTATCTGGCTGTTTATTCCCTCAAAGAAATGTAGTAAGTTTGTGAGGCAAGACCTTCCCTTGCAGAAGCCATGTTGGCTCTCCCTCAGCTGCCCATTTTTTTCCATGTGCTCGCAGATGCTGTCCTTAATAAGTGCTTCCATCATCTTACCCGGAACCGAAGTCAAGCTCACCGGCCTGTAGTTTCCCGGGTCTCCTCTTGATCCTTTCTTAAAGATAGGCGTGACATTTGCTATTTTCCAGTCCTCCGGGATCTCCCCAGTTTTCAATGATAGATTACATATTTGCTGGAGTGTTTCCGCTATTTCCTTTCTCAGTTCTTTTAGTACCCTTGGGTGGATTCCATCCGGGCCCGGTGATTTGTCGCTTTTTAATCTATCTATCTGTCGTAGGACGTCCTCATGGCTTACTTCTATTTGCTCCAGCTTTTCATCTAGATCCCCACTTATAATCTCCTCAGGTTCTGGTACATTGGATGTGTCCTCGCTCGTGAAGACCGACGAAAAAAACTTGTTTAACCTGTCTGCTACCTCTTTTTCCTCTCTTACCACTCCCTTTCTGGTTCCATCATCCAATGGTCCCACTTCCTCCCTTGCCGGTTGCCTCCCCTTCACGTACCTAAAGAACGGTTTGAAGTTTCTTGCCTCCCCAGCCAGCTTCTCTTCGTATTCTCTTTTTGCTTCCCTGACCACTCGGTGGCACTCTTTCTGGTGTTTTTTGTGTTCCTTCCGGTTTTCCTCAGTTTGGTCCTTTTTCCATTTTCTGAATGATGATCTCTTGTCGCTTATCGCCTTCTTCACTTCCTTTGTTATCCACACCTTGTTTTTTGTTTGGTTCTGTTTGCGCCCTTTCCTAAACCTGGGGATGTACATGTTTTGTGCTTTTTGCACCGTGTTCTTGAGTAGGGACCAGGCTTTCTCTACGGTCTCCATCTTCCGTGAGCTGTTTCTGAGTTTATGTCTCACCATTTTCCTCATAGCTTCGTAGTTCCCTTTTCTGAAGTTGAGTGCCATCGCTGTGGTTCTCTTCACTTTTGATGTTCCCATTTCTAGTTTGTACTGGATCATGTTGTGATCACTGTTTCCTAGTGGCCCTACTACTACCACCTCCTTTGCGGGGCCCCCTAGACCGTATCTTATCTAATTATTCCTTAAGGTCTATAATTTAAATAACCATCACTTTCAAGCTCACTTTCTGAACATACTGCATTTCACAATTAGATGCAATTCATTCCAACCCATAACCATTGGCTTCTCTACTCAGTGGCCTGATTATATATTTTATATTATTATGCTTACTATAGTAAATTATTAATGTTGTTGCTTTATTATTGAGTTGTAATTGATTGTCATGTTACATTACCATTTTTGATTGTGTTAAAGGTAATGCTTTATGTATTTTTATCTTTGTACATTGCTTAAAACTAATGTAAATTGCCATATATATATCGAATCAAATCAATCCAACCCAATTGCTTTAAATCAAAATCGGATGCGTACAGTGTTGCAACACTACTATTGTCTCTTGTGAGAACACCATAGCATCACAGTGTTCAGAATTTAGGACAGGACATTGAGAAAACACCCTATTAGGATTTTATCAGCCTTTTGGGAGCGCTTCCCCTAGGAACACAAAATATAAGAACTCCCATACTGGGATAAACCATTGATCTATCTAGCCCAGTATCTTGCTACCAACAGCATTCAATCCAAAATTCCAAAAAATATCCAGGTTCTACGCCTTCACTCTGGAATTACATTTGTGTGACAGAGCAAGACAGAAAACTTCTGGAACTAGTAACTGTTCCCAGCAAGCATTCAGGAGAAATAAGTAATAATATTCAGTTATTACAGCCTACAGTACCTGCCAGGACTCCTGTAAGCAAGAATGAATGATTACTGTGTGACTTAAAGCCAAGGTAGCCACTATGGATGATTGATAGGGCATTAATCAAAAGATGCATATCTGACTCTGAATTTGTTCAAGCTTTCTTCTAATAGCTGATTTCATGTTCACCAAGCTCCATGGCAGTTTGTTCAATTTATTCTCTGGTGTACGAGTCATTCATCAAAGAACAAAACATTTTAACATCCCATTTTACCTTTTCATTGAACAAAAATGACAAAAACAGAGCTAACCAATTTTGCTTAAAATAAAACTCACACTATGGTCTTATGCAAGTACCGAACAGATTACTGTGCACAAACAGCCACGACAGTAGAAAATAGTAAAAACACCTACCTCTGTCAAGTCACCTAAATCCATACATGAATATAAAAACATTTAGAGTTTGGGTAAGTACCATGTATATATGTATAGCAAAATAGTTTTGAGTTAGAAATTGCTGGAAGGGGTATGGAATGCTGCCTTTTCTTCTTTCATTTCATCCTTTCCCCCACTTTCTCTCTCTGTTTTTATGTATAACCTCAGGCATGCCACTTTCTTCTGCTCTCACTCTCTCCATCTCTGAAATTGATTTTTAAAATCTGATTTTATTTAATATTTCTAAAACAGCTGCCTGCAGTCACCGTCATTCCCACTCCTCCACCTTAGCTTGGTGTATTTTACTTTTCCTTCCTCGTCAATGACTCCCCACAAAATTCACTTAAAAAAAAAAAATGCCACAGTTTATAAACGGAATTGAATGTATGTTCTTTGTGAGACACTTCCCCGTTTTCTAGCATACCAGTTCTGACAACCAATCGCAGTGAGCCTTATGACTTTAATTAAGGAATGTCTAATCTAAACTTGCATTGATCGAGATTCCTAGGGAAGCTCTCTCTTCCTTAACAAGACTGATTAAGGATGTAGGGGGAAAATTCATCAATGTGTGCTACTCTTAAGACAGGTTATTTTACCACAAGTCATGCTATTTTAGTCCCTTTTTATCCAATGAGACCTTGTGCTAAAATAGCACACAACTTGTGGTAAAGTAACCCATCTTAACCGTAAGTAGCACACATTAATGAATTTCCCCCTTAGTCACCTGTTGGAAAATCAGAAAGCGACTACTGTAGAGGCAAGTAATTATTAAGTGGGTAGCTGATATTCAGATCACCAACAAGGGAGGAAAGAAAAGCCAAATAAGTAAACCGTGCAAAAAGTACTTTCAGCAAGCTTTAGCTGCCTTGTTTCCCTATGCATCATCTTCTTTAAAGAGACAATTTTCAGACTTTGTACAAAGTGAAAGGGCATATACGTTCCTTTTGAAAACCGTTGTGGATACAAAATAATTGCAGATCAATCAATTGTCACCTTTTTGCACAGATTAGATTTTGCAAGGCACATTACATTTACCCTTGGACACACAATCTTTTTAAAAAATAGGGGCTGATATCAACAGAACAATTTTGCATATCTGAAAAGGAATGGAAAGCAATTATCTAAGTCATTTCCTTGAGTATATATCAGCTGTCTAAAAACTGCCTTCCTTCAACATGGCTAAAATTATGCATGTTCCTTAACACTATGAATATTTTTAGCCTCATTTAAGGTCAACATTCTCAGTGTAGTGATTTGTGTGGAATCAGAATATAATAATTCTGATCACCACATATTTAAAAAATGATGTGGAGGGGCATTTTCAATATGATGTCAAATCCAAAGCTAGATGTTGCCAGGAAGACATCCAAAATCTAACAGTGATAATAAAAAAAAACCACCTAAAATGTATAGTGTGTTTCAAAAATTGCCAAGATAAACATCTGGGACATTGGAGTCTACAGACGGCATCGCTGTTTGCCAATAAACATCACTATGCATTGAAATACCCCACATAAAATGTCTGCTATAGAAAATGTGAGCAGTGATATCGATACATTACCGCTGTGGCAAAATGGTATTCCTGCAATGGGCTGAAAATGAATATATAGCACTATACAAGGAGAAACATTTCTTTTGGTAGTTAGGAGTTACAGAGAGGAGGTGAGATGCATTTCTGGCACCCTTTATGTGAAGTTCACAGAAGTGTCTTCTAAGGTGATTAAAAAAAAATATCTTTGGACATTTTGCGGTGTTGCCATTTTCAAAAATGGCCATTTCTCCACCTCTGACTTTGGACATTTTGCGGGAAACGTCCAAAGTCGGACTTAGACATCCTATCAAAAATATCCCTCTATGTAAAATAGGACATCACATGTATTTCCGAAGCAAGTTTTGCCATGATACTCAGTAAGTGCCCTTTTATTTAGGGCACAGAACATGGAGCTTCCAGAATAGGAGGAGCAGTAAACTATATTGCAATGCTATTAGCATATGAAGTTCTAAGAGCTGACGTCAAGAAAAAGCAAAACAGACATTGTAATGAAAAACATACTCTGTGGCTAACTTTGTGGGTCTCTTATTAATAAGGTCATTCAGTTTCTTGTCACAGATGTGGAATTTACTATGAAACAGCTGTTAACAGATACTTTTTTTCTTAGTCTTTTTCTTTCCTTTAGTTTTCTCTCTCAAACAGCCTTGATTTACATGCAGAAGATGCAATATCTAATATTAACTAAAATGATCTCTCATTTAAAGTATTTCTATGAGTAATTATTTAGATTAATTTTTCTTTTTTACCTGGGAAATTTCTACAGTAAACAACATTTTACAGGAAATGCCTCAAATATATACATGCAAGACATTTCTGAAAATTACAAAAGAACAGCTATACAGTTGATTACATGAAAGTTTACTAGAATAATGGCATATATGCGCCTGTATGTTTACAAAATACATGTAAATGTCAAAATTCTGCATAAGCACTATTCTGTGCATGGTGCATCTTACATAGGTAAAACTAACAGTAGGGGAGAACCAATGACCTTCCAGCCAAAGTTGAAACTGAAAAGACCTGACACAGATGTGTTTCGGCAGAAGATCGCCTACCTCAAGGGTCAGGGTGAGAAAAATTATATTACTGTGGAAAAAAAGTTTGCTTCTGATAATATAGTTCTATAGGAATATAGTTCTTTTGGGAGTCATTCAAAATAATTTTTCAAGGTTGAGAATAGTCCAGAATGCTGCAGTTCGCTTGATTTTTGGCTTGAGGAAGTATGATCATGTCAGTCCCTTTTACAGAGAATTGCATTGGTTGCCTGTTGAGGCTTGTGTTAAATTTAAATTTGGGTGTTTTTATTATAAAGTTCTTTTTGGTATGACTTCCATTTATCTTCTCGATTCATTCTCCATTGTTGGATCCAAACATCAGCAAGGTACTCATGGCTTGTTTAGTTTCCCATCAACTAAAGGATGTCGGTATAAAAAATTTCATCACAGTCTGCTCGCCTACAAAGCAGCTCTCTGGGACAGGGAACTAAAATCTCTGCTACTTTGTTCTAAGTCTTATTATGATTTTAGAAAGCAATTGAAAACTCTTCTTAGTATTTAACTAATCTGTTCCTTCTGTATGGTATTTGAAATTTATGTAAACTGCATTGAACTTTTTGGTTATGCGGTATAGAAATGAATTATTAGATTAGATTAGAATAAGGCACTATAAAAAGCAAATGGCAACTGAAGTTAAAAGTGAAATGAGACCCCTGAGGCAGGCAGTCATCCACAAAAACATGGTCCGTGTCTTTTGAATAAAAAAAGTATTTATGCAAACTTTGGCTGGAACTTCCTTGGTTCTCTCCTACTTTTGGTTTCATCTGTAGGGGCTCTTTCCTTCTTCCTCTTTGGTTTGGGTTTTTGCATCCTGCATAACACATATTTTAAACTTGGGCTTGCATATAGGCACAGTCTAGGCAGAGCATGGGCAGAATTTACAGTTACACGCATATCCCCAACTCTAAAGAACACATCAGCTCTTATGGCAATTAAAATAGAAACTTCTCCAGCAAAACTTTCTGTAAGAAAGTTTGGACATGATTCTCAGCATAGTGTACCACTTATTTTTTTATGAAAATCACTTTGCTTTAATTTATACAGTAGCTACAAGCAATTATTTTACCATAGTTAGACTGTTCAATTCTCTGTATAGTGGGATTACTGAACCTCTATTAATAAAAATTCAACTTCTGCAAAACACTGCTGCTAGATTAAAATTTAAAAAGAAACGTTTGATCATACTGTGTCCCCTCTTCTGACTGAGCTTCATTGACTTTCCCTTCAGGTTCCAATAACTTTTAAACTTGTTTGTTTTTTCTCCAAAATTTTCAATGGTATATGGCTCCTGTGCGCTTTCTTTTATCAGTTCCTTTTCCTTGTAGCAGTAAAGCCTCCAGATTAAAGGATCATCATTTCCTATTATTTCCTTCCTTTAAGTCTGTTCAGTTTAAGAAAACTTTAGAACGATCTTTCTCCTACAAAGCAATTCAAGCATGGAATGATCTCCTTATTTTGATGAATAAAATTTCTTCTTATTCAATATTTCATAAGCATTTAAAAACTTTTCTGTTTTGAAAAGTTCTTAACAAAATCCTGATTTTGACTTTTTTTCTTTTTTTCCTAATGAGTTTCACTACTGTCAACCACTTTAAGATCTATTTCATTGAGTAAAGGTGGTCTAGAAAAGTCAATGTTAGATTAGATTATGAAAGTATCTACCATTCAAGCAAAAGTTTCAAATACAAAACCAGAAATGTTATAAAACGAACCTTAATTTACTAGGTGGTAGCCAAGATAAATTTAATAAGAAAATTGTGAATGTAAAAGCTTATATGTGGCTGGACGCAGGCTAGTGGATAAGACTAAGGAAATTCTACAGAGAAGTTCAATAGTAAACAGTTGATTCCATTATAAGCGCACAAAACTAATAAATCAAATGCATGGACATTGACCTTACAAAAAAAAAAAAAAGTTAAAAGAATCAGAGAAACAGAGGGGAGGGTGAGAGAGGATGGAAAGGTGTTGCACATGTGGGGGAAAGGAAATAGGAAGAATTGGGGTGATAGAGAGGAAGGGAGAGATGATCATGTACATGAAAAAAAAAATAAGCCCTACCCAAAAATAAGACCTAGAGCCTTTTGTGGGCCCCAAATGGATATATGACATTGTCTTATTTTCGGAGAAACATGGTAGTAATATCCCTTTCCTTAGAGCGATCTCCATTGATCATTACCCTCTGTTGCTTTCCACTCAACCAGTTCCTGACCTAGTCCATCAGAATTGACTCCCCAGTCATTAGTAGTGGTATAGAAGCTAACAATAAACAATTTTGGGGCCCATCCTGAGGGCATTCAATTTATTTATGCCTGTGTGGAACACTGTCAAAAGGCTTTGTTAAAATCTAAATACACCACATCTAGTGCACTCCCTCCATCCAATTCTCTGGTCACCCAGTCAAAGAAATTGATCAGATTTGTCTGACAAGACCTGCCTCTAGTGAATCCATTTTGCCTCAGATTCTGTAATCCACTGGATTCCAAAAACATCATTATTTTCTGTTTTAAAAGCATTTCCATTAATTTACTTACCACAAAAGTCAGAATTCCAGCCTGTAGTTCCCTACTTCCACTTTTGTGGAGAGGAACTAGATCTGCCCTTTTCCAATCCTCCGGTACCACTTTCGATTCTAGAGAAGCATTGAAAAAAATCAGCCAGTGGAGCTGCTGAATTCCAACACAAATTCAGAGAATATTAAGTCTGACTTTGACCATATATGGTTACTGAAAATTGGGACTCAGAAAAATTTCTGGTAGAAAGCCATTTCTTGACTTTAATGAATAAAAATAGTGTTCAGTGCCATCTATATGCATCAGGTAGCATGGTCATGTGCTGAGGTACAGGGAAATCAGGTTTGAATGTACCGTCTGCTAGGAAAGCTACAGAGGTGATATGCTTAGGTTTAAGAGGGGAGGCAGGAGCAAATATATTCTATAAATTGGAAAAGATTGAGAGAAATGCAAGCATTGAGCAGGGTAATTAAATAAATTAGCACCAATGAAACCTCTGTCGACGAAACATCCTTCAAGATTGAAAACTGCATAGTATAGTGACGAACTTCGTCAAATCAAACGTTAACTTAGACAATCTGAGCGAAGTTGGCATAGAAATCTCACAGAAATGGCTATATTGATATTTATATCTATAGTACATGCATATTGTCACAGGGAAGACCCTGTGAGCTCAAAGGGACACCTGCAGTATCAGGGGGCAGATGCCAAAGGAAGTGAGTTGCATAGGTTTCCACACATACAAGACCCTGGGCACAGCCTAAGATACTGTAGGGAAATAAAACATCTTTGAGAAACAGTCCTTAGACTGGGTCTGAGTCCCCAAAGACCTGTCTGTTATACTCCTCCCTCCATATTCGGGGGGGTTAGGGGCAGAGCCGGCCCATGAATATTGAAAAATAGTGAATAACTTTTAGGACTGGCTCTGACCCACCCCCGCCTCCCTCCTTCATCCCGGACCTTCCCCAGACCTTACCTGGTAGTCTAGCAGCGACGCGGGACAGGATCAATAGTCCTATGCTCCGGCCCCGTACAGAGCTGTCATCAAAACGGCTGCCGTGAATTTTCGTTGTAGTTTCGAGACTACATCAGGAACTCACGGCAGCCATTTTGATGATGGCTCTGCATGGGGTAGGAGCGTAGGATGATCGATCCTGCCCTGCGTCTCCGCTAGACCAGCAGGGAAGGTCTAGGGAAGGTCCGGGATGCAGCGTTTCTGTTGGAAAAAAAATCGTGAATAACTGAATCTGCGGGTACTGAAATCGTGGATTTGGAAGGAGAAGTGTATTTCCTAGACCACAAACTAAAGAAGTAAAGGCAGAACTACAAGTCCCAGCTAGGTAGGGTCAGGTTAAACCTAAACCCAGGGCTGGAGCAACTCCAACCAGCATTACACTTAGGACTGGTTTAAACCAGTCCAGCAAACCACAGAACACAGAAGCAATCAGGGTTAGAAACACACCTGAACCTAGAACTAATTGCCCAGTTGCAGGGAGAGAAAGGGTAGACCCCTTAGAAGCAAGAGGCAGTCACAGAACTGGAGAGCTTTTAGCAAGTCTGAGGAGTAACATGGAACACCATAGTATAAGGAACAGGTAGAAACCCAGGATTGGGAGGCTCCAGGGGACACCATAACTGTTTGTCCAAAAAATGTAGAAATGGCAGAGAGCCTTAGTATCTATAGTGAAGATGATGTTATCCAGTAACTCCAGGCTGTGAGCTAAAATCGGTTAAAGTGAGTGGCTGATAAAAGGAAATACTGCGTGTTTGAACTGAATTGGAAGTAATGTACAAATCAGTTTTAAGGAAAACTGTTTGTTAAGAAAAGCAACCTTACGAGAAAGAAGGCCTGAAAGCAGGCCTTATTTTCTGGCATGAAAGGAAAATATTATTTTTGTGTGTTTTTTTGAGAAAATTCCTGCATGCCAAGCCTGTTTTGGGAAAGTGCACTGCAATTGAAATGACACTGTAGAGAAGTAAAATCCAGTTGGGATTTTGGTAGGGATCTGTTTTAAAGCTGATCATTTGGGCAGATAGATCAAGACAAACCCAAGGAAAATTCTCTAGTGCTGAAGTTGCAGAGACTGTGAATTTAAAAGCAGTGCTGGAAGATTGAGGAATTGACTTTTCATGGTTGCAATGTACTGAGTGATATTGCTAGTCTGGAACAGCTGACTAAAGCCAGACTGAAGCCTGCAGGAAGGTAGGAACAATACTCAAGAAAAAAAGATGAATATTTTTGTGGAGTTTAAAATTTGCTGGAAAAGTTCAGACTGTTTTGTGGTGAAATGCATTCACTTTATTTGCCTAAGGGAAAAGTCCCTGTGTTTTTGTTTGATTGTGCATTGAATGTTTTTTTTTCTGAGCTTTTTCCATATGCCTGAGTGATGAACTAAATAAAAGCAAGATTTTTGTAGTGGATCTGAATTTTGAATTGTTTATTCTTAAACGAGTTTGCATGCTACCAACTCCTGTCTACGCTCGGCTAGGGTTATGTGATCTGGGACCTGGTCCCTGGAATCTTCCAGAATGGCCACAATATAAACAGGCTGTTAGAAAAGCAAAAAAGACATATTATACATCTAAAATAGGAAAAGCTCCAAATATAGTGATCTTATATGATAGTAAAATCACTAACTACTTATAACCAAAAAAAATTGCTATTTAGATCATATTCCTAATGCACATTTGCTTGCTTCAAACTTTCAGACTAAGATCAGAAACATGGAACTCTATTCAAACAGGTGTTTCACCTGTTCTAAATTCAGAAAATTGTTTTTCTTATTCAGTTCCCTTTAGTACTTTGAGAACATTTACACAGTCATCATCTCAAGAGCTTCCTCTATAATAAAACCCTAAGAGTGCATGCGCATTTAGGAGGCCGTGATCCCTGACAGCGTGCTGTGTGCTTCCGTGGCCATATTCTATTTGCGGCGCGTGCGACAGCTTGCAATGCGTGCAGCGACTTCAGCGGCGGTGGCGGTTTGACTCCTGCACTGTCGCTGCCGGGACGCCTCTTCTCACCCCTGTACCAGCAAACGCAGCAGCCGCGGGGCATTTGCTAGGTGACCAACTTCGATAATGCGAGGTGGGCCGGCCTAGCAAAAGCCCCGAGTCTGCCCAGGCTAGCGGATGCTGGACAGGGGGAGCAGGGAAAGGAGAAGGGGTCCTATTGGACAGGGGGAGCAGGTAAGGGGTGCTGCTGGACAGGGGGTAAGGTAAAAAGAAGGGAGAAGGGCTGCTGCTGGACAGGGGGAGCAGGAAAAGGGATGGTGGTGGACAGCCGAGGAAAGAGAGAGACAGAAAGAAAAAAAAACAGACATATAAGAGAAGTTAAAGATCTCTGTAAATTTAAAAATAATTTAAAAACTTTTTTATTTAGAGATGCATTTAATGTTTAAATAATTCATTTTTACCAATCCCAATCCAATTCCTCATGTGTTTCCCTTATTTGGTTTTTCTTTTCTTCATAATTATGATAAATATCAATATTGTAACTGTTCTCTCTTACTTTCCATTCCCTTATGTATCTGAGTTTGTTTGTTTGTCAGATTGTTTTTAACCATTTTTTGATGTATAATGAACTCTTGATCTATCTTATATTTTAATGTTACTCGCTTAGTATGTAATAAGCGATTTATCAAATTTTAATAAACTTGAACTTGAACTACAGAAATATCTTTGCTTGGATTAACTACTTATGGTTATAAAGATTATGATCAATTTAAATATGTACTAATATTATCATTAGATCCATCAGCAGCTTTCAATCTTATTGATCAATCTCTTTTAATGGATCATTTTAAGCAGATAGGACTTACAGATACTGCTTTGCAATGGTTTAATTTGTATCTTGCACAAAAATCTTATATAGTATCATTTGCAAATTCTACATCTGCTTCCTTTACTATGGATTCAGGAGTACCACAGGGCTCTACACTTCCCCTCTTCTGACTCTGGAACAAACATTAGGTTTCACTATGTTTGCCTATGCAGTTGATATCCAGATTCTTTATACTTTTGATATAATACTGAGGAAGTTACTAAAGTTGATGATAAATTACAATTAGTAACGGACTGGCTTATGAATCATAAATTAAAAATTAATCCAGGTACATTTTTATCTTGGCTATAGGGGCTTAATTTTTTCTTAAATTCCCTTGCAAATGCCTGGTTGAGTTAAGAAAGAATAAAGACACGTTTATGGATCCCTCTTATTTGGTATTATTTCTTCAAGATAAAAATGTACCTCAGACAATTTCTGAAAAAGAATTAGTAGAGGTTGAGGACAAAGGTGAATAGATTAAAAGTTTAATTTTGCCTTCTGTAAGATATGTGGAAGAGCTAAGTATGATTTCCTGTTAGAAATCCCTCTCTTTTACTAAGGCACGCTAGCTGATTTAGCATACACTAACGCGTCCATTACATTCTATGGATGCATTAGCATTTAGCGCACATTAATATTTAGCATGTGCTAAATCGGCTAGTGTGCCTTAGTAAAAGACCCCCCCCCTATATTTGTTACTTATCAAAGCAGTCCTAATACATGGGCTAGATTTAACACAATACTGTTTGGATCATATTTCCTGTATTCAATTTACCTTTATTTTTGTAATTTTATTATGTTGATGTTTATTATGTTTATGAATAATTCTTTTTTTAAAAAAATTAATCCAGATAAATCAAAGGTAATTATTTTTACACCTAAAGAAAACTCTGTTTTACCTTCACCACTTATATTACAGAATACAGAAATTTCTAGAGTAAATACTGTTCATGTATTGGAGTTATTCCAGACTCACAACTTTAATTTAAACAACAAATTGGACAAGTCGTGAAGCAATCATTTTACAAACTGTGCACAATAGAGCTCTATTAGGTCATTTTTCTATCCATCAGCTGTTACTGTCCTGATTAATTTGAAATTCAACAGACAGATTATTGCAATTAAGTTATAAAATAGGATGTTTTTAACTAGACCTGTTTCAATAACTTAGGGCTCCTTTTACTAAGCTGCACTAGCGGTTTTAGCGCGCACAATGCATTGCGTGCGCGCTAGGCGCTAATGCCAGCCTTGAGCTGGCGTTAGTTCTTGGCGCGTAGCGCGGGGTTAGCGCGCGCTACAAACGCTAGCGCACCTTAGTAAAAGGAGCCCTAAGTGCAAGAAGGTGCCCAAACTGACCAGATGACCACAGGAGAAATAAAGGCATGACGCCTCCTTAATTCCCCAGGAGTTCCTGACCCCCTCCCAGCCACCCTTAAGAGGTGAAAGGGACAGTGCAAACTAGGCTCTTTGGCAGCTGCAGATATAATGGCCATTTCTCATAAAGTGGCAAGCGAGTCATTGGAGTATAGTGGAATGTGTGAGCGGTTCATAGACTAAATCGCGCGAGACAACGGCGCGCCGACAACTGAGCGCAAGGTTGACAGCGCGCCAAAGAAAAGCACTATTTTAAAGGGTTCCAACGGGAGGTGTTGGTGGGGAACCCCCCTACTTTACTTAACAGACATCGCGCTGGCGTTGTGGGGGGTTTGGGGGGTTGTAACCCCCTCATTATACTTGAAACCAAACTTTTTGCCTGTTTTTTAGGGAAAAAAGTTCAGTTTTAAGTATAATGAAGAGGGTTACAACCCCCCAAATCCCCCACAACGCCAGCACGATGTCTGTTAAGTAAAGTGGGGGGTTCCCCCTCAACCTCTCCGTCGGAGCCCTTTAAAATAGTGCTTTTCTTCGGCGCGCCATCAACCTTGCGCTCAGTTGTCGGCGTGCCGTTGTCTCGCGCGATTTAGTCCTGTCACCTGTGTGAGCACCTGAAAAACTACAAAATACTTACTGAACCCACATACGAGGTGACGCCTGCAGGAATATGGGTTATTGTAGTGGTGCACAATTGGGTACAGTACATTTTTCGCTATTTCTTGAGGATTTACCATATAACATAAAGGGGTTATGATGCAATATGGACCTGGGATCTTTTATGTGTAGTTTACAGCTGTGCCCCGTAGGCTACCCTACTGCTCTGCTAGGATATATGTGTGGCCAGTCTAGTAAGACTGATGGCCCCCAGAACTTCCAATGCCTTATTTTGTGCATTTTTCCCTTGGATATCTTTGTTTGGAAATGGCCCTTATAGAAAGATTCACTGAGCACATAAACATCTAAATTATGGCAATTTTCAAACCAAAAAAGAGAGATCTTTCTTGCTCAAAAATGACTATGTTTGGCACTGGAATTTTGGACGTGTTGGTTTGGATGTCATATCAAAAATGCCCCTCTGGCTGATTAAAGCACTTTGAACGCTGACCCTGCAGAATCTACTTTTGGGGATCCTGCAAGGTATTTGTGACTTAGATTAGCTTGCGTTATTATCAGGATGCTAAGCTTGATGGACATTGGTCTCACCAAGTATGGCAATGCTATGCCCGAGAAGGTCTTTTATGGGATTAAGAAGCAAAGTGCTGCTTAAAGTTCTAAAACAGCCATCCAGATATGCTAAAAAAGTATTTGAAAAGATAGAACGTGATCTCCCAAGCAGAAAATTATAATGGCCTTTAAAAAGTGCCTTGATGTACACAAATCAGTTACATGCACATTAATTTGGAGTTTTATGTGCATAAAGTTGATTTTGTGTGCATTCTTTAAAGGCAGAACATTTTCATAAGACAAAATCAGAAATTTAACTTACCATATTTTCACTCATATAACGTGTGCGTTATACACGATTTTACAAACCGTGCATAACATTGCGCGTTATACGCGTGAGCGCGTTGTACAAATTTTTTTTTACATAGTTCCCCCCCCCCCCCGACGTCCGATTCACCCCCTCCGCAGGACCGCTCGCACCCGCACCCCACACCTCTGACATCAGAGAAAGGGCGGGACCGCCGGAAGAGGAAGCAGCGCAGGCGCAGGGCTCACAGAAGGGCCGGGACCGCCAAGAGGAAGCAGCAGGACACTGGTAGGAGCGTCTACATGATGGGGGGGGGGTCAGGAGGCTGTGGGGGTGCGAGCAGTCCTTCAGGGTGGGGGTGCGGGTGGGAGTGCGTGCGAGCGGTCCTTCGGGGTGGGGGTGCGGGTGCGTGCGAGCGGTCCTTCGGGGTGGGGGTGCGAGCGGTCCTGCGGGTGGGTGAATCAACCGTCGGGCGGGGCATCAGGCTTTCAGGGTGGGGACAGGACTTCAAGGGGGAGAGGAGAGTCGGGGCGAGCGAAAGGAGAGTCGGGGTAGCCAGAGGAGAGTCGGGGCGGGCGAAAGGAGAGTCAGGCGGCGACGGGAGAGTCGGGGCAGCATGCGCGGTATACGGGTGTGCGCGGTATACAAAATTTTTTAAACATATTTTCGGTTTCCCGCACACTATACCCATGTGCGCGTTATCTACGTGAAAATACGGTACATCCCTGATTTCTAAAATGTTTATAGCAGATAACTAGTACAAGAGTAGCTTTCCTATTTTACTACAATTTTTAAAAATTTTAAAAATCATTTCTATAGCAAGTAATAAGGGTTAGAAAACTCCAACAACCCTTGCCTTAATTTAGATTAGTAACAGACAAGAGTAAATACATTCATGGCTGAGGTTTGCCAAAAATGAATAAAAGGCATACATTTGGGTAGAGAGAGGTTTTGAGAGTATGTCTGTAGATGGACAGCAAGGTGCATCAGATTTTCAACTTGCTCATGATGATATATTTATAGGTTATGATGTGCATATTTTTGTGCTCAAAAAATGGTGACTATCCCCTTTTATAGGAACTGTTATTCACCTAAACCCAACCTTGTCTTCCTGAGGCCTAGAGGATTTTAAAGAATCAAGCCTTGGGCACCAAGTCTTTCCAAAGAACATAGTAATTTAGTAAACTGTAGGTTTTTTCCCTATCACCACATAACAATTTAAAATTCACGTTTCCATGTTACAAAACTGTCTTGTACAAAAAAAAAACTCATTTTCATACAAAATATGAACCACAATAACAACTTAGAGATCTATCGCTGTGTTTTATGACTACTGGTTGTATTTGGTTATAAATTACAATAAAAATATAAATTTGATAAAACCCTAAAGATTCCAGTACCTGATCTTAAATAGTAATGAATTGAGAAAAGGCTATTCAGCATCTAGAATATGCCCAGTGCCTCCTGTTAGCTCATATTTTCAACTAGAGTTCAAGTTCAAGTGAGGATAAATAGTCTAACAATTCAAGAATTAGCCTATGATTCAGAAGCCCTAGGATATAAGTTCAAGACCTCCCTTCCAATAATTCTCCATATGGTTCTAAACAAGTCACCTTATCTTTTTTTCTTTGCAAGTAAGACCTAGTAGTTGAAAACAAAGCATTTGTCTTAATCTCTCTTTCCTGATCAACATCTTATTTTTGTTTCTAAGATAAATAAAACATACTTGCATAAGCAATGTGAATACTGTGTACTTATTTGCATACTGGGATATGCAATAGATAAACACCAGTTCGGGCCAATTTATACATACGTATATTTTTTCTGCTATGGATGCAGGCATATATTTCTATCACATGCTGGTGTAGGTATGTGTGTGAGTTCACAGAGAGCAGTGCACAAAGAAATCAAAGAGTATTGTATAAGCCAGTCAGCAACTGAGTTCTTACCTCATTCCACTTGCAGCTAAGTGGCCATATGAGCCACTGGCCGAAGAGCTGCTGCGAGAATTATTAAGAATAGTGACCAAGGAGTTTGGAGAAGTCCGGATCATGGTTTGAAGGTCAAAACTATGGTCAGAATGTGGTGATATGGACAGAGTGCGCTTCCGGCTTGGTCTGGCTGACAGCCTAGGGCTGGGGAACCTGGAGCCTGTCATGATAACAAAGCATGATCAGATTGCAGAAGTAGCATAATACTCATTTATTCAGTACTACCCTCACTGTGCACAGAGAGTCACAAAACACTGACTTGCTCTGACAAGTGCCTTCACATCCCACCTGTGATCTACTAGCTACAATTGAAGAAAATTAGGAAGAAAAATGTATCTTCCAGTGACTTACCCCTGGAGAGTTCTGTTTATTAATGCTCAAGCAAAATGATAAATTACTAAACAAAAGGAAAAGACTTCTATGCATTACCCCTCTCATTTCTGGTGATTTATGAATCTGACGGCTGCTTAGGCATCCACATCATTAATTTACTACATGCACCGAGACAATAGTACAGCCTAAGCAAACAGGAAACCAAAATCTTCATATCAACTTTCCACTGGGGCACTTGCTTCCTGTAAGAATCATTGTTCTGCCTAGAACATCTTTCATTCAAAAAATCCAATGAAAATATTGGTGGCAAGATTTTAAGAGATGGCTGAACTTATATCCATGGTATTTTACAAGAAGTTCCCTATTGCAATTTACTGTGTACATGGTGTATCATCTACATATCACATTATAATAATGTCACTAACAACCAAGAAGCTCAAGTGCTTATTGTTCAAGCCATACAGCACATTTAAACTATACATTATAAACACACACGTCAATATTCTAAAGCACCTATCTAGAAAACAGCACCTCTTTGGATAGTGCCTCTGAATGTCCTTATAGACCACCTTGATACAATGCAGATAAGGTGGGCACTATACGTGGCCTCAGAACATATCTGGATAGAAGCAATATTCATTTTGTTTTTCAGATAACTTAGGACAGATAGAAGGCTGCTCTAAGTTACACGGATAAGTTATCTGGAGAACACACTGACTATTGCCACTAGCTCAGTTGCTGAGTGCTTTATCAGGATATTCTGCTCTGGCCGGATTTTTTTTAACACTAAGGCTGACTGTAGTAACTGAATATATATATATTTACAGAACCAACAGACAACAGTGGAGGTTTGAAGACAAAGATGTGCAATTTTATTCAACACATCATAGTCTTGTGTGGTGGCTCGACACGCCCGTGTTCCGGCCGGTACAGCCTGCTTCAGGAGCCTAACATACATACATAAACAATAAAACCATAAATATATGATCTTATGTAACACATAAGGAAAATATCAAACAAGAATAAAAAAAACATTAAAAAATTAAAACAAGAGTATCAATATCAAAAGATTAACATTAAAATGATGCAACAATAAATAAATAAAACTGTAATAATGAATATACACATATATAACCACAATCATGTAAAGCAACAAAAAGCAGACATACCTTTTTAACTCACGATCACAATTACTCATATATTTTCTCCCCCAATCGTTTTAATGTTAATCTTTTGATATTGATACTCTTGTTTTAATTTTTTAATGTTTTTTTTTATTCTTGTTTGATATTTTCCTTGTGTGTTACATAAGATCATATATTTATGGTTTTATTGTTTATGTATGTATGTTAGGCTCCTGAAGCAGGCCGTACCAGCCGGAACACGGGCGTCTCGAGCCACCACACAAGACTATGATGTGTTGAATAAAATTGCACACCTTTGTCTTCAAACCTCCACTGTTGTTTGTTGGCTCTGATTGTGTGTGTGGAGGTGTCTCTCCTGGTTTTTGCTTTGACTATATATATTTACAACCATGGCTGTTAATACATCTTCTTTAATCCCACCACGATTGTTTAGGGCCCTGATTCTATAAAGACTGACTAAAGTTAGGCACCAATATCGGCACCAATTCTATAAAACTTAGATGCTCATTATAAGAACATAAGAAATGCCATATTGGGAGAGATCGAAGGTCCATCAAGCTAGGTATCCTGTGGTCAACAGTTGCCAACCCAAGCCCAAAGTACCTAGCAAGATTCCAAGTAGTTAAACCGATTTTATGCTACTTATCCTAGGAATAAACAGTGGATTTCCACAAGCCATCTCAATAATGGCTTATGGACTTTAATTTTAGGAAATTATCTAAAACTTTTAAACCCTGCTAAGCTAACTGATTTCACCACATTCACTAGCAGAGTTTAATTACACGTTGTGTGAAGAAATATTTTCTCCGGTTTGTTTTAAATCTATTTAGTAGCTTCATCACATGCCCCCTAGTTCTAGTATTTTTGGAAAGAGTAAACAAACGATTCACATCTATCCTTTCCACTCTACTCAGTATTTTATAGACCTCTATCGTATCACCCTTGAGCCATTTCTTCTCCAAGCTGAAGAGCCAGCCCGGAAGCGGACAGCTTCGCAAGCAGACTTGCTTGTAGAACTTTAGAAAGTTTGCAACTGCCGCACCATGCATGCATGAGTGCCTTCCCGCACAGTGCAGGGCGCCTCTCTCCTCAGTTCAGATAGCTAGCAGAGAAGCCAACCAGGGGAGGTGGGTGGGTTGTGAGAATATCTTCCTGCTGTCCCTGGATAACACCTGTTACGGTAAGTAACTGTGCTTTATCCCAGGACAAGCAGGCAGCATATTCTCACATGTGGGTGACCTCCAAGCTAACCAAAAAGGGATGGTGGGAGAGTTGGCAACTTAGGAGAATAAATTTTGTAAAACTGCCTGGCCGAAATGGCCATCCCGTCTGGAAAAAGTATCCAGACAATAATGAGAAGTGAATGTATGAACCGAGAACCAAGTGGCAGCTTTGCAGATTTCCTCAATAGAAATAGATCTGAGGAAAGCCACTGATGCTTCCATGGCTCTGACTTTGTGGGCTGTTACTCGAATCTGCAATCCACAGACGTGAGTGCAATGAGAAAAAACACTTTCCAAGTGAGATATTTAAGAAGAGCTGAATCCATTGGTTCAAAAGGAGGTTCGATCAGTTGAGCAAGAACATTGAGATCTCAAACCACTGGAGGCGGTTTGAGTGGTGGTTTGATATTGACAAGACCTTTCATAAATCTGGAAACCACAGGATGAACAGAAAGGGGTTTCTCTTCAATAGGTTAATGGAAAGCAGCAATTGCACTGAGATAGACTCAAATGAATGTGGATTTGAGGCCTGATTGAGACAAATGGAACAGGTAATCCAATACTGAAGACAAGGAGGTAGATTTAGGTTCCTTGTGATGAATGTTGCACCAAGCAGAAAATCTAATCCATTTCTGATTGTAGCATTGCCTAGTGGTAGGCTTCCTAGAAGTATCTAAAATATCCTGTACAGATTGAGAAAACTGTAGAGTGGCAGTTAAGTTGAGAGGTACCAAGCTGTCAGGTGTAGAGACTGCAGGTTGAGATGAAGTAGAAACCCCTGACTCTGTGTAATCAGAGAAGGAAAAATTGGTAGAAGCAGTGGCTCCCTGCTTCTGTGTTGAAGTAGAAGGGAGTACTAAGGTTGCCTGGGCCACCGAGGAGCTATCAAAATCATGGTGGTATTTCCTGTTTGAGTTTGACAAGTGTCTTGAGAATGAGAGGGAATGGAGGGAACGCATAGAGAATCAGATTCATCCATTCCAGTAGAAAAGCATCTGACTCCAGTCGGTGAGGAGAATATATCCTGGAGCAGAACTGAGGTAGTTTGTCATTGTGGGGAGACACAACGAGATCTATCTGAGGAGTCCCACACTGAGAAAAAATGTGATGAAGAGGCGAGGAATTGAGTGTCCATTAATGAGGTTGTAGAAGACGACTCAATTTGTCCGCCAGACAGTTTTTCTCTTCTTGAATGTAGACAGCTTTGAGGAAGGTGTTGTGAAGGATTGCCAAGTCCCACACTTGTAGAGCTTCCTGGCAAATAGGAAGAGATCCTGTTCCTCCCTGCTTGTTGACATAGTACATGGCGACTTGGTTGTTTGTCCGAATGAGGACTACCAGGTCATGAAGAAGATGCTGAAAAGCTTTGAGAGCATTGAAAATCGCTTTGAGTTCCAACAGATTGATGTGATACTGACAATCCGTGCTGGACCAATGGCCTTGAGTACGGAGACCATCGAGATGAGCCCCCCAAGCGTAGGTCGAAGAATCTGTTGTGAGGACCTTCTGATGAGGAGGCGTTTGAAACAGTAAACCTCTGGAGAGATTGGAAGAGAGCATCCACCAGTGGAGAGACTGTCTCAACAAAGGAGTCACTTTGATGTGTTGAGAGAGTGGGTTGCAAGCTTGCGCCCACTGAGATGCCAGGGTCCACTGAGGAATTCTGAGGTGAAGTCTGGCAAAAGGAGTCGCATGAACTGTAGAAGCCATGTGACCTAGGAGAACCATCATGTGTCTTCTGAAATGGTAGTCAAGGAAGACACTTTGTGGCAGAGATTAATGAAAGCAGCCTGACATTATTTCCTCCCCTCTTCGGAACCTGAGCTCTCTCCAACTTTTCCACAAACATCTGAAGACCTAGCTATTCTCTAAAATGTGATACTTACTCCATCTCTGGCATTCTAAGCCCTTTAAAAACTCTTCATACTTGGACCTCTAACCCTTTATTTTAGTTCCTTTCTATCCCATCTCCTGTAAACCATGCCGAGCTCTACGAATGTGGAGATGATGCGGTATACAAACCTAAAGTTTAGTTTAGTTTAGTTTAGAGGAAGGAATGCTCTGAGTCTGACAGTGTCCAGAACAGCTCCGATGAACTGTAAAGTTTGAGAGGGCTGTAGCTGGGACTTAGGAAAGTCTGTTGGGTCACTACAATAACCTTGGGAGATGCTGAATCCTTGATGAGCCAGTCATCCAGGTAGGGGAACACCTGGAGCCTATGGTTCCGCAGAGCTGTTGCTATGACAACTAGGCACTTGGTGAACACTCTTCGAGATGAAGCTTAGCTGAAAGGTAGCACTCTGTACTGGAAATGCAGATTCCCCACCCGAAATCTGAGGAAGTGTCAATAGGCTGGATGAATGGGAATGTGAGTGTAAGCCTCTTTGAGATCTAGAGAACATAACCAATCGTTCTGATCTAGAAGGGGGTATAAAGATGCCAGAGACAGCATCCAAAATTTCTCTCTGACAAGAAATTTGTTGAGGGCTCTGAGGTCCAAAATAGGTCACAGATCACCCGTCTTCTTGGGAACTAGGAAATAACGGGAGTAAAACCCTCTGCTCTGCTGTTCCAGAGGAACCTCTTTGATGGCACGGAGATGAAGCAGAGCTTGAGCTTCCTAAAGAAGAAGGACAGTCTGGGATGGATTGGAAGGATACTCTTTTGGAGGCAGATCTGGAGGAATCTGGATGAAATGAAGAGAGTATCCTTCCCTGATGATGGACAGCACCCAGAGGTCTGAAGTAATCATATCCCAGTGGTGGTAAAAATGATGGAGACGACTCCCAATGGGAAGGGGAGAGGACAGAGGCAGAACGATGGAGGTTATGCTCTGTATTAGATTGTCAAAAAGGCTGAGAGGCCTTAGGCACAGCAGGAGTCTGAGGTTTCTGCTGCCTCTGCTGATATGGTTGTTTCTTAGGGGGTGCTCTTGTATAAGGAGCTGCTCTCTGTGGAAAATGCCTCTGGTAAGATGGAAGAGGTCTGAAGCCTTTAGAAGTAGAAGGCTTAGGGTTAGAACGAGTAATGGAAACAAACGATTTCTCATGTTCAGACAATAGTTTAGTAGCTGCCTCGATGGAATCATCAAACAATTCATTTCCTTGACAAGGAATGTTGGTCAGACGATCTTGAAGATTAGGGTCCATGTCTATAGTGCGGAGCCAGGCAAGCTTGTACATCGCCACTGAAAAGGCAGTGACCTTTGAGGAAAGCTCAAATGTATCATAGGAAGATTGAAGGAGATGCATGCGGAGTTGTCAGAATGGTGATGGTCTGCTGAAAGCCTGGAAGACGGTATTGAGGAATATATTTGAAATATTCAGGCAGTGTGTCAACCAAACATTTGAAATAAGAAAAGAAAACAAAATTGTAATTCAAAACTCTAGTCACCATGAGAGAATTTTGATACAAACGGCGACCAAATTTGTCCATGGTCTTGCCCTCTCTTCCAGGAGGGACAGTGGCATAAACTTTGGCAGGATTGATTTTTTTTCAGAGAAGACTCCATGAGAAGGGACTAATGGGATAACTGAGATTTCTTGAAGCCCTTGCAGTGGACCATCCTGTAAGGAGACTCCAGCTTTCCTGGAACAGCAGAAATGGAATAAGGTGTCTCAAGATTTCTCCTGAAGGTTTGAGAAAGAAGACTATTAATGGGTAATTTGAGAGACTCCGCAGGAGGACGAGACATACCCATTTCTTCCAAATATTCTTGAGAGTATTTGGAATCAGAGTCCAAAGTAATATTAAATTCCTTACTCATTTGATGTAGGAAAGAAGAAAAAAATATCTGCTCCAAGGAAGGGTGACCTCGAGGAGAAGGGGACCTTAAGGTGTTTCACAAGGCAGATAACGAAGGTGAAGCTTCTCTGGAGTATTGATATCTATTAAGTATTGTACTGTTTAAATAGATAGGACTTAAAATCTTTCCGAAATTGCTTGGGACAAGTATGTTAAATCTCTAAGAGAGAATAAAAATCTACTTCTTCACAAAAATACCTATCTATCTAAGTTAACGGAAGAGAACTATGTTAGCTTAAAATAATCAGATTGTATGCTAACTGACTCTCTGTATATGTCACACAAAGACGACCTAAGAATACTGTACATATGTATGTTAACTTTGTAATCCGTTCTGAGCTCGTTGGGGAGGATAGGATATAAAATGAACCAAATAAATAAGAGGAGGGGATGGCATTTTTAGGCAGACTCAATAGGATGTTTAGAGTTCATTGGGGAGGATGGGATATAAAATGAATCAAATAAATAAATAAGAGGATGAGATAATAGATAGCATGTTTAGACAGACTAGATAGGCCATATAGCACAGTTACTTACCCTAACAGGTGTTATCCAGGGACAGCAGGCAGATATTCTCACATAAGGGTGATGCCATCCACGGAGCCCAGATGCGGACAGCTTCGCAAGCAGACTTGCTTGTAGAACTTTAGAAAGTTTGCAACTGCCGCACCGTGCATGCGTGAGTGCCTTCCAGCCCAGTGCAGGGCACCTCTCTCCTCAGTTCAGATAGCTAGCAGAGAAGCCAACCAGGGGAGGTGGGAGGCCTGAATATGCAGGTATAGACGACTCACTGAGAGAATGGATAGAATTCCTCGCAGGAGAAGAAGCAGCAGTGGCTGGAGGTGGTGTCCTCGACTTCAGAGTTGGAGGCCTCTAAGAATCTCGAGGCCTGGAAAGATGAGGCTTGTCTCGAGAAGAGGATCTGTGCCTCGATGGATGCCTCGAATGATATGGAGAACTGTACCTCGAACCAAGCAGGTCTCGCTGAGAAGAAAGTCGAGGAGTCTTTGCCCTATGCCTCGGGAAGGGCGATGCCTTATACAAGAGAGAGGGCTGGAGGCTGGAGAGCAAGATCAAGACACCAAAAGGGATTGAACGCCTGGTGTAGAGGTATCTCGAGGAATTGACAAGGACTCAACAACTTGAGTAGCGTGCTTATGCTCAAGAAGAGACACTCACAAAGTCTCGACTCCTTGCATAGAGTGTGTAGAATCCTCTTGAGGCACTCCCAAAGACTCGACTCCTTGTAGAGTGAGGAGGATCAGCTCGAGGCACAGCCAGTATCAACTCCTTGTGATACTGCTGAGTGCTCAAGCTGGACTGCAGAAAGCAGAGTCAAGGTAGGAGTATGTTTGGCAAGTAGATTACCAAAGTGACGATCCAAGACGGTCTGAATCATAGCCTCCAAATGTGACACTGAGACTTGAGGAACCAGTACATTTGTTGTGGCTATAGTTTCCGAGGAAGAGGAGGAAGAATGACTCTTTGACTTGGAGACATGCTTTTTAAAATTTCAGTCTTAATAGTTTGCCGGTCCACAAAATAATTATTTTATTTCTGCCGGTCCACGGGTGTAAAAAGGTTGAAGAACACTGGTCTACAACACTCCCGAAACATGTAAGATGAATCCAGCAGGTTACTGGTAACTAGCCAGGTACCATTCAGCCACAGAGGACTAGAAATTCAAACAAGAACTTCATTATTATTATTTGCTATTTAAACTACTTCTCACATCCTGATTGAAATATTTGTTCTATTTATCCCTTAGGTTCTCCCCACCAGGGGCCAGGAATGTTCTCTCTATAACATCCCTAGCCCTGATAATCAAGTGCATTACTAGCTATGGGCATACCAGTATTATAACCCCAAATCTATTGACCAATAACCCCAAATTTCAGGCAGACAAAATAACTGCCCTGCAGTGGACAGGAGGGAAGGAGGTGGAGAGTAGAGCAGAGCAATTGTTTTTGTGCTCCAGACTCAACCCCTTCCTTTACTCATACAGGAGGGGAGAGGGTAAGATAAAAGCGCATGTGAGTGCTTCAAAAGTGAGCAGAGCAATTGTTTTCTGTTCTACTGCATCTCATCCCTTCCCTTCTCCTATTTTTCCACTGTCTCATCACCAGCACTTTGGAAAAAAACAAGAAAAACCAGAATGGAAGGAGATGTAACACTCACAGGGAGAGCTTGTGCTGCCAGGATTGGGATAAAACTAAGGGCTGACTGAGGAATGAGGTATCCTGGATCACGAGGGGATATATGATTTGAGAAGGGGAAATAAAGAGAGAATGAATGCTGCTGAAGGAAGTGGAGGATAATGTGGGGGAAAGGGGAAATATTGGTGGAGGTGAAGGGGTCACATTCTTGGGGACGATAGAAAAAGAGGTTGATGAGCGAGGCAAGGCAGTGTATAAAAAAGGTGGTAGATTTGAGGAAATGAATGAGTTGAACGCAAGGAAGAGTAAGAAAAGGGGTACATGTGGTAGGGGAGGGGGAAAGTATGGAAAGAGGTGGTCAATGTGGTTTCTGCCCCTATTTCCTTCAAATCAACAAGGCAAGCTTAAGCTGTCCACAATGATGAGACAGGCAGAGTAGGTGAATGGAAGAGAACCATGTGATCGGAATGGATGTGAATGGGCAGTACAGAAACACAAGTCCTGCAAAAAAGCTAGTGGAAATGAGGTGGTGGTGAAAGCTAGAGATGAATGATCTGTATTTAATAAATGTAATGTAATGTAATTTATTTCTTATATACCGCTACATCCGTTAGGTTCTAAGCGGTTTACAGAAAATATACATTAAGATTAGAAATAAGAAAGGTACTTGAAAAATTCCCTTACTGTCCCGAAGGCTCACAATCTAACTAAAGTACCTGGAGGGTAATAGAGAAGTGAAAAGTAGAGTTAGAGGAAAAATAAAAATAAAATAAACATTTTAACAAGACAGCATTGATCTAAATACTTTGGAAGGTAGAAGAGAGGAGAGAAAGGAATAGAAGCAGAAGGGGGAGCCGTTGAACAGTAGAATTCTGGAGAAATTTAAATGATAGAAATAGAACAAAACAAAGACAAAAGGCAAAACAATAGATAAGATTAAAGATAAATCATAAGCTGGAAAGAAAAATAAAATAAAACTTTGTCTTCAATCCACGGTTTCAGCGTCAGTGATGAAGTGGAGCAAGTAAGTTTAGGAGGAGCGATTGACGTTTCCAGAAAGGGCTTCTTCAGGGAAGAGACTTGGCAGACAGTCCCAGGATGCCTATGTCTCCTCCCCTGCGATGTTCTCCCATCCATGCATTCCCTCCCAGACACACTGCCCGTGCCCCAGCCGCTCCAAGGAGGCTGCCCCAGATGAGGCCCACGGTGAGAATTGCTCTTAAAGGAGTGGTGGCATTTGCCTGTCTCACCCTGTAATACTGAGGTACAGCATCTAAATAGTTGACCCACAGACCCCTGCTATATAAAGATATACTACAGCGCACTGAAAATAGTTGAATATAAAAATAATTCCTTTAAGTATTCTGCAAACCACTGCCATAAGTTTCTGATCTGAGTTGCTGTACCTACAGATGAGTAAAGAAAAAGGCGGGAGACTGTAAGGGTTACTTGTTCTTGAAAGGTGTGATGTGCAAATATATCTTGAAGTTTTTTCATATAAAAGACCCTATTTCAAATTGAATTTTTTTTCAAATACAGAATGGAATGAGCATTTAGAAAACAAGGGCCCAGTGTGTGTTCATTTAGTTAATAGGGGTTGGCATGCCAAGAATATCAATACAAGGATAGCAAAGGTACTGAAGATTTCCGGGGAAATGATCTGTATTTATCTAAGGTTTTTATTACAGACAACAAAATGAAAGAAAAATCTTGGTAAGTCAGGCTCAAAAGTCATTTTAAATTTTTGTAAAATTAACCAAACACAGAAGCATTCAGCCTTGCAATCAATCGCATGTTACACTAGACCCATTTTCAGATGAAAAAAAAAGGTTATTTTAGCAGGTTAAGGCCAGATAGACAGCCTTCTATCATGAGAATATGGCAATTGCCTTACAAAAGAAAAGATAATTAATTTCAAAAAAATGAAAACATAGGAATGATCTGTAATACTGCTATCCACAGCAACAGAAATTTTCCTGTGTTACTACCAAAAACCTAAAGAGAATTTTCAAATAAAAAACAAGAGCTTTAGATTAATCACAATGTATGCTTATTAAATGCAAACTTGGGTATTCGGTTAAAAAAAAATAAAAAATAAAGAGCCAGCATCTTCATTTGGGCTGCAGCTAATTGTTTTGTTTCTTTGTACTAATCTAACATTCTGACAAAGAAGAAAAGGTTTTATTCTTACAGTGATGAATGATGAGATACTCAGATTCTCACTTAATGACAATTAATTTACTGTATACCCACGCAAGTTAGGGTAGTTTTAATTAGTTTTTACATCATAAAAGGGTAATTTCATCCTCTGTTTATACAAAAGCAGCTATTACCTGACTGAACACATTCTCATCAAATAGGGAAGGTGAAACTGAGCGACCTTTCAAGGATTCACTCTTATTTTAATTCTCTATTTACTGCTTAAAATCACTCATTTGCATAATACTCCTATGCATTTTTGTACCTTTGATGCTAAAAACAATTTCTAATTGAGAAGTTGTTATGATGATAAATTTCAGATCTACGATCCCTATTAAAACAATCCATATTCAATAGGATTAAATATGTATGCATCTCATTAATGAAATTTAAAAAAAAGCACTTGCACTGTTAGCTTACTGAAGAAGCCTTTTTAAGTAAACCCATTCTTCCATAAAAAACAAATGAAATTAGACTTCCATAACAGCCTTCAAGGATAAAGAATTGAGTAGCTGTAAGGATGTGATGATCTCCTCCATGTTCCTCATAGGATATACTTACACAAGTTGAAACATAAATCATCTCACCCTTTGTTCACCAGTATAACAGCATTTCTAGCCACTGACATGAATCCTTGTCTACTTTAGTCTGGTGTTCCCCGCTTGACCCTGGAACAGTTTAGTCTAGCACTTTACTCAGTAAACCTAATTTATCCCTCTTGTGAACTTTTCCAGAGAACAGACACCGTAACAGATTTGTTTTGTATAAAGCATCCACGTGTTTTAGAATAATGTTTACTAACCTTTTCAAACCCAAAGCACTTCTACATTACCAAAAAATATTGTGTGGTATCTCAATCTCTGTGGAGCAGCCAATATGGGCAAGGAGAGAACTTATATGGCCAAAGGAAGGCTAGGGAGGCACCAACAGCACCATCACTTTTCTATTCCAAATTTTAAAACAGAGGCAGTAACACACATGAACCAATTACAAAGGGTCAAAGGTTTAAGCACTCCTATTTAAACTGTCCATGTCAATCAAGCATGTTGGAAAGGGGCGAGACACAAATAACCCCACATTTTGGACCCCATCTCCCAGAGCCATTAATGCATCTTGCCAGGCCTGTGGCACCAGCAGCAGTAAATCAAGCACCAACCTCTGACAGTGGAGACTTGGAACCACTGCACTCAGGCCACTGCTGCCCCCTGCCCCTTAGAAACAGAAAGAATGAGTCAGAGGAACAGAACGCAGAAGTGGATGAAGCACAGAGATTCAAAGACTTCATAGAGCAGTGTTCTTCAACCTATGGTCCGGCAGAAATAAAAAAATTATTTTGTGGACTGGCATCGGTCCGCAGACCGGCGGTTGAAGAACACTGGGTTAAGTCGTGGGCCAGACCCCTCCCATCTCTACCCAATCTCCGCCCTAGACCCCGCCCCATAGTACTAATTGTAACACTATTTTTTCCATTCATTTTTCATATATACACATAATGGTTAACCACAAAATGAAACTACACAAAGCACACTGTATGTTTCTCAACATTCATTCCTACCAGACCACAGATAACCCCTATGCAAATACAGGACCAAAAACCAAAAGTACAAACAAACCCTAAGATGTAAAACTCTGAATGCAGTACAAACCCAGAGAAAAAGAAACAAATGCATTTCTTCCCGAACAGTGCAAATATACTGACAGCAGATGTAAATTCTCAAAATTGACACAATTCAATCACTAAATTCAAAAATAAAATAATTCCCCCTACCTTCATTGTCTCCCTCCCTCCATGCTATGCCTTACCTTCTGGCCTGCTCCTGCCTGGCTGTTTTATTATGCTCCTGGTGTTATCTTCAGGCCGGCTCCCTCTTCCTCACTGACGCAGTGCACAAAGCTGCAGGCAGCGGCTCCATGCGCGTCCCGCACCTCATCTGGAAGCCTTCCCTCTGTTGTTGCAACATCAGAGAGAAGGCTTCCGGTTCCGGCGTAGGATGCACGTAGGAGCCACTGCCTGTGGCTTTGTGCACTGAGTCAGTGAGGAAGAGGGAGCCGGCATGAAGATAATGCCACATCGATTGCACCGCAGACCAGCAGTTGAAGAACACAGTTTTGGGCCTGATGCACATGCTGGCCCTGTGGACCGGCAGGAAATTTCTATGGACTGGTGGTTGAAGAACACTATCATAGAGTGCAATTAGGGTTGTTGCTTCTTTTAGTCCTGTACTGGTAGTGTATAAAGTAAGATGGATGGACGGTAGAGGTTTCAAGAGAAATAGTGCAACCATAGATAGTGGAGTTAGATGGGAAGATGGAGGGGAAATGATGGCTCAAAGGCCGGCTGAGTGTGAGGAAAGTGGGGGAAGATGCTGGACCGTGAAGGGAAGGAAGAAATAGGGGAGGCTAGAAGAGGGAAAGAGCAAGAGAGAGGGAAGATGTTGGCAGATACTGGAGGCAGAGGTAAGAGAAGAGTCTGGAGGTTTATGCAGCAGTTGGGACTTGGTGCAGTTACTGGGGACTAACAAGTGGACAGGTGAAAGAGGGGCTCAGAATCTAGAGATAGGTCTAATGCTGGGAAAAAGGGGCCAACATTGACAGATGCTTGGGGAGGGCTTCTGAGAAGGAAGTTGGTGCAGCAGGATGAAAAGGAAAGTGGACGAGGACAGGTGGAAGGTAATTCTATAATAATGCAGCTACGTAGTGCCTATTCTACAAAGAAAAAATAGGCGCCTACTTAGCATAACTAGGTATATATTAGGGCTGTACTGAATATTCATATTCAGTTTGATTCTGCTCTAAATACATTACTAGTATTTGTCCAAAAAGTGATTTAAATTTGAATACGAATAATCTGGAGTTCTACTTTGCTAAATCGTACTAAGATAAACACGATCTCTGATTTCTCTTATTATTTGTTAGGTTAAAGCTCAATGCTTCCATTATATATTTGGCTGAATAGAAAAATATGCCATTTGTTATACTTCTACTATATACACACATATGCTGTGTAGTGTGAGTACTTATAACAGCCATAGGAGTGGCTCACAACTAAATACTAGAAACCATGTGCATAACCCATAGTATTCCATAATTTATACATGGGAGTCCCACTCTCTGCAATCTCTGTCAGCAGTCTCAAACTCAAACCTTTTGCAGAGCCACATTTTGGATTTGTAGGTACTTGGAGGGCCGCAGAAAAAATAGTTAATGTCTTATTAAAGAAATGACAACTTTGCATGAGGTAAAACACGTTATAGTTTATAAATCTTTCTTGAATTGCTTCTGATAATTTCAACTATACACAGCAGAAAGCAGTGCAACTTGCAAAGTGACGTTTAGATAGTTTTTCACTCTCTGCATGTTGCACTGCTTTCAACTGTGTATAGCTGAAATTATCAGAAGCAATTAAGGAAAGATTTATAAACTATAAAGAGTTTTACCTCATGCAAAATTGTGATTCAGATTCTAAAGTATCAGCTGCAAGAGACAGATTTTGGTGTAGTCCTCTAGACTTTTTTGAAGAAGGAAGAATCAATATCCGACTTGTGCCTGGAAAACTTGTGCCTTAAGTGTCCGGTGGGTCACGTCCACAACTGCCTTCAGCTCTCACCTCCTCCAGCACTCAACACAACCGCCATCTTACATCAAGCAGTCACTGCCAGAAGAGGTGCTGAATTTCCCAAGAGTTCATGAGATTACAATAACAAAACAACTACAAACAATCCAAAACACAGCACTGAGACTCATCTACTCATTGAAGAAACACGACCACATCACAGAAGCATATCTCAAATCACATTGGCTTCCAATTCCAGCAAGAATACAATTTAAACTCTACCGTCTACTATTTAAGACTTTATACGGAGACAGCCCAAACTACCTGAACAACCACCTCATCCACAACACCTCAACCAGACATAGGAAAACACACACACCATTCACACACCCACCAATCAAGGCGGTCTAACGGAAAACACTATATGATGGCCTCCTAGCCACCCAAGCAGCCAAACTGGACAACCAAGTCGCCAATCTACTGACGGCATCCCCAAACATTTAGAAAAGAAATAAAGACCATACTCTTCAAGAAATTCCTGAAAAAAGAAATAACTTCAAATCCCGCCTCTCACTAAAGCCCCCAACCCACAACAGCTAGCCATACTCATGTATTACTCTCCTTGAAAATGACCAGATACCTTTTGTAATATCTTTTTATAATATATCCTTGATAATTATTTTGTAATCCATCTTGAACCACAAGGTAATGGCGGAATAGATATCCCTAAAGTAATGTGATTACGTACACATGCACAAGCTGCATTGCCTTCAATGATTACCTTGCCCACCTCACTCCTCTCCATTCCACCTCACAATAGTGTACAGATGCAGGAAAGCACTTGCGTGAGGTTACAGCAGTGAGGCGGGCAACGTTCCAGAACAATGGTAACATACCGAGGGCCTCAAAATAGTAGCTGGTGGGCTGCATGAGTTTGAGACCATGCCCATTTGCTAAAGCAACAAATAGTGGGGATAACTAAAATTAGATGAACCAAGGCAGTATGTTGATAAATGTTAAAACACCACAACAGAGGGGAAACAAATCCACAGCAGAAGAAATATGAAAAACAATGGAATAAAAATGAACTGTATCTGGATGATTACAGGAAATGATGCAAAAATGCAAGAAAGCAACAAGAAAGTATGTATATTGAATTATTAAAACAGGTGGTCATTTAAAAATGTCTGTATTCTGTTATAGATAATGTGTGATGTAAAACAAGGACTCAAAACAGTTCATTTTAGGCATACTAGCCTTCCTCAGGAGTCCATGTATCCAGTAGACACATCTGTTGTATGCAAAACAGTAGTGCAGCCAGAAGTTGAGTGTAAAAAATCAGCGTGCTGCTCATCAAGGAATGATGCAACAGGATAGCTAATCAAAAGTACTATTTGTGTTTTATTAATATTCAGCTTTAATTGATTTATAATTTCATAGTTTATTTAAAATTTGATTACACGCCTATCAAAATTCTAGGCAATAGTACAATATTAATAAAAATACGGGATATAATAATTTAACACAAAGACATCTACAGACTAAGGACAAACCAAATTGATTATACGTGGGAAGGGGAAGGAACTACAATAAAGTCAAGAAAGAAAACATAAAAGGAACAAACACAAGGAATTTACTATTTGTAATGAAAACATTAAAAATTTGAACGTCTTTGAATAGGGTTGTTGGAATTTAAAAATGTACTAAATCCTGTGGAGGGGCATTTTTCATATAACGTCTAAATCCAAGTTTAAACGTTTTCGGAAGTGCAACCAAATATCAGATAGGGAAAATGGCCTTTTTTTGAAACAGTAAAATGTCTAACTTATTTATATCTGCCATTTTTATATTTTGCACAGTATTAGAGGACATGTGTCACTGTTTCTGTGGTGTTGCATTGTATGCAGAGTCTAGCTTCTTGGCAGTTTAGTTTAACTTTTTATCTACATATTTCTATTTTTAGTCTGTAATTAATTATTACATGCTGAGCGAGGGAAAGGAAAGGACATGGTTTTCTGTTAGCACTGACAGTGCAAGATCAATCTGTATTAATCTGGCTTATTTAGTTTTACAATGGGTGTATTGTTCCAGTGCTCACTGCAGTGTTTAAGATGCTGCCCTTTCCTAGGTGCACCCTTGTTGTGTGACTCGTGATTATTAATAAAAATATATTTTTTATACAGAGGAGGGGGGTGTTAAAAAATGATCAGCCCTGGGTGTCAAATATACTAGGTACGCCACTGCTCCAGTATCGTCTTTATCTGTGGTCCAACAAAGACACAGGCTTTGACATTTGCCTCAGATTAGGGAAGATATCTTGAAGGTACTTGAGGACTGCCAACTCCTTATCTAGAGCTATGACAAATTGTTTCATTAGGCCTATTTCAATGTGCAGTGGTGGCATCAGCATCTTCCAGGGGTCCACCAGTGGTTCTCATTTGATGTTGTTTTCCCCACAGACAACTTGGTCCGCTGTGGTCAGTCCCGTCTTTCGTAGTACGCCTTTGTGTCCCTGCTCTCCCAAAGGCAGAGATAGCAGGGAAACTTTGTATAATTGCCTTGGAGACCCATTAGGAATACAATCATTTTGAAGTCTCTGATTACCTCTCAGCTGTACTCATCATACTTCAAGGCAACTAGTAAGATCTTGATGCTGTTGTAATCCTCTTTGAGGTGCACTAAGTGAGCCAGTGGAAGAAACGGGTACTTGTTTCTATTATACAGCAGCACAGCTTTGATGCAAATGGATGAGTTGTCAATGAAGAGATGCCAATCTTTCGGGTTACAAGCAATACCAATTGCCTTAGACTGGTTACAATGTGGCAGAAGCAGATTCCATCTTGATGGTGAAGAAGGTAGAAAAAGCTTGGTGATGCTTCCTCTGATCTGTGACTTATACACTTTCATTCAACAAGTTTCAATGCTTGAGCTCTAGAAGCTCGGCACTGGACTTGGTGAGACCAAGATCTCTGATCAAGTCATTGAGGTCTTTTTGGTTTGGATAGTATGGGTTTCTCTCATCAGCTGCACCACTGATTTTGTAAACTGGTTCTACAATATCTCCCTCACTCCCTGACTTCTTGCTCTCTTCTGAAGACAGCTGCTCTCTCTCTGGGGCAATGGGTATGGGGAGCTCAGGGCAATGTGGCACCAGGCGATAGATGAAGGAATGTCCATATATGACAGTGCAGATGCATGCTTGCCAGTTCAACGTTTGGAAGGGTCCACCATGCAGAAGTAGCAATTGCTTGAGTAGTCAGGGGGTTCCTGCCAAATTTTTGAGACAGCAAACTTCATGGCTCTCTTTTGCCTTTGTACCATCCTGTAGAAGAACAAAATGAAATTGTGGAAATGAAAACAATACATTTATTTCACGTATGACTAATGTGTACGAGATTCTTGCAATATATTTCATATGTGATATCTTTTCATATAACATTTAAAATTTTAAAATTTAAATATTTTTAAAAATTAAACATTCTAAGAATTTTTATAGCAGAAAGTTCTGCCATCCTAGTGAGAAACAAAATTGTCTTACCTTCCAGAGTTTTTTGGCAGTGCTTGATGTGAAGTGAGGTGCCCAAGGTTTGTCTTGATCACCAACAGGCGTTGCCAAAATATGTCTTGTAGGCATCGCACATCTTAGCAAATGCTTCTATGGAGTACTTTTCCCCTCGTTTGGATAAATTGGCTGCATACATAGTAAAATACATCTGTCGAATATTTGTGGCCTCTGGATGCCATCTAAACCAATGCAAATATGTTACCACTTAGGCAGTTGGAACTGAACTGAGCTGGTGGGCTTAAGATATCTGTACTACTTACTGTACTGCTATATATTGTATTACTATTTATATTAATGGTAAGTTCTAGAAAATTCATGAAGTTACCCAAAGGCACCCTTTTACTAAAGCCTATGATCAAAATTAGAGTAGCAGGTGCTATTGCTGATTTTGGCATGTGACAATTCAGAAATTACCACTGGTCAAAAAAGCACAGCTCATAGGCGTGCCTGCTGAGAGGCAAGTTTTCGCCAATACACACTGCAGTAACAGTGCATCTGAAAAGCCCTTACCACCTGCCTTTTTGTAGGCAGTAAAGACTCATTCACTAACCCAGCGGTAAGAAATGCCACGCGCCTTTACCGCAGCATGCCAGAGCATTGTAGGTACACAAATTCCCAACATGCCCCTTCCTTTGCCAATCTTTGCCCATAGTCCCAGTAAGCCTTACTGCTTGAATTGCTGGATGATAAATTGTTTTCTACCACAGCGGCAAGTGCGGAGCGCCTACGGTATTGTTTGCCATGTGGTAATACTCTACCACGTCTTAGTAAAAGGGCCCCTAAGTTTACTCAGCTTGGAATCAATCTGGAATGTTCAGCAAAAAAGGTGAATTTCAAAATATCAGTATCCTGGTCACAAAAGCAAAGTTTGAGGGGAATGATAGCGATTTTCTATACTTTTGTGGCATAGGCAATTAAGAAAGAACACTTATTACCCAGGAACAAAAAAAAAATAAATTAAATTTTGTTACATAGTGTAATCGAAATACTGTGACAAAAGCATGAGACAAAGTTAAGAGTTGCAAAGTCCAAGCTTTGGTTTTATTTAATGAGTTCATCTTCAGGGCAGGGATTAGTAAAGGTGAGGACCCCTTTCCTCCTTTTTTTGTTTTGTTTTGCTGCCCATGTAGGATATGAATGTATTTAGAAAACAGCACTTTGGCAGAATTTTGGCATTTATGCCCATATATAAATGCAAATGCCATTCTTCTAAACATTTTTGGATGTAATTATATAATTGGTGTGTAAATGTTACCACCTACATTAAAGAATTACCCCCATAATGTGGGGTAGGGGAAGGGATGAAACATTGATATATGCAGGGCAGGGTGACGATGGAGGGGCAGAGACAGATGTTAAGGGTGAGGATGGAAGGCATGATTAGTGAACACTGGAAACAAAAGTGGTAGGAGAATGCTGGAGAAGAAGTGGTAAAGTGGATGCTGAGGAAATGCGAGAAAGGCAGAAGTCTATGAATAAGAAAAGAGTCAAAGGAAGGAGTCAGGTCTTCAAAGGAGACAAGAGAGGGTGGAAATGAGTGGATACAATTGGAAATGAGAACCTGAATCAGAGGGTAAGATAAAATAAGAAAGGGACTGGAAGTGGAGAGTAGATTAGTAACAGGGAAGCAGTGGTAGATGAGGGTGAGAAGGAGATGAGTAAAAAGAATGAAAATGGGGACTAGAAAGTGGGTAAAGATAGGGAAATAAGCTGGTGAAGAAATGAGAGATACAGGTTAGGATAGTAGGCTAAGGAGGTAAATAATAATAACTTTATTTTGTATACCACAATACCAGAAGCAGTTCAGAGCGGTTTACAGAGGAAGAGACTGTACATATACAGCGAAGTTACAGAGAATAATGTCAATTACATTGGTGGGGGGATTCAATTCCATTAGTGAGTCGAGAATGGTTAGGTATGGCTGGAAATAGGTCGGTTATGCAATAAGTATATCAGAGACACAACAAGGCAGGGAAGAGTCAGAGAAATTTGTCAAAGAGATAGGTTTTGATTGATTTCCTTAAGGCATGGTAGGACGGCGTATTATTCCATTTGCCAGCTTGGAATGACAATGTTCTATCAAGGAATCTCTTGTAGATACAGCCCTTCAGGGAGGGGAAGGCAAACAGATAGGTATTACGTGTGCGGGAGGTGCCTGGAAATATAAAATGGTGGAAATATAAAAATAATAAAATAAAAATATAAAAATATAATAAAATAAAATAAAATAAAATATAAAATAAAAAATATATAAAAAATATATAAAATATAAAATAAAATAAAAATATAAAAAAATACAGGATGTTGATAAGTGAAAAGAGAAATGAAGACTGGAAGAGGAGGAATAATGTCTACTTATAATTCTTGTTTCCGTCTCAAAAACTATAAATACAACTAACAAAAGTACAGAGAAGGATGACAAATAATAAAGAGGTTAGGGCTTTTCAGTTTGGAAAACAGACAACTAGGGGATGGGACGATATACCGCCTTTTTGTGATTACAATCAAAGTGGTTTACATATTATATACGGGTACTTATTTTATACCTGAGGCAATGGAGGGGTAAGTGACTTGCCCAGAGTCAAAAGAAGCTGCATTGAGAATCAAATCCAGTTCTCTGGGGTCTCAGGTCACAGCACTAACTGTTAGGCTATTCCTCCACTCCAGCGGGATCTGGATAGGCTCCGCGGTCCCCATGCTAACACCTCCACTCCAACTACATCCCTCCAGCCCCACTTCTATCCCAATCACTACACAGTAAATAGCCACAGCTCTGTTTATTGATCAACAATAAAATTACAGCATTAACATATCATAGCATAAATTAACATAACATAACCATAAGAGCTCCTCCCGAGCCACCAGGTATATGTGGTCCCCGACACCACCACATCAGCAAGAATCCAAGGGGTGGCATGCCCCACATGCCCCTTTAACCAGGTCACCTGACCCCCAGGCACAGGTCCCAGCCAGCCCACCGCTCATTGCCGGATGAGCCCCAGGACCCAGTAGCTCAGGAGAACCACTATCCCAAGCTACCATCACCAGCCAAAACCAAAGGATGGGTGGGCGGGTGGGAAAAAGCCGTTCTGGTGGACCCCAGAAGGAGCCGGGTCCTCCAAGGTCCCGGCTTTAAAGCCTTGCCCTCCACCAATAAAATTAAACCCCTATGATACGAAAACTCCCTTACCCAATCCCTTAACTATTCATCCCCCTACCTAACTGCCTGTCCGATGGGCGACATGCGGGCTCCCCCCAGACCTGTGTTACACTTCACCCATCGAGACAAGGCTCTCAGGCTATCCTGTATATGACCAATTTATGTGGGACAATTCTATTTCTATGCAATCAACAGTCTTTGAAAAAATGATCCCATAATGTCATTGATAGATTTCTCAAAAACAAAAGCACAATCCAACTGGTCTGCTGTGAAACACGAGCAGCACAAACAAAGACAAACAGCAGACGAGCGTACAAGATGCAGGCTATGTTTATTAAAACAATTATTGATTGCAGTTAATGTTACCACCTTAATACAAACCAGGGGACCCGACACAGTCCTTGTTTCAGTTAACACGCCTTCATCCGGGGTCCCCAATTTGTAAAGGTATCAAATAAAACGGCAACAGAAATAAACGTGAGCCTATGTTGTATGAAATTAATCCCTAAAAAAAGTCTCTCTAGAAGCTTTACAAGAGAGACTTTTTTTTTTCAGCGATTAATTTCATTCAACACAGGCTCACTTTTATTTCTGTTGAGATTTGATTTGATACCAAAACACGGACTTTGTTGGGTCCCCTGGTTTGTATTAAGGTGGTGACATTAACCACAATAAATAATTGTTTTAATAAACATAGCCTGCATCTTGTTCGCTCGTCTGCAGTTTGTCTTTGTTTGTATTGATAGATTTCTCACAACTATTTTGTGGTGTATCTAAGATTGATTGGAGAATTTTAGACCCTTTTTTGTCTTATGTTTTCCAGGTGTACCATTCTTCCAAAAACAACAAAAAGGAGCAAAATAAGGCTGCTGAGCTATCAGCATCAGTTAACTCTCACTTCAATATTTTCTATCAGAGGGTTAATGAGCATAACACCCTTTGCATATTTGCATACCATTTAAAACAATCTTACTTAAAATATGCATAAAAATATCTGCTAGTCAGTTTGTTTGCCCAGTTTTAAAATAGCAAACCTTTCCCCAGAGTTTAAATTTCCCACAAGGGAAATAACATGCACAAAATCACTGGGCCAGCAAACACTTATGTAAACCACATCGTGTGAGTTCTGGTAGTCCTACCATAGGATCATGCAGTTGCTTTTATTTTCAAATATTGATCCAGAAAGGCTTTCTTACTTCTTTATAAGCATATCCTATTTCTAAACTATATACTTGCTGTAAAGTTTAATTTGAGAAAGGAAACTGAATTAAATTTGGAGTGTTGTGTAGCGTCAACAGAGCTGCCAGACGGCAAGAGATGAGTCCTGTAACCTCTACAGAAAACTAAAATCTTTTCCAATTTCAAACATACAAAATTTGACCCATTAAAAAAAAAAATAAAAAACAAGTAGAATCACTTTTCAAATAAACCATTTACAGATTAACTGGAAGACAATTGCTGTTTAGGTTTTGTTTATTTCTGCATAGTTGCAGCATGAAATCAGCTTTATGTTGAAAACATCCAAACAAAATATTAAACAGGTGGATACTTACTCTCCATGGCATGCAGGTATTCCATATGAAGGGCACTTGCACCAGCTCCTGCAGTTGCTGCAGCAGGAATGATGTCAGCATAGGGGCTTCTTTGACTTGCCAGAAGTGCCATTTGGTGGTAGTACTCAGCTGGGCTCACTCCTGCATGTGGAACTGGACACACAAGTTTGAGCGTGATTACGAATGTGTGCTAGTGAAACATATCACAGTAACTCTCTGCCTACTAACCACACGCTGCCTCCCAGGGCATCCTAAATACAGTTCGTTGAATGGCCGTGAGCACAGAACTAAAATGGCAAAATAATTTCCATGCAATAAGCGCTGTGGGCTTTTTTTTCCAATTTCTACACATGCTCTTCATATTTCTGAATAAAAAGTGTTTGCCTGTTTTATTCTCTTCTTTTTCCCTTTGGTTCAGAAATATTTCTGAAACATGCTGCTAGCTGAGATGCCCAGTTGTGCTCAGAGGCAAACTCACAGAAAGGGGATTGGGACTTGTACACCACCTTTTTTGTAATTTTACCACCACACTCAAAGCGGTTTACATACAGGTACCGTATTTTTCGCTCCATAAGACGCACTTTTTCCACCCCCAAAAAGGGGGTGGAAATAAGGGTGCGTCTTAAGGAGCGAATATAAAAAAAAAAACCCCGTACCTTTTTTTTCCCATTCCAGCTCCATGCGTGCTTTCTGCGCTCCTGCTCCCCTGCTCTTTTCTGGCAACAGCAGAGTGGTGCACGAGGCAGGCACACGCTTTTTGCGTGCCTGCCTGGTCCTGCGCTGCACTCCAAATGGCTGCCATCAGTCCTTGCGAGTTGTGCGAAAACTGATGGCAGCCATTTGGAGCGCAGCGTGGGACCAAGCAGGCATGCAAAAAGTGCGTGCCTGTGTCATAAACCGCTCTGCCGCTGCCGGAAAAGAGATGGTGAGTGAAGTGCCTTCATCCTCGGAAGCTCCTAGCCACCTGTATCCAGCATTCTTCCTTCGGCAAACAGGGGCAAGTTGTGGAGACGGGACGCCTGGCAGCAACGTGCCTCCGTCCTTGCAGGCACATGCATCGATGGCCGAGTCAGCGTGGTGAGCAACAGTGAGGCTTGGGAGCTCCGGTGGCATAAGTGTATCTGGAGCATGAGTCAGGTGCACCGCATCATTAAGCCTAGTGAAATGCCTCCATTTTTGGGAGTACCCAGCCACCTATGTCCAGCGTTTTTGTTTTGTCATCGGCAGAGTTGCGGCAGTGATCCGGATCAGAAAGTACGGAAAAGCGTGGGGGCTAGGAGGGGGAGGGGGATGAGCTGGACATAGGCCTAAAGCTCTGGGAATGGGGTATGGCTGAAGCTGCTGCACATAGGGCCGCCACGTGGCATCAGCCTTTCCTTATTTTGTGGTGACTGGTAAGACGGAAGGCTGGCAGGGCTGGGGACTGGCTGCCTTGGGGCTAGCTGGGGGATGGCTAGCTGGCTGGCTTGGGGTTGATTGGCTGCCACTAGATGTGCCTACCATTAGACGAGCCCACCACTAGACATGCCCTGTACCCTGTCCCGGCCTACCACAAGACCTCCAGAGGGGGTACAGGGTACACCATTTGGTTCAGAATTTTTTTTCTTGGTTTTTCCTCCTCTACAGGTGAGTGCATCTTATGGTCAGGTGCGTCTTATGGAGCGAAAAATATAGTACTTCAAGCATTTTCCTATCAGTCCCAGTGGGCTAACAATCTATCTAATGTACCATGAAACAGTGGAGGATTAAGTGACTTGCCCAGGGTCACAGTGCAGATTTGCCCAGGAGCAGTGCAGGGTTTGAACCCACAACCTCAGGCCACTCTCCAAAGTGGCTTTCTTCATTTTTTTTTTTTTTAACAAACCCATATTAATGAAATCAAAACCAAAATCCATAGCTACTTTTCACACTATTCGGTGTAAACTCTTTTGTTTTTTTTGTTTGTTTTGTATTTTATCTAAAAAATTCATGTCTATGCAGTCTTAAAATACAAAATGATCTATTTTCTAGCAACTTAGGGGGTCAATATTCAAAGAGATTTAACAGGCTAGAAACAGCTCCTGGCCAGTTAAATAGCTTGTATAGAACTATCCAGCGATAGCCTGCACTTCAATCAGTTAATGCCACTGAATATCACCACAGACTGCTAAAGTGAAAGCTTGCTGTTTTGTGAGTGGTCCAAGGGTAGGATCAGCACTTGCACAGTTAGCCACCCAGTTAAGTGGCTAAATCGGGCCATATAAAAACACAGTCTTATCTTTATGTGGTGCCACTTAGGCAGTTAAGTGCTGAATATCCGTTTCCAGCACTCTACCATTCAGAATGCGTACATCATCAGATAACAAACTTTCAAATATCATTCATGAAAAATCTGTAAATCTTTCATTCCATGAGCTAGCTTAAGCTCTCCCGCACACACATGAAATACGAAGTACCCAACTTCAATCTAGTACATATTGCTCTGTTAGATATTTTTTTTTTTTTTTTACCTCTAGTTTTTCTCATGTTATATCTGGAACCTGCCTCAACAATGGTATTACTGTGTGAATCTTCATGAGGGGAAGGAGAATAAACATTTTAAAAACTCAGTACATATAATATGCCATGGGTTGGCAATTGCTATAATAGATTCTTTATCATTACAGATATTCTGGTTTTCATCATCGTACTGATTTCTCAACTATTACAAATCCAACATCACAATTTACATGCCTCGGTTATGTCGTATCAGAACTGGTTGGCTGTATAAACCTGGATATTTGATGCTAGTGGGTATTGAGTATCTAGGAATAATGCCACCGGCAGCTAAAAAAGCAACACCCGCTACCGCCAGCTGAATTGACCCCCTTTATTCTTTTATCAGTGTAATATCAAATAAATTTGAAACTTTAACTTAATACACACCCAAACACACATGCTGCCATTAAAATTATCCCACATGCGCTAACTTACTGTCCTACAAACCTACCCTTTCCCTATACCAACACCTCTCACGCCGATACCGCACAAGGGCATCCTGGCTATGGGAATCAACTGCATGGAATCCTGATGCAAGTGCTTCAGTGATCTCACACTCTGCATTATCTATTATTCCAATACAGATCCAATACAGACAAAATTATTAACAGCTGTAATTTAGTAAAGCACTGATATGGCAATGATCAAAGGCATTTCTGCAGCTAAAACAACATTTTACTCATGGCTATGAGTTCTCTCAATATTACTCAGCATCAATATGGGTAAAAAGGTGCATGTGCTGTTTAACATGTTTACGTCTACCCACATTGTTTTGAGGCATTTCTGAGGACAGAGGTTGGTTAGGAGAGGGAACAATGGACATAGTTTTGTATGATCAATGTACATGTACTGCTGTTTCTGATGGAAAAAATCACATGCCCATGCAGTTAACTGGCCTTAGAACTATGCGCTAAAGCTCAGCAAATGTTTTTCATCAAATGCAAGGGAAATACTAAATTATTGCTCCCCAATGCGGTAACTAAATAACATATAAACAGACTGAGTACAAAAACGTGCAGTACAATTAGAAAATGCTCTAGTCTAGATGAAAGTGCACACAGGTTTGTGCTAGACCTCCAGTTGACACTAGCACAGATCCAACACTCCTCCCAGCATCTTCACACTGAATCACCCTGGACACTTCCAAAACAGCACAAAAGAGGAGAACCTCCATAATTTAAAAGAACAAATTCTTTAAAAATACCAACATGACCATGCTTTGCCCATAGGCTGAATCAGGGATAAAACAGTGAGTATGCAGGTATTCAAAATTCCACATTCTATGAGCTGAGACTGTCAATTTATGACCAGTAGGAGTGTGTTTTAAGTTTTAAAAAATCCATAAGAAAATGTTTTGGCAATAAACAATGTATGGAGTGGAATTCTGAACACCTGAATACTCTGTTCTACCCCTGATGCAGCCTGTGGGCTAAGCATGGCCATGTTGAGTATTTTAAATAAATTGTTCATATAAATTAGAGGTTCTGCTCTTTTATGAGAGTTTGCTTTGCTGATACTTCCAATATCCTGGACTCTACAGATTCCTTCTTTTAAACTCCCATAAGTCTTCCTGAACCTCAAAACCCCAAAAGTGTTCCAGGACCTCAAATTCCTTACTTCCACCCACAAAGATTTTCCCTAGTGGTCCAAACAGCACCTTGTACACCTTTCCACAGAAAACAGGATGGGGGCCCTAACTGGCCCGTCCAATACCCCTCAGAATTCTCTGCCCCCCTCCCCCCCCCCCCCCCGAGACAGAGGCTGCCCACTTGCTTCTGATTTTATGCTACCACATTGAAAAATGGCACTGAAGGGATACAAACAAAACAACAAGGAAAGACAAGGGGGATGTCTTTACAACCAAAAACAGTCTTTATTAGAAACAGTAGTGATAGGATACACCATACAGGATTAATCTGCCAAATAAAGTTCATACAATGACTGCCAACAGTGCACAAATCCTCTAATATAAATTTATACTTGCTCTGAAGGTTTGCTTGTACTCTATAGGGCCGATATTTAGATCACAGAAAATCTGCAAATTCAATGCCAGTGCCATATCCAACAACAGGCATTGAATTTCTGGGGGATATTTGGTTGGCCGAGACATAGCTGGCTAAGTCGATATTCATTGCTGGCTGGCTAAGTTCTAATGGCCAAAGATAGACCAGCTTTTTAGGCAGGTCTATCTAGCCGCTGAACTTAGCCAGCCAGCCAGATGCTGAATATTGGAGGAGACCAGCTGATCACTAGGCTAGACGCATACCTGGACATTCAGTTGGAGATAGTTACCTGAATGTAACTCATCTTGAAATACAGCTGAAAAAGAAAAGAGCTAAATCTAAAATGCTCTCTCTTTGCTTTTCTTCTGCTAGTATTACTATTTAAAAAAGCTGTCTGAATGCCGAAATTAGATAAACACTTGCTCAACATAAATTAAGGTTTTTTTTTTTAAAGTGCTACCCAAAGTATGCCTGCATCATAACATAGGTGACTACACTACCAACGGGAGCTGCCCCAGCGCTTCAGTAGGCTTCTGCTGCAGGGAGTTTGGTCAGGCCAGTGTGGGAGATGAACTCTGCCTCCCAATATGCCTAGCAGCGCTACACTTCAAAGATCGTCTTCTTCGGGACAGCTCCACTGTCAACGGGAGCTGCCCCAGTACCTCAGCAGTCTTCCGCCACAGGGATTTTGGTCGGACCGATTTGGGAGATGAACTCCGCCTCCTAACATCCCTGGCAGAGCGCTGCTATTCAGAGCGACGTTGCGCCTATGCGCAGCAACTGAGAGCAGCGACTTCCAGCTAGAGAAACCAACCATCTAACCCACAAACAAAACCTAATCACCCTTTCAGTCAAACTCTCTCGCCTCAAGCATCTGGCGGCCCCCCCCACCTAGCTTTCTCCCTACTCCTGACGCACCTCCTCCCTGTCAAAAAAAAAAAAAAAGACTCTCCATCTATTCTAGGCTCTGCTTAAGATCTTCAAATCCTCAAAATGAAACTTCCACTCACCCAAATTCTCCCTATACTTTGCATTTCCAGCCTAGTGGAAGTACACTACACACTAGTGCTGCCCGATTCAAATCAATTCACCGATTCGAATCAATTCAATTTTTTTAAAAATTAGCCTTCCGATTCAATGACTGACTAGTGTGAGAGTTAACCGGGACTCTACCCTAGCATGGAGAAATTTAGCGCTGCCCCATTAATTACTTACTCTAAACTCACCATGGCTGGCTGGCTGGAGGAGAGCTCCTCCTTGTAGCGTTTCTGTTGCGAGCCCACATGTTCCGACGCGGCCGAGAGGAGAGCAGAGGCAGAGAGCTGGTTGGAGTGTTGGGGCGGCGCCCGCTGTGAATGCACGGACGGCAGACAAGAGTATTGCCTCTGCTGGAGACTCCTTCCTCGACGATTGTGGGGGAAGCGGCGTGGACTGAGCTTCGGGAGACTGCTTTCGGATGTAGCAAAACTTTGAGAAGATGGTGTGCTTCCTAGGAGTCGATAGACTGTAGTGGGAGCCAGCGGTAGCCCTGTGGACTGGCGGGAGCTTTTTTGCTGATCCTGTTCTGCCGCAGAGATTGTTTGGCTGTGCCTCTGTTTCCTTACGAGTCCTGCGAGAGTGGCTAATACAGTAGCCTGCAGGATCGCAGATGCTATAGCAATCCCTGTAGCTGCCCGTCATCCTCAGCGGCATGTTCTCTCTGCCGCGATCCTGCCCCTGAAGTCAGGGGCAGGATCGCGGCAGAGAGAACATGCCGCTGAGGACGACGGGCAGCTGCAGGGATCGCTATAGTATCTGCGATCCTGCAGGCTATTGTATTAGCCTTAAGGTAAGAGCGGGGAAGATGCAGGCATGCGGGGGGAGCAGGCCTTTGATGCGGGGAGGAAGAGGAAGAGTGCCTTCACGGCAGGGGTGGCAGGCCTTTGCTGGGGGAGCAGGTCTTTGCAGTGGGGAGGCAGGCCTGTACAGAGGAGGCAGGAGGAAGAGTGCCTTCACGGTGGGGAGGCAGGCCTGTACAGAGGAAGGAATAAGAGAGGGGAGGGGAGATGTCAGACCTGGGGTGAAGTGAAGGAAGAGAGAGACCAAACTAAAAAGAGGTGGAGGAAAGGAGAGGAGAGGTGCTGGACTAATGGAGAGAGAAACATAAGACCACAAAGGGAAGGGTACAAGAGGGACAGATACTGCTCCAAAGTAGATGGGCAGGGTGCAGGATGGCAGGAGAGATAGTAGGAGAAAGCCTGTACCTGGGGAAGTGGATATGGGAGGTAAGGGAGAAAGAAGAAGCTGGATATGGGGAGAGATAAGATGCTGGGCATGGAGGGAGCATAGGAACAGGGACACAAGGGAGATAGTACTGGAGAGGAGAATAGGGACAGGGACACAGAAGAGAGATGCTGGATGAAAGCGTAGTTGAGAAAAGGAGAGATGGTGGATCTGGGGATGGTGGGGTCCATTGCTGCAGCTGCGGGGGGATGGAGATGAACAAAAGGAAAGATGCCAGACCTCCTGGGGAGGAAAGGGAAACAGAAGGGGAGGACAGAGATGGAAGATGGATGGCTAGCACAGAGAAAGAAGGAGAGCCTGATCAGAAGACAACCAGACCAACATGGGACCAACATGATTGGAAAAATGACCAGACAACAAAAGGTAGGAAAAATAATTTTATTTTCTGTTTTGTGATTACAATAGGTCAGATTTTAAATGTGTATTCTTCTAGAGCTGGGAGCTAGGATTTAACAGAGAGGAAAAGTATTTTTTGTTTGTTTATTTTGTTTACACCACAGGACCAGTGTGGGTAGGAGAGGGCAAAGGGGAAGAGGCTATAAAATAAACCCGCTTTAATTAGTTACCCATGCCAAATCTGTAAATCTCTTTATATATAAATTGTCAGCGTGAATGGTACGTAGGAATGAACGTAGGAATGAACGGGCTATGGTGTGTGTGTTACCCTTTTCTAGCCACAGCTTTCAGGTCAAGCAGATAATCCTCAGGTATTGGTCAGTGTTACAGATACATGATGGTATGAATGAAGTTCCTCGGTTTGCTTTTACACGTGGGCAAAATTTGGCTGAGATCCTGAAACACAGGGATCGTCAGCCTACATTGGGACCCCATGAATGTTGTGGGCAATGTGTATATTGCTCATATGTTCTGCACACTGACCAATTAAGTATCCCAAGTTCTGGTGGTAAGAGATTTTATTTAAGTACTGGGACCAACTGTCTTTCCCGGGGAGTAGTATATTGTATAGTGTGCCCCCGTGAGATGTATTATATAGGTCACACTAGATGAGTGGTCAAAGTTCATATAGCTGAACATTTGAGCAATATTCGCTGTAAAAGGGAATCTGCTCCTTTTGTCAGTCATTGGGTAGAAATGAAACACACAGCTGAAGATATTAAATATACAGTGCTGCTTCATGCCTATAAAGATACAGGGAATATTTCCCAGTATTTGTTGTATCGTGAACACAGGTTTATTTTTCAGTGGCACACTTTGGCCCCAGTAGGGTTAAACAGTGAAATTGACTGGCTTCAAATTTAGCTGTCAGTTATGTGAGCTTGCACAGAATGAACGTTTGCAGCAGAGAAAGTATTTAGGGGGTGTGGCCTTCTGGTGTGTAACGTGATGCCAGAGTGCTGAACGAAGGAAGTTGCTTCTCCTGGTAAGCCTGTAGCTAGTTTTGTAAGAAGTATAATTTGAAGTTGACTGAGCTTCTCTATTACAGTGTATGATTCAATGCGTTTGGTGAACTTTGCTTGGTTTGGTGAGATGAATGAGTGACAGGGTGTAATTTTGTTTTGTAGTACCCCTCCTGATGAAGCCAACCAATGAAACCTGGGTTGGGGGGTCGGTGAACATGCATTTTGTGCAGTTGTGGTGATTAAAGATGTACCCAGAGTAGCTGTAAAGACCACAGTACCACCTTACTAAGATAAGTAGTTTTTGTTCCTAGTTCAGGAGCTGTGGATGCAGTTAAGATCTAATGTTATATGTAATGGTGTGAGAGACTGTGAACAAGCAATGATGGTCTCTTTACACAGCTTCTCCATGATATTTCACTGGGATATAGTTGTGGGTCTGAGCGTTCACTATTAAGCATGTATTATACTGTGTGGTCATTTTATATATAAAGAGATTTACAGATTTGGCATGGGTGACTAATTAAAGCAGTGTTATTATTATCACTCTTTTTGTGATTATAATTCCCTCTCATAATAAGTATAAAATAAACCCACCAGGATGTTTGGAAAAAAACACCCTATTAGGCAGGAAAATCGAATCAAATCAAAAAAATCGATTCAATAGGCTGAATCGAATCAAAATTTTTTTTTCCTGAATCAGGCAGCACTACTACACACCCTCCAATAACAACCCCCACTTCTTTTGGCGTCCTAAACAACAAAGTTCAAAACCCCTAGACCCCTACAACACCACTTCAAAGAGTGTTGAATCCCACCAAAATGCCATCCCTATACTTTGGAACAAAAATAGCAACAACAAAAGACAGAAAAAACAACCCCTCATCAAACCATACACGAAATCACAAAAACCATCACAAAATCTTTCCCCACCCTATTGTTTTTCTCCTTCTTTGTTTATTCCCTCTAAGAAAAAATTTGTAACTTTTCCCTTTTTACCCCACTAATTCACATTTGTTTTATTTTTAAGAATTATGTTATTTCGTTAGTCTTTTTTGTAACCTACTTCTTTTTTTAGAATGTTGTACATCGCTTAGTAAATTGAATAAGCGATTCATCAAATAATAATAAAAACTTGAAACTTGAAACAATCTGCAATTCCATCGACAGCATCAAATAATAGGAAAAAATCCTCCCCCATCCATTGCATGTATATCAACGCAAGATCAGTAGTAAACAAATTGTTCCTCCTAAATGACCTAATCACAACCAAGAACCTAGACCTCTCATTTATAGCAGAAACATGGCTAAAAGACCTAGACAGCCCAGAAATCCCACACCTCTACCCTCAAGGATATAACATACTTCAATGCCCAAGGAAGCACAACTGGACTACTGCAACTCCATTTACATGGGAATCAATACCGCTCTAATCCACAAAATGCAACTCATACAAACACAACTGTTAGTCTAATCTTCAATCTGACAAAATATGACTCGATTACATCCTTTACCAGGCAACTGCACTGGCTACCCATTCCATCACGAATACCGTATTTTCACGCATATAACGCGCGCGTTATACATGATTTTTACAAACCGTGCATAACCTTGCACGTTATACGCATGAGCGCATTTTACAACGTTTTTTTACATAGTTCCCCCCCAACGTCCGATTCACCCCGCAGGACCACTCGCACCATCCCCCCCAATGTCCGATTCACCCCCCCCCTGCAGGACCGATCGCACCCCCACCCCGAATGACCGCTCGCACCCCCACAGCCTCCCCACCCCCCCATCATGGAGAAGCTCCTACCGTTCTCCTGCTGCTTCCTCTTCCGGCGGTCCCGGCCCTTCTGTGAGCCCTGTGTCTGCGCTGCTTCCTCTTCCGGCGGTCCCGCCCTTTCTCTGACATCAGAGAAAGGGCGGGACTGCCGGAAGAGGAAGCAGCGCAGACGCAGGGCTCACAGAAGGGCCGGGACCGCCGGAAGAGGAAGCAGCAGAACGGTAGGAGCTTCTCCATGATGGAGGGGGGGTGAGGAGGCAGTGGGGGTGCGAGCGGTCCTGCGGGGGGGTGAATCGGACGTCGGGGGGGGTGGTGCGAGAGGTCCTGCGGGGTGAATCGGACGTCGGGGGGGGACATTAGGCTTTCAGGGTGGGGACAGGACTTCAAGGGGGAGAGGAGAGTCGGGGCGGGCCAGAGGAGAGTCGGGGCGGGCGAAAGGAGAGTCGGGGTGGCCAGAGGAGAGTCGGGGCGGGCAAAAGGAGAGTCGGGCGGCAACGGGAGAGTCGGGGCGGCATGCGCGGTATACGGGTGTGTGCGGTATATAAAAATTTCTTTACATAAATTACAGTTTCCTGCGCGCTATACCCGTGTGCGCGTTTTACACGGATGCGCGGTATATGAGTGAAAATACGGTAACCTTCAAAACTTCATGCATCATTCACCGCATAATTTACGGAAACTCTGTGGCTCCTCTCATCCTGCTCTTCTCCAAGGCATAGTCTACTTCCCGCAGAAACCTTAACAGAATACTTCTAAATCTTCCTTCCACAAAAAATCTTCAATACAAACTTGTTTTCCACTCCATGTTCACCTTTCTAGGAGTAACAAATCGTGCACTCAGCACTTGTTGCTCTCCCCCGCAGGTCTGACCTGATAACAAACGACACTCAGACATTTTCAACTCAGAGTGGAATTTATTAGGCCGCAGCCATAACCGCAAGATAACATTAACTTATCAGCAACTGAACAGAATAACAATTATGCGTGATGTGAACATAACATAACAACAGCCGCACAGCATATGCCTCTCTCCCCGCAAGATGTAGGGGGCCGTACAAGCTTCCCCGGCTCGCCGGACCCTTCCCGTTCAAGGAGGTGTCCTCTCATCAGCGTTACGTTGCAGTGAAGCTCATGGCCTGGCCTCCCTGCCGTCCAAGCAAGGTGACGTGCCCTATTTCTTAACACTGCCCAGATGTATGCCTTTTAGACATATGCTGTGCTTACCTTCCAGGTGGATGGCTGCGACAATAGTCGAGGGTGGGCGGGAGGGATGCTGCCCCCTTCTCCTAGCTCTTGCCTCGCTGAAAAGGGGGCGGCCTCCCTCCCACTCCTCTCTTATCTCCCCCCCCCCTTTCTCCGCCCCCTCCCCCCCCCCCCCGGCTACGATTGGCAACGGCTTTCGGCCGATTTGCCATCGCTCCTCCCTATGGGGATCGGAGCTGATTCTAAACTTGGAATGACCTTACAGAAACGACCAGAACAGAACCTAATCACACCATATTCCGGAAGAAACTGAAAATTCATCTATTTGACACTTAATCACCATACTCTCTCTTCCCCCTCCACACAACCCCTCTTCCTACCTCTTCTCTTCTCCCTGTCCCCTCCTCCTCCCTTCTCCATCTCTGCCCCTCTCTATAAGTCACCTTGAGCTTGCTTAGGTATAAGCAACACAGAAATAGAAGATTAGATTAGATTATTGTATTTATTTATATACCACTTATATCCTAAGTGATTTTACATTCAGGTACTTTATCATATTTCCCTATCTGATTGGGAGATGCTAAACATAATTCAAAATTACCCCTCCCAGGACACAGTGAAGGATCTTGCTCGATATTGGGTATACCTCAGCATCCACTGGCACTCACAAAGTCGGCTCTTATGCATCACAGACTTGACATATAGTGTGCAATTAGTAAACCCTAAAGCTACTTATGTTGCAATTATTGTACTCTAGAAACTACTTTAAGCAGCATTAAGAAACTGTACTCCAGCCTTTTGAACCCACTGTCAGTTAAATATTATTCATCATTTAGCAAGAGCAAATTTCATATCTCAATGGAGCTAGATACAGAAAAGAAGAAGAATGTCTCGTGCATTCTAGATTAAAATCCTAGAGGGAAGGTCGGTAAACTCTGCTTTTGAAGAGGGTGGAGTGATTGATCCAGTCTATAAAGCACCAATAAGTCTGCAGAAATAAGCTCAAAATGTTCAATGAGTTAACAGCAATATTTTAAATTTGCATTTATAGGTTGTTAAATGAACTGATAAAAGAACGGCCAAGGTGGCCAAACAGGTAGGAAGGGAAATGGCAAAAGCCAGAAGAATGCTTGGGTGCATAAAGACAATAAACGTTGAGCAAGAAAAAGGAAGTGATAGTGCTTCTTCATACATCTCTGATTAAACTTCATTTAAAGTACTTCATACAATTCAGAAACCCACAACTTTAAAAAAAATATAAAAACAGGATGCAATCCGTTCAGAGGGCAGCTGCTAAAATAGTCACTGATCATCATCATAAAGCAGGGGTGCCACACTCAATCACATAAGGGGCTGAAACCTGAAAAAAAAGGCTAAGTCGCGGGCCAAATTTTAATTAAGATACTTAGGGGTCCTTTTATTAAGGTACGCTAACCGATTTACTGCACGCTAAATGCGCACCTTAATAAAAGGACCTCTAAGTGACTAAGGCTTAGTCTTAGTTGAAGTATAGGGTTACAATGTCTCCAACCCCATGCCAGCTCTGTGGTGTAAACAAAATAAATAAAAAAAGACTTTTCCTCTCTCTGTTAGGTCCTAGTTCATGCTCGCTGTCTAACACCAGCTCTGGCAGGATACACATTTCAAATATGACATATTGTAATCACAAAACAAAATAAAATTATTTTTTCTACCTTTTGTTGGTCCTTAGCTCTGGTTGTCTTCTGATAACTCGCTTGCCGGGGTCTCCTGCCCATTTGTCATTTTCTTCTTTCTCCGTGCTAATCATCCATCTGCCATCTCTGTTCTCCCCTTCCGTTTCCCTTCCCTCCTCCGGAAGTCTGGCATCTTTCCTTTTTTTCATCTCCATCCCTGCAGCTGCAGTGATAGGCCCCCACCATCCCCAGATCCACCATGTCTCCTTTCTCAACTACCCTTTCATCCAGCATCTCTCCCTCCTTCCCCACCACCTCAGGGTCCACCATCTATTTCTTTCTCTTCCCAACTACCCTCCTATCCATTATCTCTATCACCCCTCCACACCATCCCTTGTGTCCAACTTCTCTCCCTTTCTGTTCCTTCCCTCCCTCCATCCCATTGTCTACTATCTCTCTCCCTCTCCTCTGTTTTATTTCTTCCCCATTCACCCCCTCCCCTCAGTCCGGCATGTACATGTCTGGACCCCTCCTTCTCTCCCTCCGGGTACTTTAAAACCAGGGCCCCCCCCCCCCACACCAAAGGCCTGCATGTTTTCCCACTTCTTCTTTCCAATCTCACCTTCAGATTTGGTCTACTGTTCCTACCCTCCCTCCATCCCGGCTTCCTGGTCTCCTCTTCAAAGCAGCCTACTGAGGATTGCCGGCCGGCTGTAGTAAACCTCACAGGCTGCCATCGACCTAGGTAGCACATTCCTCTGCCGCGGTCCCGCCCTTCCTCTGACATACAGGATCATATCAGAGAGAACGTGCTAAAGAGGTCGATGGCAGCCTGCAAGGTATGCTACAGCCGGCCGGCGATCCTCAGCAGGCTGCTTTGAAGAGGAGACCAGGCGAAGGCAGACACTCATGAAGAGTAGTGGCAGCGGTTCGTGCCAGCAGGCCAGATTAAGTAAAAAATGGTAAATGTCTGGTGGGCCAACTTTTAATAATAATTTTTTAATAATAATAATAATAATTTTATTCTTATATACCGCCATACCCAGCGAGTTCTAGGCGGTTTACATCAGTTAGATTAGGATCCACGTTGACAATAGATTTACAGCAATTTATCAGCTATATGACAATTTTAACCGAACTTGATAGAGGAGGGAGGGAGATTGGGGGGGGGGTCGGGAAAGGAGCAGCTATCGTGGAGGAGGGTAAGAGCAAGGGGCAAATTGGGGGGGGCGAAGAGTATTGAAGATTGGGGGTTCCTTAGGGGTCATGTTCACTAAAAAGGTAAGTTTTAAGTGATTTTCTGAAGCCAAGGTACGTGGGGGCCTCGAGAATCATTTGGGCAAGCCATGAGTTCAGCTTGGCTGCTTGGAAGGCGAAGGTTTTGTCTAGGAATCTTTTGAGGTGACAAAGTTTTAGCGAGGGGAAGCAAACAGCTGAATTCTACGGGATTTCTTGTTTGTGTAGTACCGGTTAAAATGAGGATTGATGTAACTTGGAGAAGAACCATTTACCGATTTGTAGCAGAAGCAAGCGAATTTAAAAATAACTCTAGATTCAAATGGCAGCCAGTGAAGTTGGTGGTAAAAGGGGGTGACATGTTCCCATTTCTTTAGGCCAAAGATGAGACGCACAGCGGTATTTTGGATTATTTTTAGTCTCCTGGTAGTTTTCTTCGTGGCGTTAAGGTAAATGATGTTGCAGTAGTCAAGAATGCTGAGGATGGAAGATTGTACAAGTAGGCGGAAAGAAGTGTCGTCAAAGTATTTTTTTATGGTGCGTAGCTTCCAGAGTATGGAGAAGCTTTTCCTGACCGTGAGGTCAGTGTGGTTTTCTAAGGATAAGTTTTTGTCGAGTGTGACTCCCAGAATTTTTAGGGTGGGTTCGAGGGGGTAAGTTGTTCCTTTCAGTTGAATAGTAGTGTCCTTGATTTTGTCATTGGGGGTGGCTAAGAAGAATTTAGATTTGTCGGGATTAATGCACCGTGAGACAGATTTAACCTGCGGGACAGAGTTTGACATGTCTGTCATAAAGTGTAAGGGGACAAACGTTTTCAAGACCTACATTTCTAGTGTCTAATCATGGCTAAGGAGGCGCTATATGACGCCTAACGCCACTGTCAGTGTCAGCCACACCTACAGTGGCATTAGGCATCGTAAAGCACCTCTGTAGCTGCGATGCAGGAGTATTTCATTTTTAAAAAAAACACTTTTACTTATTTTTAAACTGCATTTTGCCGTTAAGTTAGGCACCAGTAGGGTACCTACCAGCACCTAACTTAAGGCACCGTTTATAGAACATGGGCCTGAATGCTTAATGCCCCCAGAAAATATTATGAGGGGTTTTTTCCCTTCCTTTTTAATTTTTTTTTGCTATAACATTTTGAGTGGGTATTAAAGATGTATCATTGTTAAAGCCCTGGTCATTTGCTTTTAAAGAGAGGAAGCATTCTGAAACTCACCATCTGTAGGGCTGAGTCCACGGGCTGCTGAGATCATAGAGAGAGAAGGGCTGCTGTGCAGTGATCTCATGTAGTCCATATAAGGGTTAATATAAGGGTGAGGTGGACTAAAAGGAGACTCTGATGCCCCTACTGGGTTTCTGTGAGGTGAAATCCTGATGAATGGAAGGTCTGAATAGGCAGGGCTGCTGGACAGAGCTGTAGGCCTGAAAAATATGAGAAACAAACAAATATTACTATTTGACTGTGCAAACAGCAGCCTCAGACAAAAGAAAAAAAAATTAACACAAGACAATTTTGAAAACCATTTATCTGGGCAAAACATCTGAATGCCTGAAAACTGTGTTCCTTCACATGGGATAAAGTGCATTGTACCACATCATGTGCTTTTGGCTGCATTATGAGGTGGTGCTCCCAGGGGCACAGTTAGATTGGGGAATTAGACTGGATTGATTAAGAATGATATGAATGAGTTTTAATGGACTGGATCTGTGTATCTATATTATACATCTATTAAATTGTCCTTTGTTGCATACTGTTTAACTAGCTAGCCTTGGGCAGCTTTTAGGAAGGTATAAAATCAAATCTAAACAAACATATAGATTGCATTTTTAAATCTGTGCACTTTGATATGGACATGGTTATTAATCTTGCACTACTGTTACTTCACTTGGAGCAATATTAAGAAAGGTGAGATAAATAAATATAAACTATAAAAATATATATTATACAAAATTGTAGAAAACGCAAAAGTAGGTATCCATGGGGTTTTTCTTGTAACCCAGCACAGGTTTCAGAGTGAACATGCCTACAAAGTTTAATTTTAAGAACTGATGCAAATACACCTATTACAATTACCTGTGTATTTTGTTCCAGTTTGAAAACTGCCTCCACAACTATTCCTAAGCTGATACCTATATTATGCTTATTTGAACTTGTGACCTGCTCTTCTTGATATAGTTGAGGAACCTCCTTTCGAGCTTTCCCTCTGGGATGTTTGTAGAACTGGTTGCAGTCTTTGATTTCTCAACATATTTTCTCGTGCAACAGTGCGAAAATTAACTGAAGTGGCAATAAAAATTTCTTCCCTCAAGACACACTGTTTTCCAGCGTCATTCTTACTCCAATTGCTTTCACCAAGTTCTTTTTTTTTTAAGTCTACAGTCATTTGTTTCAGTGTCCCCTGAGGAAGGCGTTTATATATGCCGAAACTTGGATCCTTGTTGGGACCTTGATTTTAAAGAATGAAGAGTTTTTGCTTGGCTGGATAGACGTCTCCTTTGCCTTTTCTTTTGTGCTCAAGACTCAGATGGGCACATTCTACCACCAAATTGTATCTCTACTAGCACGAATAGTTTATTATTCGTAGACATTTAAAAGGCAATTCTGGACAGTGCACCTAAAGTTAGGCAACAGTTGTAGGCCAAAGTTTACAGAAAAGGAGGGTTTATTAACATTTATTGGCTCCTAGGTATATGAGTGCCCCTGCTGGGTTTCTGTGAGGTGAAATCCTGATGAATGGAAGGTCTGAATAGACAGGGCTGCTGGACAGAGCTGTAGGCCTGAAAGCTAATCCCCAACATTTCAAAAGCCTACTCAAGAGTCATTTATTTAAAGAAGCTTTTAACATTTGATTTAAGGGCTCCTTTTATCAAGCCGCGCTAGTGGTTTAACACGCGTAATAGTGCACGTTAAACTGCTGGCCACACTAGCCGCTAACGCCTGCCTTGAGCAGGCGGTAGCTTTTTGGCCAGCACAGGGGTTAGCGCGTGAATAAAAGTCACGCGCGCTAACCCTGCTAGTGCGGCTTGATAAAAGGAACCCTAAATTTTACATTATCCTTTTTAACTCTCTTAAGGAATTAAGCAGCAATGAGCTCTTTCCTTTTGTTTTTTTCCTTGTCTTTCGTTCCTATCCAAATTGTATTTCTAACCCTATTTCCTTTTGTCTCCCGTCTGTATGTCTCATTTATCCCTTTTTAATATGCCAATTATTAGTTGATGTTTCTTTGTAATTTTTTGTTTGTTTGTTTGTTTTTTAATTATTAATGGTATTGTTAATGCCATTTTTATGTTCATGCTCTTTTTTATATATATTGTAAACTCGTTTAGAAATTAGATAAGCGATTAAATCAAATTTTAATAAAAGCTTGATGCTATTCTATAGCATTGGCAAGCAACTCTGAACTGAAGTTTTGAGCTGTGGGAGAGCAATTTAATCTCTACACCAGGAGTGCCCAATACGTCGATCGCGATCAACAGGTCGCTCGCTCAGGCGACCCCAGTCGATCGCAGAGCGGGTTCCCTTCTTCCCTTTTCTTTTTTCCCCTCCTGACTGGCCTGCTCCTGAATTCTGCTGCTGCCTCCGCTGCTCAACATTTGAAAAAAAAACAAAAAACAGCTTGGAGAATTTATGCTCCGGGGGCTAACGTGTGCTTGTACCGGCTTCCCTTCTCTTCCCTCTGAAACCGGAAGTTATGTCCGGGAGCGGGGGGAGAGAAGGGAAGCCAGCACGCACATGTTAGAGCCAGGTCAGTGAAGCTTGCGATTTGCTCTTCTTACTGCCAGGTCCTGCCTACTTTCTGTTTCCTCAAAGGCAGGGCCCGGCAGCATTTCTCCCAATAGGTCGATCTTGGGCCGATCAGCCTTCCTCTCCCCGACGTCAATTCTGCCGTCGGAGAGGAAGTTCTGGCCAGCGGAACTTCCTCTCCGACGGCAAAATTGACGTTGGGGAGAGGAATGCTGGTGGGCCCGAAGCAAGGAGAACTTGGCCGGCAGCGGGCGGCTTTGGGGGCCTGTTATCCAATGGCAGCGGCAGGGGCAGTGGCTTGGGGGAGGGCAGGGAGGGAGAAAGAGGGCAGGCAGGGAGACAGAAGGAAAGAAGAGAAACAGAAAAAAAGAAAGGGGGCATGAAGAGAGAAAGAAAGAGAGGGCAGGGAGAGAAGAAGAAAACGTTGGGGGGGGGGGGAAATGAGGTCAGGAGGAGAGGAAGCATACAGGCTAAAAGAAGGGAAGAAAGATTGGATGCACAGTCAGAAGAAGAAAGTGCAACCAGAGACTCATGAAATCACCAGACAAGGTAGGAAAAATGATTTTATTTTAAATTTAGTGATCAAAATGTGTCTGAATTTATATCTGCTCTCTATATTTTACAATATGGTCCCCTTTTACTAAACCGCAATAGAGGTTTTTAGCGCAGGGAGCCTATGAGCGTCGAGAGCAGCGCAGGGCATTCAGCGCAGCTCCCTGCGCTAAAAACTGCTATCGTGATTTAGTAAAAAGGGAGGGGATGGGTATTTGTCTATTTTTGTATAGTTGTTACTGAGGTGACAGTGCATAGAGTCATCTGCTTTGACCTCTTTGAAAAAACCCCGGAATAGGAATGATAATTAACAATTCTATGCGTACAGTGTGCGTTGTGCTTTTTTAAAATTTTATTGTTGGTAGATCATTTTGACTTGGTCATTTTAAAAGTAGCTCGCAAGCCCAAAAAGTGTGGGCACCCCTGCTCTACACCATTGGATGGTATCATCAACCTGTGTGCCTGACTTAGGTCCCAATACTCAAAAGCTCTCCTTGGGCTGAGATTGACTTACTGGAAACGGATTCATATCAGTGCATATATACACATAGACACACCCACTTCAAAGCAGATATAAATGTGTGTGCCAACCTTCTGGTGGGGTAAATTTATAAAGCCACATAGAAACACATGTAGCCTTTACAAAACAGATGTAACAATACTGTTCTATGTGCCTGGCAACATAGTTGCCCAGTTATAAAAGTAATCTTATCATGCTTTTTGATTCTAGAGGTATATTTAATGATGGTGGGGTTTGGAAGACAAATCACAAGGTCTCCCCTGCTCCTATGGACTACTAATAAAAAAGGGGTCCATGGTGATTAAACATCATCTTTCTCCCAAAAAACTAATGTGAATATAGTTGCTGTGCATATATGATCAACACTTTTCAAAACATTCATCCTTTTCTAACAAATCTTTGTAAACAGCTGACTGCTAATATGCAGATCTAGAAGGAGGAAAAGCCTCAGAAATTATTGGGGTTGACTCTTTGTATCTAGTACCCCTTCTTTCGATCATCGGCATAAAAACCTCCTTCCTTCCACTTTAAATGTTTAAATAACTTTGCTGTCCCCATGAAATCATGCACTTATCTATTTCTAAAAGCAATTATTTTCTATAGAACTGTACTGTAGACTTATTTACCTATGCAGAATTGGGCCTACACTAACCCCGAATCTGTAACCGGCGTCCATGTTACAGATGCCGGTTAGAGAATCGGGTTAGAGTCGAGGTGGCCACTACACTTATCGCGGCAAGGTAAAAGTATAGCAACTGCCTGTCTGATCGCTGGCAGGAGGATGCCGAACCCCTCCTGCTGGAAAGCCGCCCCTGCCCCCCGAAACTCTAGATCGCCGGCAGGAAGGTGCCAAACCCCTCCTGCCGGAAACCCCCAAACTCCCAATCGCTGGCAGGAGGTTGCCCAACCCCTCCTGCCAGAAAGCCGGACCTCCCATGCTAACGACCTCCACCCCCCCCCCCCGATGACTCCCCTAACCTCCCCACCAACTAACCTCCTTCCCCCAACTAACCTTTAAATGTTGGCCGGCTGGATGAGTCTTGCTGCCATCCAGCCGACAGGCCTGCCTCATCGAAATGAGACGGGCTCGTCCCATCCCCGCTAAGTCTAAGGCCTGATTGGCCCAGGTGCCTATGAGCCTGGGCCAATCACACCTTAGGGCTAGAGGGGATGGGCGGACCCGCTATGCCTAAGGCCTGATTGGTCCAGGCTTCTAGAGCCTGGACCAATCAGGCCTTAGACTTATCGAGGAAGGGCTGGGAAGGGGCGGGCCCATTTCATTTCGATGAGGCGGGCCTGTCGGCTGGACGGCAGCAAGACCCGTCCAGCTGGCCAACATTTAAAGGTTAGTTGGGGGGAGAGGTTAGTTGAGGGGGAGGTTAGGGGAGTCATCGGGGGGGAGGTTGTTAGCATGGGGGGTCCGGAGGGGGTCTGGCTTTCTGGCAGGAGGGGTTGGGCACCGTCCTGCCGGCGATTGGGAGTTTGGTGAGGGGGGGGAGGGTGTTCCGGCAGGAGGGGTTCGGCACTTTCCTGCCGGCAATCTAGAGTTTCGGGGGGCAGGGGCGGCTCTGGCAGGAAGGGTTCAGCACCCTCCTGCCGGCGATTGCGAATTTGGAGGGGGTGTTCCGGCAGGAGGGGTTCGGCACCCTCCTGCCAGTGATCGGACAGGCGCTGCAGCCGCTATACTTATTGCGGCAGGAAGATCCATTGCCTTGATAAGTATAGCGGCCGCATCTACTTACAATGTAGGCCAGCATTTTGCTGGCCTACATTTTAAGCATCTCTTCCTCTACTAGGGAGACGCGTAGGGCCGCCTAGGTTCACCTAAGGCCCTTAGGCGAGCTTAGGCGTCTTGCGGGCCTCCCTAGGCTCCTGGAGGCGCCTTCAATATAGGCGGCCAGCCTGGGGAGCATTTTTTTAAAAAACGTGCATCCCGATTGGCTGATTAGACAGCTGTAGGATGCCTACAGCTGCCTAAAATCGGGGCAGCACTTTGTAGAATCAGGGCCATACTATATATGCTCATAGAACTTGCCTCTAAGTGATTCTTAGTTCTTCCTGGAGCTTCCTATGGACTACTAACCATATGTTACCACAAGTCACAAGAACATAAGAATAGCCTTACTGAGTTAGAGCAATGGTCCATTAAGCCCAGTATCCCATTCCCACAGTAGCCAATCAAGGTCACCAGTACTTGGCCAAAACCCAAGGAGTAGCAATATTCCATGCTACCGATCCAGGGCAAGCAGTGGCTTTCCACATGTCTTTCTCAATACCAGACTATGAAATTGTCCAAACCTTTCTTAAAAACCAGCTACGCTATCCGCTCTTACCACAACCTCTGGCAACGCATTCCAGAGCTTAACTATTCTCTGAGTGAAAAAAATATTTCCTTTTATTGGTTTTAAAACTATTTTCCTGTAACTTTGTTGAGTGTCCCCTAGTCTTTGTAATTTTTGACGGCATGAAAAATTGATCCACTTGTACCCAATCCTTTATCCTCTTATATTTCCTCTTCTTTATGACTCACTCAGTGAAATGACAGTCCCTGGTAGGGTGCCAGACCACAGACTACTGGAAACTAGTATACATATAAGTATTATTTATTATTATATGCCTTGAATGTCACATGTTAATGTCACTGTTCTTCAGTGATGACTTCAGAAGCACCTCCAGCTCATGCTGACCTCATTAGCAGACAGCAGGTCTAAGGATCAAATTAAAACCATGTGCAGCACAAGTCACCGAGCCATCAAGCTGGTCCCATGGCACCTTTTAAAGTCAATTAATCCCAGAGCATCAGAATTCCCAAGCACATGTGTTAAACAAGGAAATCCCAGTACAAAGTCTTGAAGCCAAATAGAATGTTCAGAATGTCAACTCAGCTTTTCTTAATTGTATTGCTTCCTTTTGGCATCATTCCCAAGTCCTCTTTCTATTACAGTATTTCTAATACATTTAGACCAATTTCCTCTACGGAACCTGGATTTAAGATTATCATGTCTCCTTGTTTGTCTGACGGCCCCCACCCCCTTAACAATTTGAAGAGTACTGTATATCCAGTACTATTCCGATTTCTATCAGTCGGAAGAGCAGTCAATGTCCCCCAGTTCAAGCTTTAACACTTACAACCACAACTTGCTTTTCATTCTTAAAGGGAAAAAGACCAAATCATTTCAGTTGTAATTTCAAGAATGTCGGAATACACTATGTGTAATTTAACTGTGCCTGTGGTTAGTGCCTTGGTTAATGCCTGTGGGTTTTTGATCACATATTATGGGCCTGTATACTATGACACTATTTTCTTCCTATTCTGTCTCTATGGGGAAAATAATTTGATTTTTTTTTTTTTTTAGAAAAAAAAGCTAATCAAGTAACCTCACTGAAGAAAAGGAGAAGTTGATCCTTCTCATTGAGATTAGGGCTACCTGTTGTTTAAAGTTAAAAAAGAGGACATGTGGATCCACACCATTCTTTTTTTCTCTGTAAATATTTTATTAAATTTTACATAATATACATAGAGGGGCATAATCGAAAGGGACGTCTTAAGTCCGTTTACGTCCATCTCGCAAGTTGTCCAAAGTTAAAAAGAGCCTAAGACACATTTTCAAAAGATACGTCCAACTTTTTTTTACTTTTGAAAATCGTCTAATTATACGTCCTGCCGATCTGATCGTCCAAGCCACTAAATCATCTATCTTTATACCACATTTCCGTCCAACCTTCCGTCCAAATCAAAAACACCTAGAACAAGCCCTGTTGGACATGGGAAGGGTCTGCAAAGTGATGGACTGCACACCTAGACATGCTACCTAAATAGTGGGGTATTTTACAGGGCACTGCTGTGAACTTCACAAAAAGGGTGCCATGTCTGCTCCTCACTACAGCTCCCTTATAGGTGACGGTGAGCCCCCCAAACCATCTCCAGAATCCCCTAGACCCACTTATCTACCACCCCAATAGCCCTTATGGCTGCAGGAGCCACTTATATGCCAGTAAAAAAGGGTTTTGGGGTGTATAGGGCAGTGCACATGTTTATCAACCAAATCACAAAACAAGGCCCAATCCTCATTATTTCTTAAATGTTGAATTTGCCAAATCCCAACCTCCTTCTAAATCTTCCAATCAATTGTCTTATTTGAACTTTATAATTAGAATTATTCCAAATAGAAGCCCCATAAGTATCATTACATTGAATTTTAACACTCTTATCCAGTTCCTTAAATGCAGTCTTTGCAGCCCAAAAATATTATTTAAGTTTTTTTTTCATTACTAGATTTAGGCCCTCTTTTACTAAGGTGTGCTAACCGATTAGCGCACACTAATCGACTTAGCGCGTGCTAAATGCTAACGCGTGCTTGGTAGAAACCAGACAACAAAGGTAGGAAAAAAAAAATTCTACTTCTTTTCTTTTTTTGTTTTAGGATAAAGTAGTATATTGGCTGTGTTGATAAAAATTTATAAACAAAGTCCTGCCAGCTGAACATCTCTTTTTCTAGTTCAGCAGCCAGAACTTTGATTTATAAGGAAGGAATAAGCTAAATATTGAAGTACTGAGGCTTGCATGGATGCTACAGGGACAGTGGTCGCGGGGACAGGGCAGGAACAGTGGTTGCGGGGACAGGGATGGGGCGGGGACAGTGGTCGCGGGGAAGGGACGGGGACAGTGGTTGCGGGGACGGGAATGGGGCGGGGACAGTGGTCGCGGGGATGGGGTGGGGACACTGGTCGCGGGGACGGGGCGGGAACAGTGGTCGCGGGGACGGCGATGGGGCGGGGACAGTTGTCGCGGGAACGGGGCGGTGACAGGGATGGTGGTCGTGGGGACGGGGACAAATTTTTCCCCAGTATCATTCTCTAGTTCTTACTTCTTATTGTAAACCGCACTGAACTGTGAGGTATTGCGGTATATAAATATATTATTATTAAATGGTGCTGAAATTTGAACACTGCTAAAAATGAGTGCTCAGTGATATTCTATAAGTAGCATTCAGAGTTGGGTGTCATTTACTGAAGCATTAAGTGACATGATCTGCACCCAACTTTGGGCATGAGGTTTATACAAAGCAATAACTTGATGTAAATTCTTATGTCTAAATTAGGCACGCATCTCCCTTATTCTATAACACTACATGCAAATTCTAGTAATACCCAGATCCACCCATGCCCTCCCATGGTTGAGCCTCCCTTTTGGATCCATGCACACATTTTATGTGTGGATCCCAGTGCCTAAAAATATGGGTGCAAATTTTAATTAATTCCAATTAGCACAGATCATCGATAGTGCCAAATTATCATCACTAATTGGCTTATCAATTAAACTGCAAGAGCAAATTGGGTGCTGGATCATATTTGCACATACAATTTTGAATGACATATATAGAATTAGGGCGATAGAGGGCAATTCTATACGTTTGCGCCTCCTTTTAGGCACTCTGATGTCATGCTGTGAAAGCCTTTTCTATAGCTTTAATTTTCTGAACCTCGAAGCCTTATCAAGTCAGCCTTAAACTGTCTCAGACCTGAGACAAGAGAATATGGGCCAGATTCTATAAACGGTGCGGCGCGGTTGTCAATCAACTACTAGGCACCATTTATAGAATTGCACCTAGGGACGCCTAAGCAAAGGCATTGCTAGGCATCCTACACATAGACGCCACGCCATTAGGACATTTTTTCAGTCACTTAATTTGGTGACGCCTATGTCAAGACACCTAACGATGCCTAACAACTATGCCTATTGTTTGAGACATAATTGTTAGGAGTTCCTAAGCACATCGTACTATATCTCCATCATGTATTCATGTTATCCCCCTCCCCCCCACACACACACCATCATGCCCAATCTTTTGTCCTTTCTCTTTCTTGGTTTCTTCTACCATCATATTCCCACCCAAGTTTGCCCCCTGAAACTGAGTCCTTCTTCTCTCCATCCCTCTTCTATCCCTTGCCCTTCCTTCTCCACTGTTTGGCAGAATAAAATTTTATACTGATGCTTAGTCATTCCTAAATATGGTTGCAGTCGTGGTCTTTAGCATACACTGCTCTGTAGATCTCTCACAGGCCTTCACTTGTGACACTGCCGTGTGCACTGTTGCCGGCAGATTTTCTCCCTTCAATATCTCCAAGATTGATGAATGTGAATTGCAAGTCCAGGACCAATACACATATTGTGCTGAGAGATTAGACTCTTGACAAAGGCAGAACTGCCGAAACACTGTCAGTGTTGAGTCTATGCTGCTGACTAAATAAAGTTTGCTTTGGATCGTCCACCGCTGTATGTTTTTGACATCATTTCCTCACAACCCATTTTGTATCTGGAACTTTCAAGGTACCACTACCATGTATATGCAAGAGACGGTCCCTGCTCAGAAGAGCTTACATTCTAATTAGGACAGGCATACAGAGGGGGCTAAAGATAGTAGATGACTATTAAGGGATTGACAGACAGACATGATGTTTGGGTCAGTGTTTAAATGCAGCTTCAAATAAGTGGGGTTTTAGTCTGGTTTGAATACTGCCAGAGATGGAGCCTGACATAGCGAGCCAGGCAGGTGGTTCCAAGAATGCAGCGAAACAAGGTTGAAGGGATGGATATGGGAGTTGGTGGTAGAGGAGAGAAGTACAGAGAGGAGGGACTTGTTTGATGAGCCGAGTTCCTGGAGGAGAGCATAGGGAATAAGAAGAGAGGAGAGATACTGAGAAGCTGCAGAGCAAGTACACTTGAACGTCAGTAAGAGGAGTTTGAACTGTATGCGGAGATGGACTGGGAGCCAGTGAAGCGACCTGAGAGGAGGAATGTGGGTATAACAACCCTAGCGTTCTGAACAGATTGAAGTGAAAAGATTGATTTATTTTTAAAATTTCTATACCATTTTATATCAAAACGGTTTACAAAATGATTACATACAATAAAATGTTAAAACAAATCTAGACAAGATATGGTATAGCAGTAGACCAGTGAGAAGCACTTTGCATAATCCAGACGAGAGGTGACGAGGGCGTGGGTGAGGGTTTTTACAGCGTGTTCAGTTCACATAATGACTAGAACATTGTACAAGAGTGAAAAGATACTAATATGAAGAACCGCTCCTTTTTGAGCTCTAACACTAGGGCCATTAGGTTCCTAAAATCTCAGCCCCTAAAGCCCCTGCTTCCATCTGATTCTGTGTAGCATCATATGGGATATTCATCAACCTTTAATTACTCATTTGCTTTAAGCAGATTGAAAATTAGACATCCATAATATTAAGCCTATATCAATATTATCTGTTTGTTAAGTCTACTAGCATCTTATATTTTAAAAATAAAATGGAAGACCAAAACAAAAGTCAACAGCTGACAAGCATTATCAAAAAAACAGAAATAACACAATACTATACACAGATTTTTTTTATTTTTTCAAACAGAGGGTTTAATCCTGCTGGTTTGGCTGTTATAATAACATAATTATGTCCTTCATGGTTTAGGAACATTAACACACCCATTTTTTTAGAGATTCTCAGTCTCAACCAAAATGTGAAGGAGGAATATCTTCTGCTCATAGCAAGATGCCAAGAAATAACTACATTCTAAACAGATGTTGCCTGCTTTAACACTACTACACAGTGCAAACAGATTTAGGATCCCACTCCTTTCCCATATTAATATTAATGGCAGACTATGACTAATACGTCATCACCTAAGAGCAAAAGAGTTGAAAGTGTAATTTTTTTCATACATTGAGATAGACAAATTTCAGTACACTGTTGTAAGAACTTCTTCAATGTCAAATTGCTTTTCTGATACTTTACTACTCTACTGTTAAAATACTCAAAATTTGATATATTATTAATGATTCATAATGAGCACATCATACTTCACTTCTCATTTTCTCTGCTTTGCGTCAAACACACATAGGACACTTTTGCTTTCAGGTGATGATGTAAAATGTTTCATTGGCAATATACAATGCACATGCAGCATAGTTTCTCCGATGCAACCACATAAACAGAGGGTCTTCTTCTCAGTCAGAATTTTGTGATGCCTTGATGTGTTTAACCAGCATGCCAAAGCTATGCTTAATAAGTGGCAATACAGTATCATCTGCTTCTCCACTTAATACTGTCAACCTTGCTAAATGAATAAACATTTGTTTAACATTTGCTCCTATTTCTCTAACACACTTTGAGAACAAGAATTCCTTTTCTTGCTCCGTAGCTGTGCCATTGACTGTTATCGCAGTGACTAATGTACTATATTGCCATTATGGTCTTCAGCTCTGAAATTAGTCCCAGGATGAAGGATAGGGTCTGCCTGTCTGCAGACTAGAGCTGGATGATGATTGATTAGAAGCAAGTGGTTCTATGCAGCCATAAAAAAAAAAAGCTCTATACTGAGACATAGGCTTAAACACCGAGGAACCTTCCACGGTGACTTCACACTTATTAGATGTTTCCATATTAAACGATACCCAGGTATGTGCATTTTATCTTTATTCCTTAAAATCCTCAAATTGCTTGGATAGGAGAGAAGGTTTTATATATCTGGCGCTCTCTCTCTTTTTCCATATATATATATATATGTTTCTAAGAGCAGCCTGAACTTTACTGGAAATTGCAAAGGCTTTGTGTCAAGTACAGCTAAATCCAGACTTTCCATATCAAACCTGTGCTAGAAAATTACTGTGTAGATGATAAGGCTGAAAGATATAATAAAAAGTGACTCTACTCAATTTACACTGCAATATTGGGGATGACTGAATATTTTTCATTCAGGTAACTGATAAAATCGCCAAAGTGTATTGCAGATAAATAAAGGAAGCGTCTGTCAAGAATAAACACCATTAATCATGAAGTCTCACCCTCTCTGAGTGGCTGCGCTATGCATCTACACACATACACCGGCAAGTCACACACTGCCTGTGATCTCATCCTTTCCCCTTGTTCTCTGTTTAAAATGTGTCCTTCTTTTTTTTTTTAATTCTTTATTCATTTTCAAACTTACAAATGTGATAATATATCCAAACAAATTAACCATAAATATATCACTTAATAATCAACAATGGTACATGATATTCTCTTATCTCCCACCCTACCCACCCTTACCTATCATATAATCAATACCTTATACAACATGTAACAATAAAAATACCCCCCTCCCTCCCCTCACAATTGAACTTGTAGATTTAAGGGAAAAAAGATTTTTCTAATCAGTACAATACTTTGTTAATGGCTCCCAAATATCTTGAAATTTCCTGAAACATCCCCGTTGTATTGCAATAAGTCTCTCCATTTTATAAATATGACATAAGGAATTCCACCAAAAAATATAATTTAATCTACTCTAATTTTTCCAATTATATGTAATTTGTTGAATGGCAACCCCAGTCATTATAAGTAATAATTTGTTATTATTTGTAGATATCTGATTTTTTGCTCTCATTGCCATACCAAATTGCATAATATAATATGATAATGCCACTGGGTTATCTAATAAACAGTTAATTTGGTCCCAAATTGATTTCCAAAAATTCATAATGAATAGACAATAGAATAATAAATGATCTCCTTTCTTCCAATCACACTCCCAGTGATCATCATACTTATGGTATTTTCAAGCTTAAGATTGCAAGTAGGCAAACCTAGAGTTTTAAAATGGTTTGATTTTTAATTATAAACTCCCTCTTTTACATATCCGCCCTAGCATTTTAAGCGCCCGCCGTAACAGCTCCGATGCTCATAGAATTCCTATGAGCCTCCAAGCTGCTACCGCCACAGTCGGCGCTAAAAACGCTATTGCGGCTTTGTAAAGGAGGGAGAAAATGATAAAAAATAATAATACTTTTTTTAAGGTAGAACAATTTTTTATTGATGACAACACATAACACAATAACACAAGAGCAGTAGTAAGATGCAACAACGTTACCAGTGTTAGAAAAAAAAAATATATACCTCCCAACTGCCGCCACCCCCCCCCAGATGAAAGCAGGTACAAAAGACATGAAACATGACAAATGTAACAGTGCAAGAAGAAAATAAGTGTGGTTCAAAAACACTCAACAATAGTAAATACAGTAATCATCCCACCAGCAGCCCACAAATGCAACCAACTCTCATAGCCCCCCACTAGGAACCTGACCAAATAACAACCAGTATAACTAGACCCAAATCATTCTATAAAGGTAACCCCACCCCCAACAGGCAGAAACCAAGTCCCTTGGAGCTTTGACTCCCCCCCCCCCCCAAGAAGAAAAAAAATGCCATTCCGCCCTCTCCTCCTCCTCCTCACAAAAAAAAAAAGAGTTTCTCTTCCCTCGCAGCCAACAATCCTGGTACCAAAATGATCTGGCCTATTCCATCTCATAGAGCAGTGTTCTTCAATAGCCGGTCTGTGGACTGGTGGCGGGCCACAAAAATTTCCTGCCGGAGCGCAGGGTCAACACATGCATCAAACCCCAGACAGTGCTCTTCAGCTGCCAGTCCATGGTGCGATCAATGCGGAGTTGTCTTCGGGCTGGCTCCCTCTTCCTCAGTGCTGCAGTGCGCAAAGCCGTGGGCAGAGGCTCCTATGTGCATCCTGCATCTGAACCGGAAGCCTTCTCTCTGACATCGCAACATCAAAGGGAAGGCTTCCAGATGAGGTGCGGGATGTGTGAGGAGCCGCTACCTACGGCTTTGTGCACTGCAGCACTGAGGAAGAGGGAGCCAGCCCGAAGATAACACCGGGGGCAGGCCAGAAGACAAGGCACAGCATGGAGGGAGGGAGACAACAACGGTAGGGGGAGTGACTTTATTTTTTTTAATTTAGTGATTAATTTAATCTGCTGTCTGTTCATTTGTTTTTCTTCTGGAGTTGTACTGCATGCAGAGTCTTGCACCTTAGGGTTTGTTTGTAAATATTATTACTTTTAGTTTTTGGTCCTGCATTTGCATGGGGGTTATATGTTTTCTGATAGGAATGAATGTTGAAAAGCATACAGTGTGCTTTGTGTAGTTCAATTTTGTGGTTAACCATTATGTGTTGTTAATAAGATTATATTGTGTGTGTATATATGAAAAATGGTGTTACAATTAGTACTATTAAGGGGCGGGGTCTGGGGCAGACATTGGGAAGAGATGGGTGGGGTCTGGCCCACGACTTAGCCCAGTGTTCTTCAACTGCTGGTCCACGGACCGGTGCCAGCCCACAAAATAATTATTTTATTTCCGCCGGTCCATAGGTGTCAAAAAGTTGAAGAACACTGTCATAGAGTATTCAAGATATCATTCTAAGCCTTAACAGGCAAGGAGTAAATATATTGAGTCCAAACTTGAAGAAACTGCTTTTTCCGCTTAGGGGTAAGTTTGGCCACACGTAACTCAAGAAATAATAAGGCATGAAGGTGATTCCACCATGCCCAAAAAGATGGAACTGTATTGCCAACCCAGACTGACAATATTTCTTTCTTTCCCAAAATATCCACTTTTCTCATAAAAAAGACGATGGTCCCGTGTAGGAAGACGAAAGGCCTCCAAATTTATCAAGCAAAAGTCCAACCGCCAACAAGGGAATGGAGCACTGCAAAGTGGCATTCTACAAAGGCGAGGACAGTCTGCCAAAACCGCTGAATTGTCGGACAGGACCACAACGCATGAAAAAAAGTATGGGCTTGCTGGGAACATTTCTGAAAATAGGAGACTCAAATCTGGAAGCATACAGCTGACTCTTTGTAAAATATGCCCTGTGAATCAATTAAAATTGACATTTTCTGAGATCTCTGCACTCACTGAAATCCCCGGCATCCGGTTGATCAGAACAAGAAGGTCCAGGGAATCCACCAGCACCCCCACCTTCCTGCTCCAAAGAGAGTGCAATGCATCCCTGCCCACCGGCTCAACCAAACACCGAAGGGTTCTATGTAAGCCAGAAACCCCAAACCCGTCTTCCAAATAAAGGTTCTACAAACTCCAGGATTTTGGAATCAATAGGAAATAACAACCCTTGAATATCCAAAGAATGGACATAATGTTGCAATTGTTTATATGCCAAAAAATCACTCAGTTGTAAATGACAACACTGGCGCAAGTGGGCCCACGAGTGTAAGGTACCATCCTCCTGCAAAACATGAGACAATAAGGTGACTCCTGCCTGCGCCAGCTTATAAGAACATAAGAACATAAGAAATGCCTGCACCGGATTAGACCTGGGGTCCATCCAGTCCGGTGGTCCGCACATGCGGAGGCTCAGCCAGGCGTACCTGGGCGAATACCTTAATCATTTGTATCCCTCAATGTGTCCCACAAGATGTGCGTCCAATTTTACCTTAAATCCTAAAATGATGGTTTCCTCCACCACATCCTCTGGGAGAGAGTTCCAGGCGTTCACCACCCGCTGTGTGAAGCAGAACTTTCTGACATTTGTCATGGCCTTGACCCCTCTTAGCTTCAGTCCATGACCTCTTGTCCGAGTCACATTTGACAAAGTGAATAACGCTGTTTCTTGCTCTCCATCCTTTCACTTTGTCGGTGAGCGAGCTTGCTCCATTTTGTCGATTCCTTTTAATATTTTAAAAGTCTCTATTAAATCCCCTCTCAGTCTTCTCTTCTCAAGGGTGAGATTTCTGAGGCGTTCTTGATAGCTCAAGTTCTCCATACCTTTTACTAGCTTCGTCGCTCGCCTATGCACCCTCTCCAGTAATGTTATATCCTTCTTCAGGTACAGAGACCAGTGTTGGACACAGTATTCCAAGTGTGGTCTGACCATTGCTCTATAAAGCGGCATTATGACCTCTTTCGATCTACTCGTGATTCCCTTCTTTATCATGCCCAACATCCTGTTAGCCTTCTTCGCCGCCGCCGCACACTGAGCCAACGGCTTCAGATTCCTGTCTATCAGTACCCCCAGGTCCTTTTCCTGTTCGCTCTTCCCCAATGCTATACCTAGCAGTTTATACTCATGCTCCTTGTTTTTCCTGCCCAGGTGCATCACTTTGCATTTTTCTACATTAAAACTCATCTGCCAATTTTCTGCCCATCTCTCAAGTTGGTTCAAATCTCTCTGGAGTTCCTCGTTGTCTTTTTGTGATCTGATTGCCCGGAAAAGCTTTGTGTCATCTGCAAACTTGGTGATGAGGCTTGTCGTTTCTTCATCCAGGTCATTTACGAAGATATTGAATAAGATAGGCCCGAGAACCGAGCCCTGAGGCACGCCGCTAGTTACTTGCTTCCAGTCCGAGTACTCCCCATTTATGCCTACTCTTTGTTTTCTGTATTCCAGCCAATTTCCTATCCATCTTAGTATACCCCCTTCTATTCCATGACTTTGTAGTTTTCTGAAAAGTCTCTCGTGTGGTACTTTGTCGAACGCTTTCTGGAAGTCCAAGTATATTATGTCCACCGGTTCTCCGCTATCGACATGTTTGTTCACCGTTTCAAAAAATTGAAGTAGGTTCGTCAAGCATGACTTCCCTTTCCTGAATCCGTGCTGGCTACCTCTCAACAGATCATGGGTATCCAGATGCCGGACTATGCTTTCTTTAATCAAAGTCTCGACTATTTTCCCAGGGACCGATGTGAGACTCACAGGTCTATAGTTTCCCGGTTCTCCTCTTGATCCTTTTTTGAAGATTGGGATGATGTTCGCTATCTTCCAGTCCTCTGGTATCCATCCGGTCCTAATTGACATATTATCAAGGGATTGCAGTAGTTCTCCAATTTCTACCTTTAGCTCCTTGAATACTCTCGGGTGAATTCCATCTGGACCAGGGGATTTGTCACTTTTTAGTTTGTCAATCTGATAGTATATCTGGTCCAGAACCACCTCCACTGTGGTGAGGCTCTCCTCTATTTCTCCCTTGAATACTTTCAATGTCTCCGGTATTGATGTGTCGTCTTCTTTGATAAAGACAGATGCAAAGAAGGAATTTAATCTGTCCGCAATCTATTTGTTGTCTTTGATGTATCTTTTTCTTCCATTGTCGTCGAGAGGACCCACTGTCTCCTTAGCCGGTTTCATCCCCTTAACGTATCTAAAAAAGGGCTTGAAGTTTTTGGCCTCTTGCGTCAACTTTTCCTCATAGACCCTTTTGGCTTCTCTCACTGCCCTGTGGCACTTCTGGTTGGCTTTGAGGCTGTCCCAAGCCTCGGTTGTTTTCTCGCTTTCCATTTTTTAAATGAGTCCTTCTTTTCCCTCACTGCATCCTTCACCTCTTTGGTAACATTATCTGATTCAGGTAAAAATTGCAAATTACTAACAACAGGTAGAAATTTAGAAAGTCTGGGGTTTCCAGAGGCCAACCAGCTGAGACCAAGGTAAGATAGCTCTCAGATTTTTAGTGGCAGTACGCCCTCAAAGAAACCCCACCTGAATAGGAGCAAGAAATTAGCCAAATGACTGGTCAATATTTCGGAAAAAAGTTTAGCTTCCACACAAAGAAGGGAGATAAGAAAATGATTGTTCAGGGTCTTTATGTGGCTTTAATAAAACTATAATGTGAGCTATATTGAGGGAATCAGGAAGATGGCCTAAACAAACATACGTGTTGAAGATCTTAGTCAACAAAGGTGTCACCTTTTCCCGCAATAATTTGTAAAATTCCAAACAAAACCCATCAGATCCAGGTGCTTTAAACAGGCTTGGATAGCCAAAGAAACCTCATCCTCTGATATAGGGACTTGATAACTTCATAGGGATAAGCTGTCTAAGCAAATGTCACCATCCAACAATTCTGATTGTTTAGTTTACAAAGACTGGTAATAAGTGAAAAATACATTATTAATTTATCTGTTTGGACCTTCACCCCACGCTGATTAGTCTGTTGCAAAATTTTTACGGGTCCTCTAGATTGTTTCACTATATTGCCAAAAATTTTCCCCGAGTATTACCATATAAATGAAGTTTATATTTATAATATGTTAAAGATTTTTTAGTACAGCCATGAAGCAATTCCTGCAAAGGTACCTTCAAGGCCAGTAATTGAGCCCGTAGAGACGAATTCGATAACTTCCAAATTTCTGGCGCTCTATCCCTCTATCCCTCTCCTTTTCTTGATGACAACATAAGATATAATTTCTTCCTGTAACACTACTTTGCCGCCTCCCAAAACAAAATGAGATTGGATAAGTGAGCAGCATCTTTTTTACGCAAAAAATCCTGAAATTTAGGATGAGTACAGAAAAAAAAAGAAGGCATTGATAGTTGAATGCACCACTTTGAAGGTGCTGCAAACTCAAAAAGATGGAAATCATGGCATGCTTTGAAATTTCAAAAGAGCCAATCTCTGCCGAATGTACCCTTGAAAAAAAGGGCTGGAGGTCAGCCAGTAATCAATCCGGGACAGGAATGCATGCGTTCTCAAGAGATGTGTGAAATCTCAATCACCAGGATGCAGCATTCTCCGGACAATTCTATAAACAGCACCTAACTTTGAATGACATGCAGTAGGTGTCATGTTCATAGGTGCCTACCGATTTAGGTGCCGTTTATAAAATCAGGCCCAATGTGCAGATACAAAGTCATTAAGTAAAATGCAAAAGAAAATATTCAACCAGAAACACCACAAATCCTCTCCCCAAACTGTAAAGATTAACCTTGTGAATATTTTTCTTGGTTTTAATCAAATGATTCCTCACTCACAATTTCTTGTTTTTATAAAAGAAATGAAGTAGCACCCTTACATATGATGGGCCGCTGAAAAGTTCTCAACCCAACCAAGAAGAGAACGATGTGGAGCCATGAAACTTACACGTTATTCCACATTTTTCTTGACACTTTTTTTTTATTTTTTTTTTTCCAGTGTGCTTCGTGCTGTTTTAAATTTTATTGTTGGTAGATCATTTTGACTTGGTCATTTTAAAAGTAGCTTGCAAGTCCAAAAAGTGTGGGTACCCCTGTACTATTTATATATTTAAATCATTTTTATTAAATACCACAAATAGTAATACAGAACACAATAGAGAACATATTTTTAGGCATAAGTCAACTCCAATCCCCAACCCCCCCGACACTTTTTGTTTTAATGATATGAAACAAAACAAAAAGTGTCGAGAAAAGTGTGGAATAACTTGTAAGTTTCATGGCTCCACATCATTCTTGTCTTGGTTGGGCTGAGAACTTTTTATCAGTCCTTTGTACTAAGATTAAAAATATATATATATATAGTTAAGTGTCCCTGTTAGAGGAACTCTGTAAGTGGCTGGTTCTGCAAAACCAGTTTATGTGCTGAAGTAGAAGACTAATCACACAAACAGTACTAGAAGAAACCCCCCTCCTCCCACCCCCATTCACATGCACAGGAATGTAATTCATGCACAAGAGCACTTTGTCAGTGCAATGCCTGGGATCCCATGTGGGAAGAAAGCAAAATAAACAACTCTACAAAGAAAACAAAGGCTCTTCAACAGGGACTAATCTAATGCTTAAGTACACTGGAAAAAACTTCAATGAGGGCACATGAAAAAACCTCATCAAAGAGCACTCTGTAGATGAGTAAATATACTAGTGCCATGAACAAATACAGCCAGATTTAACATGCACAAAAAACAACTTTTTTTTTTTTTTTTTTTTTGGGGGGGGGGGACGGGGTGGAATTCATTGAAGTAGTTTCTTCTACATGTGTAGAAATAAAGATCATCAAACAAGCTATAGGCAAAATAGTTTTTCACTGGACTAAGAGATTAGTGAGTAGTTTCAAAGTTTGCAACATACTGGTTAATCTAATAAAAAGGTAGCCCTTAGAGAATGACACAGGGACAAATTTTTCTCCATCCCCGTGGGAACTCATTTTCCTGTCCTGTCCCGGCGAGTTCTTTTTCTGTCCACGCCCCATCCCTGCAAGCTCTGTCCTCATCTGCACAAGCCTCAAACAATTAATAATCATAAGTGTTCGAAGCTTGCGTGGTTAAGGCAGAGCTTACAGGAATGAGGCAGGGACAGCGACAAAACTTGACAGGACGGGGGAAAAATTTGTCCCCGTGTCATTCTCTAGTAGTCCTATCCTGTAACTTACGTTCACTTATACTTCCTCCTCTATATAGTAATTGAGCAACTGCTAGGGCAATTTCACACACCAAATTCAACAAGTCAGGATATAAAGAAAACAACTAGACTCTAATCTACAAAGTTTTGAACTGAGTGCCTCCATAATTTATTAGGACAATATTAAAAATCTATAGGCCTTCATGAATTTTTGTTTGATTGATCAACTGCTGTTAGATGTTCTTTCCATATGGTTAATATATTTAACCGAAACTCATGCTTGGGCATTTGATAGGACTATTACGGAATTCCCTTCCTGATGAGCTGTGAAAAAGCCTAGGGGCGCTTTTTCTAAACTGCATTTATTTATTTATTTATTCGGTTTTATATCCCGTCCTCCCAGCATTAGGTGCTAACATAGGTTAAAATGGAGTACTCCAGACTGTTCTCAGGCATTCTGTGGTAACTGATAAATGTGCACGCTGTATGCTAAACAAAAAAATATTTTTTGAGGGGGCATGACAGTAGGCACTCCTGTGTAAATCAGTCAGTGCAGATACGTTACTGCAGCTACATTATCACATGCTAGATGACTGGTGCAAAGATAGCACAAAATATAGTAAATGTCAGCAAATACAGACATTCACCATCCCTCTAATCGCCCAACAAGGTGGCCAGAATTGAATATGCCCTGGTTCCACTTCCTCGTGATTAAATATTGGCAAACTTAATCTCTGTCTCTCCCTGCCAGCTTGGGGGCACAGACCATAGAAGTCTGCCTCACACCGGTCCTACTTCCCAAGTACTGGAGTTGCTGTTAGAGCCCACTCCAGCCCCGATCCTGATCTGTTTTTTGGGCATTTATGGGTCCCAGACTATAGAAATCCGTCTGACATTGATCTTATTTCCTAATCTCTGCAGCAGTCGTCAAAGCTCATTCCAGTTATGAGGTCAATTAAGTTTTGCTTTAATTGGATTTTATCCTTTTTTCTATATAATGTTCCTCTCGGTTTATCACGCCCATTCTTGAATACCATCACTGAATTCGGTCTTCAGATCTCTCATGGAAGGGCATTCCAGGCATCCACCATGCCTTCTGTGAAAAGTATTTCCTGCTAGTGCTCCTATCTATGGCTCCCACCCTGTAACCTCAACTGATGACCTCAAGTCCACTGCTTCCTCGTCTCTGTAAATGAAGTTTGCTTATTAATAATCTTTTAAGAATTTAAATGTATGTTTAATCAGGTATTTGGGATTGAACTATTTTCTATATGAACTACTACCGTATATACTCGAATATAAAACGGGATTTTGGGGCTAAAAAATTGTCCCAAAAATGGGGGTCCCAGTTTATATTCGGGCCTGCACCCCCTTCCAGAATTATTGCAGGCCGTCACCAGGCTCTGCACCTTGTCCCCCCTCCCTGCCCTGTCCTCCTACCACCTCTGCCGATCCCTGGTGGTCCAGAGGTGCAGCAGGCAGGAGAAATCTTTCCGCGCTCCTGCCCCACTGCTAACCCGGTCAGTGGTGGCTGCTGCAAGATCCGGTTTCTTCTGCCGCTGAGCAGCTTCTTGACTGGTTCCCGTGAATTCTATAATTGGTGGGGATTTTAATTTAGTTATGCAACTTACTATTGAATTTGTGCTTCAAAAAGTTAAATAACTAACTAAGCAGTGGTCACCATTAAGATTATCATGGTGGGGAAGATTGGATACTATAAATTAATTACATCTTGAGCATGCTGCCGATATATTTCAATATAAATTTCTATCATAAAGTGGAAAATATACTTACAGCATTTATACGGAACAATAAGCCTCCACGCATTGCTCTTAAAAAACTCAATGCTAAAAAAGGAGGATGGAGGAGTTAATTTTCCTAGTTTTTGGGAATACCATACTGCATACATTGTTAAACTTGTTTCTAGATGTTTTCTGGATGTCAATTTTACATCTGATCAACCTAGCTGGATACAGGCTTTTGCCTATAATTGGAACAATTATCCCATCAAGTTTTTACTACTGTTTAACAACAAAGTGCACGGATGCAAGGACAGATAAACATGTAGTGCCTCACTTGCAGTTAAAGTAATAGATTCTGCACTTCTTGTGGCTTGGTCTACTACAGAAACTCGCGGCCCGGGGGCCACATGTGGCCCGCCAGGTATTATTTTGAGGCCCTCGGTATGTTTATCATAATCATAAAAGTAAAATTAAACAGTTTCTTGATCATATGTCTCTTTAGCTATAAATTACAATATCATTATTAAGACTTAGCCAAAAGGAAAGATTTATAAACTATAAAGAGTTTTACTTCATGCAAAATTGTCATTTCTTTAATAAGACACTAACTATTTTTTCTGAGGCCCTCCAAGTACCTACAAATCCAAAATGTGGCCCTGCAAAGGGTTTGAGTTTGAGACCACTGGTCTACTACAACACATATGTTAATCAGAATGCTTCCAGAATCATGGCTTGACAGGACCCTAGGCGCCTTAAATGTGGGCCAGATTTGAGGGGGAGGGTGCAAGGAGGGGGTCTACAAGTGCATTGGGGGGGGGAAGTTCTGGGAGTCTGAGAAGTGGCGGCAAAAGGGAGTCCTCCTGCTGGGGAACTTCATAGGGGGGTCCCCTGCCGCAGCCGCCCAGGTGATTGTGGCAGGGGAATTCCCTTGCCACGATCAGCTGATGGCAAGGGATTATGCACTAGTCTCTAACCGGCTCCTGTGACATGGGTGCCAGTTAGAGAATCAGGGCGGTTAGGCAGGGTTTGGTGTCTGTCCGTTAGGGCAGACATGATTCTGTATAGGACACTGGTGTGCGATTCTCAGGTGGCTGCCGAGACCATCCTATACAGAATTTCTCCCTAAGTGTCAAACCCTCGATGGAGACTTTGTTGTTTGGCTTGCTTTTTTACCAGACTTTTCAAACCATCCTTATATGTTTCTCTCTCATTCTCTCTCTCTCTCTCTACCCCCCTCCCTGTGCACATGCACCAAGTTACAAACAGTTAATGGTGACTGCCACAAATGTGACAGTTTCGATGGCAGGCCTTAAGTGGGGTGAAGTTGGCTGTGCCACCCATGGCCATCTCAAGTCAATTTAATAAAATAAAAATGCTACTCCTTTTCTTCTCCTTTTTGAGAGATCAGAATAAGGATATCTCCATGGAGTTGACCTTTGCTTCTTTGCTCACTGCTGGTGTAGAAGGTGCTCTTTATTCTGGCAAACTGCCTAGATAGCCTCTCAGATTACAACAAATGAACAGAACCATCAATGCCTGCATTGTGATGCTGAGTAACATTTATTTCTTACTACAAAATCTGCTCTCTAAAATGGTGAAGTCAAGCCTCACTTGCTGTAAGAAGCAACCAGCTGCAATGACTGAGATTTTTTTGGCTGGTGGGCTTCTCTGACAGGTATACAAAATTGGATAGTATTAACATACATTTGCAAATATACTACTTACTCACATCATAATATAATGTAACAAACATATAAATGTACAGCAATAGCTATTCAGCCACACACACTTTCCCTAATAAGGTAAATCTTGGAGGTATTTAGATAAAATTAGTGTAGAGTGGTGGTGCTAGCCTGTCTGTATTCCTCTGTAGAACAAGTGTACTAATGTACTGGATCAATCAGATTTGCTAGTTGTTGCCTGACCTTGCTCTCAAAACGGTTTATAGTCATTCGCGCGTGGGACTTCGGCACGCCGACATTGCAGCGCAGACAATTTGGCGCAAGAACCCTGCATGCCGCCTAAACAGTTACTTTTAAAGAGTTCCGACGCGGGGTGTGGAGGGAAACCCCCCCCCAGTTTACTTCATACTCTTCGCGTTGCTTGGTGGGGGAGGGTTGGAACCCTCCATTATAGAGTAAACTTAATTTTTTCCCGATTTTTTAGGAAAAAGTTAAATTTTCTCTATAATGTGGGGGGTTGCATCCCTCACACCTCCCCAATGGCAGCACGAAGAGTATGAAGTAAAATGGGGGGTTCCCCCCCACACCGCCTGTTGGAGCTCTTTAAAAGTAACTTTTTAGGCGGCGCGCTGGGATCTTGCGCCGAATTGTCTGCGCTGCAATTTTGGCGCCGAAGTCTCACGCGCTTTTGTCCCGTCACCCTCAAAACAGTTCCCGAAAAGTCACCATAAATATCTACCTTCATTTCAGCCTAGAAAAATAATAACAACAGTTTTCTATATAAGAACATAAGAATAGCCTTACTGGTTCAGACCAATGGTCCATCAAGCCCAGTAGCCCATTCTCACGGCAGCCAATCCAGGTACCTAGTACCTGCCAAAACCCAAGGAGTAGCAACATTCCATGCTACAGATCAAGGGCAAGCAGTGGCTTCCCCCATGTCTTTCTCAAAGACAGACTATGGACTTTTCCTCCAGGAAATTGTCCAAACCTTTTTTAAAACCAGCTACGCTATCTGGCTTACCACAACCTCTGGCAATGGGTTCCAGAGCTTAACTATTCTCTGAGTGAAAATATATTTCCTCCTATTGGTTTTAAAAGTATTTCCTTGTAACTTCATCAAGTGTCCCCTAGTCTTTGTAATTTTCTACTCCACTCAGGATTTGTAGACATCAATCATATCTCTTCTCAGCCGTCTCTTTTCCAAGCTGAAGAACCCTAACCTTTTTAGTCTTTCCTCATATGGTCGCTCTTTGAACCTTTTCTAGTGCCGCTATATCTTTCTTGAGATAAGGAGACCAGAATTGAAAGAAATACTCTAGGATGAGGTTGCATCATGGAGTGATACAGGGACATTATAACATTCTTAGTTTTGTTACACCATCCCTTTTTTAATAATTCCTAGCATCCTGTTTGCTTTATTGGCTGCCCCCACACATTGGATGGAAGGTTTCATCATATTGTCTATGATGACACCCTAATCCTTTTCTTGGGCGCTAACCCCCAAGGTGGACCCTAACATCTGATAACTATGATTTAAGTTATTCTTCCCATTGTGCACCACTTCGCATTTATCCACATTAAATTTCATTTGGTTTTTGGATGCCCAGTCTTCCAATTTTTCAGTCTGTCATCTGCAAACTGAATCACCTCATTTGTCATCCCAATTTCCAGATCATTTATAAATAAGTTAAATAACACTGGTCCCAGAATGGATCCCTGTGGCACTGCACTATTTACCCTCCTCCATTGAGAAATATGGCCATTTAACCCTACCCTTTGTTTTCTGTCCAATAATCAATTCCTAATCCACAACTGAATATTGCCTTCTATCCTATGACTTATTTATAAATGATCTGGAAATTGGAATGACAAGTGAGATGATTAAGTTTGCCCATCACAGTGACCCCCAACTGTAAAGGCTGGCATCAGTCATTAGTTTCTCCCAGCAGAAGATAGAAAGAGGCAAGCCCTTGGAAAGGGCAGCTGACCTCATCCACCATCGTAGGCTGCTCTTTGCTGTAGGAAGCCAGGGGAGCAGCTGTTGTAACAAGTCCGACTGAGGAGACCAAAGAGAAAGAAGAGAGCCTTGGAGAGGTCTCATGTGCACTCTGGCCCAAGGAACCACTTCTATGATCTCTGCCATCAACCCCAGGACCTGCAGATAATGCCACACCATGGGAACCAATCTCTGGAGCAGCTCCAAAATCTGATTCTGTAGTTTCAGTTTGCATAGTTCTGAAAGAAACACTTAGCCCAAGGCTGTGTCGAACAAGACTTCCAGGTATTCCAGGAACTGAGGCTGACTCTTCTTGAAGTTGACTATACAGCCCAAGTCCTGGAGGAGTTGCACCACACTCAGAACCACCAGCTCGCCTTCCTCCTTGTACATGGCTCTGATAAGACAATTGTCCAAATAAGAGTGCACCTGAATCCCAGCTTTGCTGAGGTGTGCTACTTTACCACCATCACCTTGGTAAAGTGAAAATGCTGCTCCAGCACATGAAATTGCAAGTACCTCCTTTGGGCAGGGAAAATGGAAATGTGAAGATAAGCCTCCATCAGATCGAGGGAGGTGAGAAATTCCCCCTCCGTCAGATCAAGGGAGGTGAGAAACTCCCCCTGTGCCATTGCCACTATGACCAATCGAATGGTCTCTATGCATGGTCTTCAGAGCAGCATTGACCTACTTGAGAATCGGACTGCAGTTGCCTGAGCCTTTCTTTTGGTATGATAAAGTATATAATATAACATAAAAATTTATTTATATACTGCAATAACTTGCAGATCAATGCAGTTAACAAAATAAAAGAGGACTGAGTAATTCACAGTGAAATACAAATACATGTCTGCGTCTTGGACCAGTTCTAAGGCCCACAGAGTCAGTAACTTTTTTTTACAGTAGCCTGAACTTTGAGGGCTCTCTCTGGCCATCTGGAGAAGTTGCAAAGTGGTCTGGCAGGGGAGCAAAGAATTTAATTTTGTACTCCTTCCGGATTAAGTCTAGAACCCAGCTGTCTGCACAAATCTGAGACCAGACTGACCAAAATGTTGACAGTTTGCCCCCTATCTAGGGGTAGCTCGGCCCCTGGCATGGCATCATTGTGCTTTCTTAGTAGCTGGTGAGGGGTGAGAGAACAAGGCTTGTTGTTTCCTGCCTCCGCTAAATCTTTGATGTGATCCCTGAAAGGGTCTTTGTGTCGTTTGGCTTCCCAAATATGTACAAAATCTTCGGGAACCTCAAAAATTGCCCTGATCTAACCTCCAGGCCGTCCGGGGTTGGCTGGTACTTGGAGCAACGGTCCATCACACTGGCCAAAAGGTCACCTAGGCCCTTGCCAAAGAGTATCTGCCCCTGAAGTGGAAGTCTGCTAAGTGTAACTTTAGAGGTAGCATCTCCTGCCCACTTTCTAATCCAGAGCATCCATCGGTTGGAGATAGCATGGGCCGAGACCTTACTTATAACTCTGATAAGATCATAAAGAGCAGCCACAATATAATTCACCCCAGAGAGGAGCATTTGGAGATCTTTCCCATCTATTGGATGTGAGGTCAGACAGGTGAGTGTGACAAGTACATGTCATAAAGCAGGGGTAGGGAACTCCAGTCCTCGAGAGCCGTATTCCAGTTGGGTGTTCCAGATTTCCCCAATGAATATGCATTGAAAGCAGTGCATGCAAATAGATCTCATGCATATTCATTGGGGAAATCCTGAAAACCCGACTGGAATACGGCTCTCGAGGACCGGAGTTCAAAGACACGGTCCAAAGCTTCAAATTGATGCTTAAGGAGCATGTCCACTTTGCAGTCCTGAGGATCCTTATCACCCCTCTTTCACTAGAAAGGGAAATTCATTTAGTGACATGAGTCACCAGTGAATCCACTTTCTGCTAAATAGATCGCTGCTGGAAATCTGACATCATCGGATATATCTTGGCCACAGTTTTAGCCACTCGAAGAGATCTCTTGGGCAAGTCCCAGTGGTCAGCAACCAGCTTAGTGATGTCTGGACATAAGGGAAAAAAACATGGTCAGAGCCAAAGAACTGCTCAAAACTGAGCATTAAGAGGAAGCTGGCAGGACTTCTAGCTGTAACTCTTCCAGTGAGGTGAAATAACATTTGAAAGTGCAGAGATCCTGAAAAGTTGGCGTGCTGTGGAGTCTTCCACTGACCCAGGCTTACCTCCACGTCTTGATCACTGTCCTCCTGCACAGAAGCAGACTCTACCAGGGAGACTAATTCCTGGGATAAAAAGTGGCATGGAATCAGACTTACAATCCTCCCAGTCCATGACAAACTGAACCTCCTGGTTTAAGTCTGGTCAAGGTACTTTTGGAGGGGAGAACCCCATTGTTGCACTGCTAACAGATACAGAGGACCCTCGGCAGTTAAAATAAGCATTCCACAAAATCTGGGGTGAAGCCTTGTACTGGGGTTCTCTCTGACCCCGTCAAGGCCTCTGCAGTTCTTCTGGCCTCAGCAGCCCCCACATGTCTGTGCTTAGCCAATACAGATTCGGAGAGTCTTGGGAAGGATATCTTCCCCTGGGAATGTGCCTCCTGTGGATCCTTAGCCCTGTAGGTCTCAGAGGAAGCTGAGCCTGAGGCTCCCGCCCCCTCCCTCATGTGGTCTGCTGCACACGGGACATGGATGCTCCTCAGCTAGTCATACAGCGCAAACCTGGCATGATATAGGGATAAAAAAAGCCTGAGGAGTCCATCCCAATTAATTTTAAGCAAAATCAAGAGGTTATGAGGCAGATGGAGACAAAAGAAAAAAAAGATAGCCACCATCAGAAAAATTGCACCAATAATGGCCTTTGGAGACCTCCCTGTAGGAATAAAATAACAGGAAAAGGAGTTTTAGAGGAGGGGAACTTGGGCTCTGGGGTCAGAAATCCCCAAATCCAACTTTTAAAGACCCTCTGATTATCCCCTTAGCCTTCAATACTTGTAGCCTTGCTCACTGTGTCATGTGGTATCTGCCTGCTTCAGCATGGGATTTCAGCTGGAATCAAGGGAGAAGAAATCTACCTCACAGATTCGCTGGATGAACCTGGTCTTCTGGCTGCCAGTCAGACCAAGGTTAGACTGAATCTAAACCCCAGAAAACCATGCCATGAAAGGGGGGAGAACCATGCAGCTGGCCCACTGTTAATCTTGGCTGAGCCAGGAAGGAGTCCAACTTGTGTTCAAGATCCTGACTGAATCAGGGATGCAAGCAGCTACGCAGGGATAGCCCCTGAGCTACAAAATATACCTGCAGAGTGGCTCACTATGTGCCCCAAGGGGCTGATCCTGTCAAATGCAGACTTCCATGCAAGTCTGCGTCTTTTCCTAAGTAAAGGTCCCACCAAGTGGGAACCTCTGCACACTGAGCCTCCAAAGAACACTGAGAAAAGTTTCACGAAAATAATAAAACTGCAGAGCAGATCAAAAGCACTTCTGAGCAACTTGCTTACAGAAAACAAACTGAAAGGGCAGGAGCAGCTCCCTGGGAAGAAGATGGAGTTGGAAAACATGAATGACAGTTTTTTGCAAACAATTTGCTAGTTCAGGCACAAGACCCTAGCGTTCAGGACCACTAGATACATTGTACTAGAAGAGTGGTTATAGGAGCATATATACTAAAGTGTGGTAAAATAGTTCTGGGGTGCTTCAGCCCCAAAATCACAAAATAAAATATGGAAACCCTACTGTAAGGTTCAATTTACACAAAATATTTGAGACTATAATTAAAACATCCAAGTCAGGACATGCTCAGTTCCAGCACTATTTTACAAAAGGCTCTGTTAAATGGAGCGCCTTTTGTAATATATGTCCGTGACGAGGCATATGTCCTGTCACTGGCAGAGGGAATACCCAGCAGCAGGAGTAATTTGCATATGGATGCTGCAAAGACACCTGGAAGCTCTCTATTCACCCTGAGTGTCTAGGGATTTGAAAACAAGACATCCAGAAAAAAGCACCTGGAAATGTAGAGATCCTTCTGGCGCTCAGGTGACTCTTGAGGGGAGGAATACTGCCAAAAACTTAACCCTTGGTAAACCTAACCTTGACCAGCCCATGACTGATAGAGCTTGCAGTGACTGGAGAGTCCAGGAGGGACCAGAGCTTGATGCCCAACCATGGCCAGGAAGAGTGAGTGACCAGTTGAGTCCTTTGGGGTAAGACTGAGTGACCAGGAGAGTCCCCATAGACTGAGAGACCATTGAGACCCCAGAGACCAAAGGGCTAGTATTCTCATGGAGTGACCAGTGACAGGAAGGTCCATGGGGATCAGTGTATCAGTGGTATTGTGGCTCTGATTGGTGGCAGGAAGGTCTGTGGGGACCAGTGCACCAGGGGTATGCTGGCTGATGGTGACCAGCGGAAGAACTGGAGGGACCAGTGGCAACCAGTAAAGAGACTAGTAATGGTACTGCAAGCAACCAAAAGATCCAAGTGATGGTTGGAGGGACTGGTGGTAACCAGAGTGATCGTCACAATCTTTGGTGGGCAGATTGTCCAGGGAAGTATGTTAATAAGAGCCTGGTTGTGTCTAGAACAGCCTGATAGTGAAGTGTGGTCAGAAGAATCTGGTGGTGGAAGAGAAAAAATGTGACCAGAAGAGCAGAAATAAACAGCGGGGGATTAAGGAGAATTACTCATTTAATTCTCATGTAAAACCCTGGTCAAAAGAAGAGGGTTTTTTAAAAACATGTGGGTGTGCTTCTGTTATAAAACTCAATGGGGAAATTTTGTTTCAGATATATTTATTCCCTTTGTAAAATGGGGAATACATATGTATATTTTAGTCCCAATCAAGTCAAGCCCCCTTGAACTCTCTGTGTGGTGTCTATCATATGACTTTCTGAAATCACCATTTATACATGTGTACATGTATACAATCTACAAACGTGAATGCTGCTATTTGACATGTGGAAATACTTCTAAAATAACTACTTAAATCACTCACGGTCATTTACCACCAGCACCTCAATGAGCCTCCTCCTTTTTCTTTGCCAATAGTTGTCATGTCCCCTCCAACTTTGAGTTCCTTCTCTGCTCTGTTTCCCCAACAGACTGACTGACAAACATATGCATTCCATGACAGATGTGACTCCATGGAGCAAAATGTACTTTAAACAAACATAACTGAATTAAGTGACTGAGGAACCAAAGCAGGAATGCATACATCGCTCAGGAAAACTATGAAGCCACTGCTGCTAGTATATTGTTTTTTTTGTGTTTTTTTTAAATTCTTTATTCATTTTTAAACTTTCAACAAGTGTGACAAAATACAATCATGTACACTTTAATATCACTTACTAATCCAGCAAAGACTAATTCATAATAAATACCCTCCCTCCATTATAAATATCAATAACACTTTAGCACAAAATATCATTAAAATAAACTCATCCTCCCCCACCCTATACTTTAATAAGACTAAAGGGGAAAAATAAATTATTAGTTATAATCAATCCGTGCAATATTTTGTTAATGGCTCCCAAACATCATTGAATTTTTTTAAAGGTCCTTGCTGAATGTCTAATACTCTTTCCATTTTGAAAATAAGATGAAGAATATTATAATGCCTCTGTATATCTCCATGGTGCAACCTCCCTTTGAGTATCGCTTTCAAGTTTGGTTGTCTTATTTGAAAAAACGACATAGTACAATTAGAAAAGGTTCAAAAAAAGGGTGACCAACATGATAAAGGGGATGGAAGTCCTGTATTATGAGGAAAAACATAAGAGGTTAGGGCTCTTCAGTTTGGAAAATGATTGAGGTCTATAAAATTCTGAGTAGTGCAGAATGGGTAAAAGTGAATCCATTGTTTACTTTCAAAAAGTACAAAGACTAGGGTGCACTTAATGAAATTACATAGAAATACTTTTAAAACAAATAGGAAGAAATATATATTTTTTTACTCAATGAATAGTTTAGCTCTAATACTCATTGTCGGAGTGTGTGGCTACAGCGGTTATCATATATGGGTTTAAAAAAAGGTTTGGACGGGTTCCTGGAGAAAAAGTCCATAGTCCGCTATTGAGGTAGACAAGGAGAAAGCCACTACTATACGTGTGCTTGGTAGCATGGAATCTTGCTGCTATTTGGGATTCTGCCAGATTCTTGTGACCCTATTGGCCACTGTTGGAAGCAGGATACTGGGCTAGACAGAGCATTGGTCTGATCCATGGCTATTCTTATGTTCTTGTAAAATAAGTTAATCTACTTATGTTTGAGGGTGAATCAGAAATTAAGAGCATAAGAACATAAGCAGTGCCTCTGCTGGGTCAGACCAGAAGTCCATCATGCCCAGCAGCCCACTCACGCGGTGGCCCATCAGGTTCAGGACCTGCATATTAATCATCTATCTATACCAGCCAAAAACTATAATTAGTCTATCATAATTTTTCCAATTTCTCATATGTTGAATGGCAACTCCTGTCATTATGAGTAAAAGTTTATTATTTTTAGAGGAAATTTGGCTCTTTGCCCTCATTGATGTACCAAATAATATTGTATCATATGAAAGCGCTACAGGATTTTCAAGTAGATTATTAACTCGACCCCAAATAGATTTCCAAAAGCTATGTATCAGATAACAATAAAATAATAAATGATCCAATGTCCTAGCTTCAAGATGACAGTGCCAACATCTATTAGACTTAGAGGAATCTAATTTTTGTAAACGCACCGGGGTCCAAAATGCTCTATGTAACAGAAAAAACTAAGTTTTTCTCATAGATGCAGACACCGTACATCTCATCCTCCAAGACCAAATTTGTGGCCATTGAGATGCAGTAATTTGATGCTTAATATCAATGCTCCTAATATCCCGAAGACCATTGTTTGGTTTCTTTATTCATAAATCCAGATATCAATTTGTATCACTGAGCAGCCTGGTGTCCCAGAAAGTCCACCTGAAAACACAAGAAAGGCAAACTATACTTATCACTAAGATTTTTCCATTCAGGGAACCCTGCCTGAATGGCCTACTTCAATTGCAACCACTTATAATTTTGTGATTTGTTAAGACCATATTTGTGCTGCAATTGTGAAAAATCAAGCAGCTTACCATTAGAAATAACATCATCTGAATCTGGGGGATGTGGCTTGAAGCGCGACAAAGATGGCCGGATAATTCAGAGGCTCTTCTACCCAGGCACGTTATTCAAGTCTTATATTCCCTAACGGCGATTTTTACCCTTGTCACTTTCACAAACTAAAAGTGACTCGGCCAGTAGTGTAGGAACGAAATCTAAGCATTTGAAATCAGATACTTCAATGGCTGCTAACACTCCCTTACCTGTAGATGTAACTGATTCAGTAGATATCGGAGAAGAGCTTAGAGCCATTAAGCAGATTTTAAAAGAAGCGGTGGAGAATATGGTTGTCATAAAAGAGGAAGTTACCCAGCTGAAAAAACAGATGGAAATTGCTAACCGACGAATGGAGCAGTTGGAGTGTCGGGTATAAAATGAAGCGGGGCAAGTGCAGTGTGGAAAAGACCAGGCTACATTAAGAGAACTAGAGAAGCAGGTGGAGTCCTATGAAAATTACTCACAAAGAAATAATTTAAGGGTCTTAGGAATTAAGGAAAGATTGTATTTCCTTTCTGGAAATCTTGATTCCTAAATTACTTCCCCTGTCAGCTGGGCACCCATTAGAAATAGAAAGTGCCCATAGGATTCCTACACATATGCCTACCGGTCAGATAAGACCCAGACCTTTAATATTTCGTGTGCTCCGCTTTCAAAAGGCACTTGAGATTCTGCAACTTGCTAAATCAAACAGGCAATTAAAGTTTCAAGGTTCCAATATAATCTTTGGGCCAGATTTTGCAAGGAAAACTGCTAAACTACGTAAGGAATTTTTATCACTTCGCCCACAGCTTAAGGAACTGGGAGCTACTTATGGACTTTTTTACCCAGCGATCATGAGGGTTACTCATGAAAACCGGACTGTAAAATATGATGACCCAAACAAACTAAAAAGCTACATTTCTCAACAAAATGAACCCATGTGTTAAAAAGTTAACTGTCTCCTGTGTAGATCTGTTTTCAGCAGTAATGGCTGCATGGAATGTTGAAGTTTAACTGTTTGACATGAGCAGCTGTTATATTTTGAAAATGAAATGATGGCTTTCCTTCTTTATATCTCATTTGAAATACTGGTGTCTTATTAATAAAAAGACTGGAGTTGTGTGTTTTGCTGCGGCTTGAGCTAATTTTTATTGTTCGCCGTATGTTATTCCTGCCTCTTTTGGATGGCAGGTTCGGAGCTTGGTAGTTTAATTTCTACTATTTACTATTCATCTTGAGTTGTCGATATTTGACACATTTTACTACACCTGACTATGGGACATTACCTCAGGATCTGATACGGTGGTGTTCTGGTTATTTTTCTTGTTTATAAATTGGAGAACAGCTTTCTGTGAAGAATTGGGTTGGAAAGCTTCTATAACTCAGATAACTGGCACTGGACTAACATCAGATCTTTGCTTTTGTACGGAATAACTGTTAGCTACTCTTTCACTGACTAACTTTGAAGTGATGCTTTGGAGACACTTTTGATTCAGCAAACTTGGCGGTTCTAGTGTTACAGCTCTGACACATGATTGTGGGATTCTGACATAAGATCTGGAAGATTGACTTGTTTGCATTCCATTCAAGACCTTCTTATCTCTGTGGATTTCTTTGGTTATTTGAGCTAACGGCATCCCAATGTCTGAATCTGAGAAAGTGTAATTAGGACTAGCGAGTATGATTAGAATGTTAGATGTATTTAGCTACTATATAGGATGGGTACAGCATTTGATTTTTGAAGTTGGGCAGTGGTTTAGCATCTCAGACTTTATTTGTTAGATATCTTGGCATTCAATTGATTTATTTGGTATAATGCTTCAATTGATTTTAAATGAATTTAGATAAATTTACTAATATAAGTTATTTTAAACTAAACTGTACAGAAAGAGAAAGAAAAAGGGGGGGAAGAAAGGAAAAATGTAAAAAAAAATAAAAAGAGGTTTAGGAAAAGGTTTGAGTTTCATAATATATTAAATGTTCAAGGACAGTTTTTCATGGTAATAGTAGTTTATGAGGATTGGGGGGTTATTATAAAATGATTATTAAATGAATTTTTAAAAGATTGATATAATGAGTAGGATTTTATTAGAATAACTTATGGTTATATTTATATATAAGTAATTATAATTAATTATAGGTCTCAATTGGGAGATTTCTATACCTGATTTTGTTTTTTCATTGTAAATTACAATGAGATTCTTGTAATCATTACTTCTTGTTTATGAATATACTGGCTTGGTTTATAAATTTTTAATAGATAGATATTACTGATTGATTATTTATTTAATTTGATTAATGTTTATATGTAATGTAATTGTAATTGTACTTTGTTTGGGTGCTATAATTTGATGTTTGGCAGTTCTATTACCTATTTCTTAGCATATATAAATTTTAAAAGATGTGATAGGTTATGAACTTAAGGTTATAGCAATGATATATGATGTCGCTCTGGTTATTAACTAATTTCATATTTGTCTTTTTATAATTATATTTCTAGATATTGATTCTATGGATACTATAATTACAATTGATTACAGTAAATTATTTGAAAATTAAGTAAATACTTTATTATAAGTTATTAGAGGGTTTTTTTTAATTTATTATAAAGATATATTACTTATTTGTATATGTTTATAGATATTTTAATGGATTTAATATATATAATAATATATATTTAATAATAATGATAGTATATATATAGATATGTAATAATTTTGATTATTCTATTGTCAGTAGTAATATTGCTTATTCTTATTATTCCCTATTAACTATATTTGGGGAAATCATTTAATGGTTTAATTAATGCCTGCCTGGATGAGTCTTGATTACTGGTCTGGATGTGCGTATTCAAGCTTTCATATTATATAAGGGATGGGGGTAGGGGGAAGGGAGGGGTTTATCATGGGAGGGAGCTGGATGTGTAATAGATATATTGATTTCTGTGGGAATTGGTTTATTTTAGGACTTTTAGTTCGGTTCTTTGTGAAATTCTATTGAAATGTCTTTGAAAATATATTCATTAAATGTTAATGGGTTTAATCACCCGATAAAAAGGAAAAAAATCATTATCTTTTCTGAAAAGGCAAAATGCGGATATATATTGTATTCAAGAGACCCACTTGTCAGCAGTGTAGTCTAAAAAATTGGAAGGGGATTGGGTTAAACATTGTTTTTTTGCCCCTGCTATGGGGAAAAAATCTGGTGTAGCTATTTTGATACATTAAAAATGTTTAGCAACATTTAATATGATAGTTATGGATCCGTTGGGAAGATGGATCCAAATAGAAATGAACTCAGGGAATGATACCTTGACGCTATTCAATATATATGACCCGAATTCGAATCAAATGGAGTTTTTTTAATAAGCTTCAAAAGTTGGTATTATCATCATCTGCTTCCAATTTAATATTGGCAGGGGACTTTAATGCAGTTATGGATCCAATATTGGATAAAAAACCTAGTAAACTTATAAAATCTTTAGGTTTAGATAATTTGGTAAACTCTTGTGGATTAAAAGATATTTGGAGGATTCTCCAGTTTAATGATTGGGAATTTTCATTTTGCTCTCATGTACATAAATCATTTTCAAGAATTGATTATATATTTGTATCAGATAATTTAGTTTACAAGATAACAAGGGCATCAATAGATCCGATTATTTTATCGGATCATGGAGGTGTTTGGATTGTTTGTAGTCTAAGTGGACAAGAGAATAATAGACCTGTATGGAGATTCAATAATACATTGCTGGCAGACTCTAAATTTAAAGAAGAATTTCAGTTGAAAGTAATTGAATTTTTTCAAATTAATGATTCAGAAGGAATAAATACAGAAACTTTATGGGATGCCTTTAAGGCTACCTTGAGAGGGCATATAATCTCACATTCTTCACATATTAAAAAACAATTAAATAAAGAATTTCTTATATTGGAACAAAATAGTGCTAAATTGGAGATACAATTGAAGTTAAAGTGGGATCCAACTATTTTTCAGGCTCTTTTGAAATACAAGTTTAGGTATAATGAAATTTCTTCTCAGTTGGCTAGGAAACAGTTGATGTCTGCTAAGGCTTTATATTATAGAAACTCAAATAAGGCGGGAAGATTACTGGCTAATTATTTAAAAGCAAAAAAGAGGAGAGTAAATATTACAGCAATTAAAGATGAAAACATGGTATCTCATTTTCAAAATACCAATATAGTAAAACAGTTTTTTAAATTTTACACAAGCTTGTATTCTTCTGAGCATTATTTATCTAAAGAAGAAGAAGGGTTGGAATTTTTAAAGTTGATTGAGGGCCCTGAAATTCCCGAACATGTGAAAGGAAAATTAGAAGCACCCATATCACAAAAAGAAATACAATCTGCATTAAAGTCCCTTAGAGTTGGATCCGCTCCAGGTGGTGATGGCTATACGGTTGATTTTTATGAACATTTCAAAACATATTGTTACCCCATTTGTTCAATTTATATCAGGTTCAACTGAATAATGGTTGTATAAAAGGTACTATGGCAGAATCATTAACTATTGTTTTGCCGAAGCCAAATAAAGATCCCTTGTTGGTTGCTAATTATAGGCCATTTCATTGATTAATGTAGATGGGAAAATATTAGCGAAATTATTAGCTTTACGCTTGGCCAAGGCTCTTCCATATATTATTGGTGTACACCAAACAGGGTTTGCTGCTCAAAGACATTCTTCAAATAATACTAGATTGGCCTTATATATGTTAAATTTGGCAAAGAAAATGGATGATCCGGCCTTTTCTGTTTCTTTGGATGCAGAGAAGGCTTTTGATCGCGTAGAATGGTCTTTTATGTATCAAGCTATGGAATGGTTTGGTATTGGTTCTGGATTTATACAAATGATTCAAACCTTGTATAGCTCCCCTTTTGCTAGACTGTATATTAATAATACTTTTTCAGAGCGGTTTCGATTGGAAAGGGGAGTGAGACAGGGATGTCCGTTATCTCCTTTGTTGTTTGATATTGTTTTGGAACCTTTATTGTTGGCTATTAAACAAGCGGAGGAGATATGTGGTATTCCTTATGCAGGATGGGAATACAAAGTTTCTGCATATGCAGATGATGTTTTGCTTCATTTGAAAAATCCAGAAACAACTATCCCATGCTTACTTGATCTAATTAATAAATTTGGAAAATTCTCTGGTTACAAAATAAACTGGAGTAAATCAGAAGTTCTTCCATTGAATGTACATTGTACGAAAGTATTATTTGATGAGTTTCCTTTTATTTGGAAAGCAGATGGTATTAAATATTTAGGTATTTGGATTAAAAATACTTTGGAAGAAACAATGAAAATAAATGAAAAATCATTATTATTAAAGATCACGGAGATATGTGAGCAATGGAACCCTTTGCATTTATCTTGGTGGGGGAGAGTGCATACGGTCAAAATGATGATTTCGCTGGTAATTTGTTACCAACTGGGTATGTTACCAATTTATTTTCCAGGGTCCTTTTATAAAAAGTTAAATAATATATAGACAAAATTTATTTGGCTTGGGAAAAGAGCAAGAATTGCTTTAGTATCTTTACAAAAACCAATTGTGGAGGGAGGGGTAAATTTTCCCAATTTTTATAAATATCATCAAGCCTATATAATGCGTCAAGGTATGTATTGGATCCTCCCTGAGCTCATAGAACTTTACCCAGATTGGCTATATCTTGAGTGGAAAATCCTGTCCCCGATGAGATTGTCTCATATATTAAGTATTAAATTACCTTGGTATGCTAAGGATAATGTGATTTTATTGGACACATGGAAAACAATTAAATTTATTGATGTTAACAGATGTTCCCATAATAAAGTCTACTTTACAGTCCTTATGGCTAAACTCCAAGATTCAAGTAGGCGGTGCTGGGATCGCTTGGAAGAATTGGATGCAGGCAAATATTCGGACATTAGATGATGTTTTGTTGAATGGAAATCTGCTTAGTTTTTCACAACTGCAACAATCATTTGGACTTTTAAAATCTCAGCAATTAAGGTGGATGCAGTTGAAGCAAGCTATTCAGAGTGGGTTCCCTGAATGGAAAATTTTTTAAACTTATTTTAGCCTGCAAATACTTTGCTACCAAACTGATTTAATAGGACATCAGGCTGCTCAGTGGTACAAATTGATTTCCGGATTAATAAATAAAAAGCCAAAAAATAGTCTTAGAGACATTTGGAGCTTCGATATTAAACAGTATATTTCTGTGTCTCATTGGCCACAAATTTGGACGTGGAGATTAAGATGTACAGCGTCAGCATCTATGAGACAAACATGGTTATCTTTGTTACATAGAATTTTATGGACCCCAGTTAGATTACATAAAATAGATAGTTCTAAGTCTAATAGATGCTGGCATTGTCATATTGACATAGGGACTCTGGATCATCTGTTGTATTTTTGTCCATTTATATTAATATTTTGGAAATTCATATGGGGACAAATTAATCTAGTTTTAGATTCAAATATTCCATTAACATATGAGGCTATAATTTGTGGAACAATTTTACATGTTAAACCCACTTTAGATAAGTATAAAAGTCGTCTATTTTTAATTCTGACAGGTATAGCCATTCAATTGATTACAAGCAATTAGAAGAATCATGATAGAATAAATTATACTTTCTGGTGGGTGAATGTGTGTACTATATACAAATATGAATGAATTAATGCGGAGTGTAGGGGGCTTAGTGGAATATTCAACAAAATTTTAGCCCATTAATTACATTTGTACAAATATAATACTGTATTTTATCTTACTTTTATCTTAGTTTATTTATCTTTACACATCCAGGGAGGGGGGTTGGGTGGTTGGGAGAAATATTGATAATGATGTTTTAGGTAACTTGGTTTTCTTTTATATTATTTACTTGGTTTTATGTTATTAATATATGTATAATAATGTAATTATTGAATGATAGTTCTGTTATCTATATAGATATTAGTGTTATGAATGAATGCAATAATATAATGTTCTTTTATTGTATAACACTGTTCTTGATTAAAAATCAATAAAGATGTATATAAAAAAAAAAAAAAAGAAATAACATCATCTAAAGTATGTATCCCTGCCTTCATCCAATATTTCCAGATGACCTTAAATGAACCAATTTTAATCTTGGAGTTTGACCATAGGGTCTGATACGTTGATTTAAGTATTGAAATAGGTGTTAAATCATTAACATATCTTAACGTTTTCCATGTATCTACTAATATTCTATTTTCTTTATATAATCTAGGCATTTTGATACTAAGAACATGGCTTAGTCTTAGAGGACTAACTATTCTCTGTACTCTTTTTAAATCTCTAATTTTAAAAGCTATATGGTGTCTGTTTACATATTGCGGCTCCATATATACTGTAAATAACTTTTAGATAAAGTGCTTGCACGATGTTAAGCAGAGTATAATGTGGCCATGTTTGAAGAAAGACTGCACTTGAATGGTAAGAGACAACTCTTTATCTTAGCAAATTTCCATTTGAATAAGCTTATATCTGAATTAAACTATATCTGAAAAGGTTGGGCTTGAACTAGGTATGTTTTGAAACAAACCCCCGAAGTAACAACTTTTAGATAAAGTGCTTGCACGATGTTAAGCAGAGTATAATGTTTTTACATTTGAGAGGTCACTAGCGTTTGCAATGTTTGAATGAATTTTAAAAAAAAGCAAAAACTGAGAAGAGAGTTGGATTTTAAAAGTTTTGTATATTTTTCAATTCCCCTCGACCCTGAAGAAAAACGTTGTTTGAAACATGCATGTCGGGAGAGGTGGCATTGATGAACATTTGAGAGCTAACCTCGAAGCTAAGTAGCTAATTAATAAGATTACATTAGAAGAAAAAGACATTAAGTAAGGAAATGAAGTAAACTAAAATGAAATACAATGAAGAAATAGTTATGGAGTTATGAAATTAAATGAATTTTAGAGTTTTGAGTAAATAAACAAAGTGGACTGATGAAGACAAGAGATTGCTGGGCATTATTTATGGTCCAGTTGATATCCGAAGGTCCATACAAATGAAAAAATGAAGAATTAATATATATATACATAAACACATATAATGAAGTGTATGTTAGTATTAGACCAATAATCTTTTTACAGTGTATATGGAGCCGCAATATGTAAACAGGCACCATATAGCTTTATAAGATTAGAGATTTAAAAAGAGTACAGAGAATAGTTAGTATTTTAGAGAGAAGTGACTAAGGACTACACTAACAATTGGTTAAGATTTATCAAGAGTTAGTCTTAGAGAAAACATGAGTTACCATTCCAACGTCAATCAATCTGAGAATTTTTCCATGAGCTCAGGGAGGATCCAGTACATACCTTGATGCATGATATAGGATTGATGGTACCTATAAAAGTTGGGAAAATTTATCCCCCCTTCCGCAATTGGCTTTTGAAAGATACCATAGCAATTCTTGCTGATTTCCCAAGCCAGATAAATTTTGTTAGAATACTATTTAATTTTTTATAAAAGACCCCTGAAAATAAACTGGTAACATACTCATTTGATAGCAAACCACAGGCAAAATCATCATTTTAACAGTTTGAACTCTCCCCCATCAGGACAAATGCATTGGGTTCCATTGCTCACACATTCCTGTAACCTTTGTCAATAAAGATTTTTCATTTACCCTCATCGTTTCCTCCAATGTATTTTGAATCCAAACTCCTAAATATTTAATGCCTTCATCTTTCTATACAAAAGAAAATGAATCAAATAATCCCTTTTGACAATGAATATTTAATGAAAGAATCTCTGATTTATCCCAATTTATCTTATATCCTGATATTTTTCCAAATTTATTTATCAACTCCAGAAGGCGTGGAATGGTTGATTCCGGATTTCTCAAATGAAGCAAAATATCATCCGCATATGCAGAAACTTTATATTCCCAACCTGAATAAGGAATACCTTGAATCTCCTTTGATTGTTGAATAGCCAGTAACAAGAGTTCCAATACAATATCAAACAACAAAGGGGACAACGGACATCCCTGACTAACTCCCCTCCGCAGACAAAAACACTCTGAAAAATTATTATTAATATACAGTCTAGCAGTAGGGGAGCTATACAAGGTTTGAATCATCTGTATAAATCCTGAACCAATACCAAACCAATCCATTGCCTGGTACATTAAAGTCCATTCCATACGATCAAAGGCCTTCTCCGCATCAAGGGGCACCGAGAAGGCTGGATCTTTCAAAACATTTGATAAATTTAACACATGCAAAGCCAGTCTAGTGTTATTTGAAGAATGCCTTTGAGCAAAAAACCCTGTCCCTGTCCCTGATATGTGGGAGAGCTTTAGCTAATCTCATAGCTAAAGTCTTAGCCAATAACTTTTCATCCACATTAATTAATGAAATAGGCCTGTAGTTTGAGACCAAAGTTGGGTATTTCTTTGGCTTAGGCAAAACAATAGTTAAAGATTCCGCCATAGTACCTGCAATACAACCTTTATTCAGTTGAGCCTGATATAAATTTAGCAATTGAGGTAATAGTGTGGTTTGAAATGATTTATAAAACTCAACAGTGAATCCATCACCACCTGGAGTGGATCCAGCTCTAAGGGATTTCAATGCTGTCTGTAATTCCTTCAGTGTAATAGGCATTTCAAGAGATTCCTTTAAATGCTCAGGAATTTTAGGTCCCTCAATTAATTTTAAAAATTCTATTCCATCAGTTTCCTTATTTGAATCAAGCTCGGAAGAATATAAGGTTTTATAAAATTTCAAAAATTGTTCCAAAATGTTACTAATTTGAGAATCTGCTAGTATATTGTTGAGAGCTACTTGAAAGTTGAGACAAGAGGAATAGGAGGTGAAAGGAAAGAGGAAAGAAGTTGCAGCTCTACTCACTCGAGGAGCATAGAGAGAGGGGAGATATGATCGAGACATTCAAGTACCTCATAGGTCGCATCGAGGTGGAAGAAGATATCTTCTTTTTCAAGGGTCCCGCAGCAACAAGGGGGCATCAGTGGAAAATCAGGGGCGGGAAACTGCATGGTGACACTAGGAAGTTCTTCTTCATCGAAAGGGTGGTTGATCGCTGGAATGGTCTTCCACTTCAGGTTACTGAGGCCAGCAGCATGCCAGATTTTAAGGCCAGATGGGACAGACATGTGGGATCTATCCGCAAAGATAGATAGGGAGGGTCATTGAAGTGGGCAGACTTGATGGGCCGTGGCCCTTATCTGCCGTCTATTTCTATGTTTCTATGTTTCTATGTTACAAAGCAGGAAAGACTGTACAGAGCAGGAAATAAACCCAGACTGAAGCGGGGAAGTAGTTATGGGGGGAAACCCCCCCCCCTAGAAAAAGAAGAGAAGAGTTGAGTTTAGCGGATGAGGGAGGAAGTGGCAATGGGGGAAGAAACCTTTCATCATTTTAAAAGATACTTTATGGAAAGGATGTCACCTGTTTGGGGGTTTCCAGTCATACTGTGGAGCACTGCACAAAAGCCGCACTGTCATATATGAATAGCTAAGAGTTACTAGTTTGCCTAACCAAATCCAGAACACTAAGGGCTACACTTCAACCGGATCTATGTTAAGGAGGAAAAAATGAAAAACTTTTCTTGCAACAGCAAATGAGAAAAGCACAGTACAGAGGTTCATTCGATTCAGCACTTCCTCTGTGCCTTCCCTCTAACTCGATAGTTGCTGAGGATTCTACTTTAATCTTCCTAACTCCTTTGTTCCCTTCTCTCACACTCTTTCTCTTCTCTTCTTTACTCCTCTTTTTGCATGTCTTCTATTCTTTCTTACTTTCTTCCTATCTTTTCTGACTTCCTCCTCTCTCATCTTCCTCATCACTTCTGCTGCCCTAGCTAAGGCGCCAACAGAGGCTTCATGCTAATGAAAATGGTCCTCTATACATGCTTTCCTTACTACAATCTACCATTAACTCCATTTAAGTCAGTGGTCCCCAACCCTGTCCTGGAAGACCACTAGCCAGTCAGGTTTTTGGGATAGCCCTAATGAATATGCATGAAAGAGATTTGCATGTAATGAAGATGATAGGAATGTAGATCTGCCCATGCATATTCATTAGGGCTAACCCGAAAACCCGACTGCCTAGTGGTTCTCCAGGACAGGGTTGGGGACCATTGCTTTAAGTGACAAGTACTCTTATGACTGAGAAAATCTTCAGCCTATGCTGTAAAATCCAAAATCTAAGGGTCTAAATAGAATAGGCTCTCACCCTGCATTACAGGTGCACCTAAATAGGGGTGGCCTGTAGTAGAATTTCCCCTTCCACCCTTAAGCTCAGAATTAGAAATGGCAAGTAATTAAATTTAAAATCTAAAAATGAGCAGCAGCATAAAATATCCATATCTATGTGACTGTGGACATAAAATTACAGTTTTATGGGGCTTTTCTTTTCCTTTGGAAATTCAGAATGTGCGGCAAGAAATTTCTATGAAGACAGTACTGGGCAGTATTCAGTTTTCGCTGAAGCCATTTTTAACTTTGATGAAAGAACTGTTCCTGGCAAAGTCTGTCACAGTCCAGTACCTCAGAGGCCGCTGCAACAGGTTTGACAGCAGCCTCTATAGAGTCGGCTTGCTTCCAGTTCACTGACTGTGAATACTTCAGTCAATATCTGCTCACTCGAGTAAGCCTGCTGACTATAACACAAAGGACTCAGGAATTCAGCTAAAGGAGACAGAGGAGACTTCAGAAAGTGGCCTATACTCACGGCCTGCATTCTTATAGCTGGAGAACAGAATTAATCATCATAAAGGATATAGCAACAAGGCTGTTCTTTCTTTTTTATTAACATTTCTATTTTCATTGACAGTTTATATAAAACTTAAGCAAAATACTAATAGCATATACAGTAGTTTCAATATCAAATTATGGGCCTGATTTTATAAAAACGACACTGGTGTGGAATATCAAAAAAGGTGCTCATTTTGAAATTTTATCATTTGTCCAAAATGTTTTTGTTTTTTTTTTAAGTTACCCTATAAGTTACACATGCAAGAGTGTGGTAAAAATTTTTTTTTTTTTACATACTTTTACACAACACATGTAGACTTATTCTTGAGCATTTTCTGACAGTGAATGCTGTGAATGATATAGTGCATTAAATATAATACTTTGGAAATATTGGCAAATATTGGATATATTGTTATGAAGTAAAATGCTAAAGCAGCTTTTTGAGGACTCATTACTTTCTCCGTGAAGAAGCCCTTTTGATAGGGCGAAACAGGAACATTTTGAGACTTTTATGTTATGAATGAGTCTATTTCTGCTGTATTTGAATGAGCATCCAATACTCCAGATATCTACTACAAGATGATTGTGGTTTCATTTTCAACTTCTATACTGTGCATGATTAGGAATTTTCTGAGCCTTTATCACTTTTAAGAATTTTCTTCAAAATAAATTTAGAGTTTTTGGGTTAAGTTGTTTTGTCCACGGGAGAGCTGAATATCATGCTCATCTAAGCAAATGGTTTTCTGGGCTTTTGTTTTTTTAAAATTGTTTTTAAGTAGGAATTTTGCTAACAGAGGTGAAATCTGTTAACTCTCTTTTTTATGTTGTGTTTTGGTTTCTAGCAGTTTTGTACATTTCTTTTAAGGATCTGGTTGGACCTGTGCTGAATGGATTCTATAGCAAATGCCATCCAAGAACTAAAATATCGGAAGGAACTGGTTACTGGACAGAAAACAAGAGGGTAAGGTTAAATGGCCATTTTTCTCAATGAAGGAGGGTGAATAGTGAAGTGCAGCAGGAATCTGTAATGGGATTGGTGCTATTTAACATGTTTATAAATGATCTGGAATGTGGAATGACAAGTGAGGTGATTAAATTTGAAGATGATAAAACACACGGGGGTCCTTTTACTAAGGTGCACTAGCCATTTTATACGTGCGCTAAATGCTAACGCGTCTATAGACTATAATGGACGAGTTAGCATTTAGCGCACACTAAAATGGTTAGCGCATCTTAGTAAAAAGACCCCATGCAGACACTTAAAAATTGCAAAAAGACCTTTGGAAGACTGGGCATCCAAAATGGCAGCTGAAATTTAATGTGGACAAATAAAAAGTTATGCACATTGGGAGGAATAATCTGAATAATAATTATCCGGTGCTAGAGTCTACCGTATGTGCAGACTTCAAAATATATGTTGCACTCCTCACATGGCTTGTTTTGGAATTAAGTACAGTGTGTACCAATGTCAATTAAAAAAAAAAAAACAACCAACCCCAAAAAACACCTAATTGTCATATTCTAAGATCATACTGAGATCTCTACATTATTGCAAGCTTCTTTTGATAAGAGAGAGAAGTTTTTGATATTTTGATGTCATTAGGCCTAAAAGTTATTTTAAATTGGAAGGTTATCATCATTGGACCTACATTACTGGTGGAGCCTGGTTTGTGTCACATTTAAGTATGAGGTTATTGTGAACATAAGAATAGCTTATACTGGATCAGACTAATGGCCTATCTAGCCCAGTATCCTATTTCCACATTGGCCAATCTAGGTCACAAAGACCTGGCAAAAACCCAAATAGTAGCAACATTCCATGCTACCGATCCCAAAGCAAGCACTGGCTTCCTCATTGTCTGTCTCAACAGCAGACTATGAACTGTGGCAGACAAATCTGATACTGTGAGAAAATTTAAGCTGATAGGGTAACATATGTTAAAATTTACTTCAGGGTGAGTTATCCATCATATCTACTGTGAGTGAGAATTAACCATGGCTTTTGCACTTTTAACAGTGTAATATGACATAAGCATCCCTTCTAGTTGTTAATCATTCACTGAATATATGTTCTGTTTCTTAGTATACATAAAGTTCAATAAAGAGTAGTGAACAAAAAGAAGAAAAGTAAATAAATCAAAACTAAAAGTGTATTCTTAATATTTTTGTTCAAATAAATGAAATGGAAACTGGATGGCTCTCTACTAAAAAGCACTCCACATCAATAAAGCACCTGTAAAATAAAAAAAAATTAAAAACACTAAAACTGTATAGTGTGTTGTTGCTGTTTTTTTACTGTGGTTATGGGACTCATTTTCAAAAAATGAAAAACATCCAAAAGTTTGAATAAAGGGGCAAATGGATGTTTCTCGCCGAACCTGTCCAATTCACTATTTTCAAAACTCATTTTCTATACAGATTTCTATGGTGATTGCAGTGAATCTATATTTGAATGGGGTGTGTTAGAGGCATGGTTTAGGTGGGACTAGGGCAGGCTTATAATTTGGAAGTTTTTCTACAATAATTGAACATTTTAGAAAATGTCCAATGCACAATTTGGACGTTTGGAGCTAGACATGTAACAAAGAATACCGTATTTTTCGCTCCATAAGACACACTTTTTCTTTAAGGGTGCGTCTGTACAGGTCATTGCTAAGGCCCCACTTGGAGTATTGTGTTCAGTTTTGGAGATCGTATCTGGCAAAGGATGTAAGAAGACTTGAAGCAGTCCAGAGGAGGGCAACGAAAATGATAGGAGGCTTGCGCCAGAAGACGTATGAGGAGAGACTGGAAGCCCTGAATATTGTGACAGGGAAGCCCCTGTCCCAGCCAAAAGAACTACGAAACCCAGCATGCACCCTGCCCTGGGCCCGGGAAAACCTGGCATGGAGCCGGCACAGCCAGGAAGGGAAGAGAAATACCCGGTCATATCCCAGCCTAAGAGCCAGAGGGGGAGGGGACTTGAACCGAATTCTTCCCCCATTACTCCTTTCCTCCTTCTCTGAAACCTAAACCCAACTCAGGAGGGGGTGGGGTTAACACTCGAGGTATGCAGGTCAGAAAGCCTCAAATACCACCAAGGGGAAATCAGTAGGGTAGCTCAGGTGGTGCTAATCACAATCAGCCAGCCACCAGCAGGGAGTGCAGCTTCCAAGGAGTTCCCGTTCCTCAGCCCCGTGTGCTATCCAGGAGACAACCCAGTAGGTGGGAGATTGAAGGCCCTGGTCGCGACCTTGCCTGGCTGTACAAACCCCGAGAGGGTGCACCAAGAGAGGGGCGGTGGAAAGGACCAGTTGGTAAGGAGCTAACACCCAGGCAAGACGGGGGTTGGAAGAAGCAGCCCGAGGACCCAGGGTGGAGAACCAGCCCGGGTTATGGATCTATGGACTGGGAAATGAACAGCCTTCCTGGGGAGAGTGAGCCCGGGGAAGACATGGACTTAGGGGAGTATGAGATATGAGAGGTCTTGCCCCTTTCCTCAATAAGCCAGTCTAGGCTAATTGAAGCCCTGGACACTAGCACTGTTTGAAGCAGGCTCAGGGCACTTCTGCCCAATTGAAAAGTAATTGATAGAACTGTTTAGTTGCCTTACCTCTGGAGGACTTGGAGGGGTAAGAAGCTCCTGAGAGTTAGCCCAGGTTGGGCTTGGCTACGGTCACTAACCCTGGACACATTTTTTTTTTTTTTTGTGGGAGAATTTGAAAGCCAAACCTTTGCTTTGTTGCTGTTGGGAGGTTTGGGATGTTAACCTGCTTTATTTTTATGGACTGGGAAGCTCCAGGCCGGGCGCAAGGACTGAAGCCCCTGTTATGCTTAGTGAAGGAAAATGTGAAGAACGTGCTATATCTTCCAACATGTTTTTTTTTTGTTTTTTTTGAAAACTTGAATAAACCTGGTTCCAGTTCCTAAGAAATCCGACCTCCGGGTTTTTGTTCATCCAGCCATATAAAAGGCGCATTAATAAATCTACCTGTGGTCTGAGCCTGGTTTCCCACCTACTCAGGGACAGGCCCGGTCACAATATGTATACCCTAGAGGAAAGGAGAGACATGGGAGATATGATTCAGACGTTCAAATACTTGAAGGGTATTAATGTAGAACATAATCTTTTCCAGAGAAAGGAAATGGTAAAACCAGAGGACATAATTTGAGGTTGAGGGTGGTAGATTCAAAGGCAATGTTAGAAAATTCTACTTAACGGAGAGGGTGGTGGATGCCTGGAATGCGCTCCCGAGAGAGGTGGTGGAGAGTAAAACTGTGACTGAGTTCAAAGAAGCGTGGGATGAACACAGAGGATCTAGAATCAGAAAATAATATTAAAAATTGAACTAAGGCCAGTACTGGGCAGACTTGCACGGTCTGTGTCTGTATATGGCAATTTGGTGGAGGATGGGCTGGGGAGGGCTTCAATGGCTGGGAGGGTGTAGATGGGCTGGAGTAGGTTTTAACGGAGATTTCGGCAGTAGGAACCCAAGCACAGTACCAGGTAGAGCTTTGGATTCTTGTCCAGAAATAGCAAAGAAGAAAAAATAAAAAAAATAATAAATTTAAATTGAATCAGGTTGGGCAGACTGGATGGACCATTCAGGTCTTTATCTGCCGTCATCTACTATGTTAATGTTATGGAGCAAATACCCCCCTCCCCCCAGTACCTTTTTTAAAAGTCCCCTTTCCGCGCTCCTGCCTGACTCCCTCGCAGGACGGCTCTTCTTCGGTTCGGGCAGAGCGGCGCAGAAGGCAGGAGCATGCTATTCGCCTGGTCCGGCGCCGCTCCCCAATTGGCTACAGTCAGTTCTCGCTGGACCAGTAGGGAGGCAGTATTGAGGTAAATAAAATTGACAAGAATCGGTCCGGATAGGAGACAGAAGGGATCCCTCCTGTTCCGGCCCACCAGGTCGTATGGCAGGCTTGGTGGAGGCCTGCAGGACATCGGGAGAGAGGGGAGACAGGGCAGGGAGGGGAAACATGGTGCAGAGCCTGGCAGGGCAGTGGCTGGGTGTAAAGCCTGGTAAGGAGTGAGGGGGGCTGAGTGCAGAGCCTGGCAGAGGAGGGGGGCAGAGCACACATTCTGGCAGGGCATATGAATATTACCCCCCCCCCCATCTTATATTTGAGTCAACCTTTTTTCCTCCTTTTTGGAGGGAAAAAGGGTACCTCGTCTTATACTCGGATCGACATATATTCGAGTATATACAGTAGTTTTTCAACTTACAGCAAAACTACACCCTTTTCTAATTTTTTTTTTTTTTTGCACCTGGCATAGGCATAGAGGGAAGATTCATAGTCACTTGGGGAAACATTGTTGTTAAAGAAAATTATAAATTGCAGACTAATCCTCAAAGCAGAATTCTCAAGGCCTTCAAGATCATGTCACATTACCATATTATGTTTAACCACCATGAAGTTCACATTTTGGAGAACAGAGCTCTTCAGTTTCATGTACTAAATATGAGACCAGCCCAACAAATACAAAAGTTCAAATTAAAGCAAGGATGTTAATTAAAACAAACACATATGCCTGATGTGACCATGTTTCTCCTGGAGGCTTTCAAAGGCAAAAACTGTAGAGCAGAACAATAAAACAAAAAAATATAATTCAATAAAAATCACAAATACATAAATATTTAAATGAAAAAGTAGAAACCATGAATAATTCTAAAAGACATGCAAAGAGTAAAAGAAAATGTACAAAGTATCCCCCCTCTTTTACAAAGCTACGATAGCACCGGCTGTGCGCCAAAAGCCCTTTGTAGGGAGGGACCGCATCTGTCCTCTGGAATCACTCCTGACTCTTAACGAAGCATTTAAAAGGTCATGCAGCAGTATTCCTAGAATTTCCCTCAAATGTACCTCATCTGGCCCTATCCCTTTGTCTACCTTTAGTTTAGCAAGCTCCTCGTGAATGCATTCTTCTGGAAATTGTTCAAGGTCTACTTCACTTCCATTCCTATGTGTATTTGTCTTCTGTGGTCCTAGTACTGGCCACAGAAGACAAAACAAATATTTATTAAGCCATTTTGTTTTATCTTTACTAGCTTCTATATACTGCATTTCTCCCCTTCATCCTTGAATCTCACAATGCCACTTTTGCACTTCCTCCTATTAGTAGCCTAGTGGCTATTGAAGTGGCCTAAAAACAAAGGGGCCAAGTTCAATTCCCATTGCAGCTCCCTGTGATCATAGGCAATTCAATTAGCCTTCTATTGCTCCAAGTACAAAACAAACAAAATTTAGGTTGTGAGCTCACTAGGGACAAAATAAGAACCCGCATATACAGTAATATGTACACTGCTTTATAACACAAAACGGTAGTACAGGCAGTCCCCGAGTTACAGACACCCAACTTACGTACGAATCGTACTTAAGAACACGGTTGCAGCTTCATCTGATTTCACTGAGCAGTATTTCCAGTGGCTTAAACTCCTACACTTCTCCTATAGCGGATTCAAGAATAAGGAATGACCACATTAAGAACAGTGTGTGGTTGTGCATGCTGTACCTTGGAGGGACACCCTCTCCATTTGTGAGCACTAAATCCAGTATGGTCCCATACCACATGGGTTCCAATAGCAATCGCTGATACAGTCCTCCATATACAGTAGATCCAGGATCTCTGTTTCTAGATCACACTGCAACAAGGATGTCTCAAACAACATCTGGCACCCATCAAGCACACCAACATTTGAGACAAGAAAAACCACACCTGAAAGCCAGATGGCCTGATGATAAACAGTACTTCTATTATTACTTAATGCAGCCCTGCACAACATATGGCCCGCGGGCTGTATGCGGCCCAAAACGGCTCTCACTCCGGCCTGCGCCCGATATGGCTCTCACTTCACTCTCCTGCCCTTGGGGGTTCAGCTACTGTGCCAGCACTGCCTCCTTCTCCCACTGATACTGACAGGAACCAGCCCCGAAGCTTTCCAGCGACTACTTTTCGCTACCTCTGCCGCAACTTCCTGTTTCCGGCAGAGCGGAACATGGAAAGAAGTTGTGGCAGAGGGAGCGGGATGTTGGAGAAGCAAAGTTTTGGGTGTTGGAAACTTCAGAGAGGCAGGTAGGACACGGAGATGGAGCATTTGAGAATGAGGGAGAGAAGTTGGACCACGGATGGGGAGAATGGAAGAAAGATGAAGAGATGCCAGGCCCTGGGGAGGGGGAAGACAGAGAGACAGAAAGACCTGAAACAAAGGGAAGGCAGAAGAGAGGGGGGCAGATGTTGGGCTTGGGGGCATCTAGAAGGAAGAGAGAGAAAAAGACTGCAGAGAGGTGGAAAGATTCAGGACTAAGGAAGAAGGAAGGAGAGAGAGGCAAAGAAAGACCTGGAAGAAAGGAGAATAAATGCTGGACATGGGGGGGGGGGGGTTTGTAAGCAGAAGAAAGACAGAAAGAGAGAGGCCTGGATCAAAGGGGAAAGACAGGAGGCAGATGCTGGACTGTTATCACGGCAACATCTGCCTCGAGCCATGGCCACAACCTGCGGCCCTCACTACATTTTCCGACTTTGTTGTGGCCCCGGATCATTTTTGAGTTGTGCAGACCTGACTTAATGCAAGGTTCAACAGCAGTACTGGTTCTGGTCACAACTGAGATCCCTTCAGGGACAGAACAGAAAAGTTATTTAGACAAATCTTATAATTTGATCTAAACAAAAAAACAATGAGATTTAAATTTAATCTTGCTTTTAAAAAATCAGTTATAAAGTCTAGGGAAGAAGATAGCCCTATTGAGTTTATTTCTAAAGCTAGATGACCTGAGTAACATGATACAACTTAAAACAAATTAGAAAATTAAGTGGTGTCATACCGGGGCCTAGCTATTGAAATCATTGCAAGTTATGAATCTTTTTTTTTTTATTCTTTATTTATACATTTGTTACAATTTATATAACAAACATAAAAGGAATATAGTAATGAATCACTTTTATTGGACCAACATATGAGGATAGCCTCACACAGATCAATTGTTCATAAGAAACGCCTTCACCGGATCAGACCAAGGTCCATCTAATCCGGCGATGTCATAAAATAGCTAAAAATTCATGCATGCAACACTTTTACAAGTTCTTTGCTTTTGACTTATACAAGAGTTGACAATGTGTTTGAACAGTCAATTTCTAGATAAGAGTGTTAACACATTATTCCAAATAAAATCAATATTCTGAAAATGAAGATTAGTACCTGAACTTCAAGTTTACCAGAAGTTAAAGTTGAAATGAAAACTGTTAGCAAACAGCTAATGCCTAACATTTGTATAACCATTTCAAGGATGAAAATGTTTGGTATACAGTAACTATTAAGAACTACCGGTATACTAGTTCAGTTCAGGAAGCCACATTTTCTTTGTTGAATTAAAAAAGGTGCTATGATTTTAGTAAATGCTTTTAAGTTTTGAGGCTTTACTGGGGTTGTAATTGCTGTTGTTCTAAAGCTTAACAAGCTATAGTTAAAAAACATACACACACACAGGCAGGTTAATTTGTGATTTCCTCTGCTCATTCACAAGCAAATTAAGTGTCAAACAGCTAATACAAAACATATTTCATGTTATGAGATTTTAATTTAATTCTACTCTATAAACATTGACACTATAATGTACGGTGGTTACAGAAAAGGAAACATGATTTATAACATTCTTCATGGGAATCTTTAGTGATAGGATATGAAAGCATGACACATTAGGGATATTCCGTCATATCATTTGAAGTCAAAATGGATCACATTTTTCCAAACCCAAACCTTTTAGGTATAAATAACCACTTTCCTTTCTAGCATATAAGGAAGACTTCAGCACAAATTCATTACAGGCCTGTAGGCAAATCTGCTCTGAAATTATACTCTGGTAATGAGGTGGGGGAGAAAATGTGTAAACCTATCCAAATACTATTGGTAGAAATATTGAATGTGTACTTGGGCATGCAGCGAGCAGTGCTAATAGCAATTAATTCTGTTCAAAGAGGAGGACTTGTTTTAAAACAACTTCATTTTTCTTCAGCGCATATGTAATTATGGCACTGTAACTAATAGCCATTCAGATGCAATCAGCCAGCGAAATAACTAGCATTATTCTCTAAAGTATTGCTTAGACTTTTCTCCTCTTATTGTCTCAGCATAATGGCTGATTATGAGACATGATGAAACACATATTATGCCTAATGATAAGGGTCTAACATCATTCCATAGCTTCGGTTCCAATGCCAAAAAAGACCTTCATACTATGCTAAATTTATTTCATTTTTTTTTCACTAGTGCAGTTCTGTTAAGTCTGATACTCTTGATTCATACTTTGTGGAGCGATACCTTCGTGGAGTGATACTAATATCCACATTCCTTTGCTCTTTTTAGCCCTGTTCTTAGTGGCCATAAGAACATAAGAATAGCCTTATTGGGTCATCTAGCCCAGTAGCCCATCCTCACTAGTACCTAACAAAAACCCAAATAGTATCAACATTCCATGCTACTGATTCAGGGTAAGCAGTGGCTTAAAACCAGCTATGTTAACCGCTCCGTTCCAAAGCTTAATTATTCTCTGACTGAAAAAAAATTTCCTCCTATTGGTTTGTTTGTTTTTTGTTTTTTTTTTATAATATCATATTTGAGGCAAAGGACAGTCGGTAATACAATACAAGTTCAAAGGCATACAAAGCAAGGTCGGACAGGACAAGGTCATACATAACAATGATAAATGGGCAGGGTAACAGAAGAAAGGTACATATCAAGGTCGAGTATAGAACCCCACAAAGCAGAAAAATGGAGTAAGGAGACAACCAATTTTGTTTCTGCTTTTGACCTGTTTTCTTTTTCCTCCTATTGGTTTTAAAAGAATTTCCCTGTAACTTCGATTGTCCTCATGTCTTTGTAATTTTTTGATAGAGTAAAAAAATCGATCCACTTTTACCCGTTCTACACAACTCAGGATTTCATAGACTTCAATCATATCTCCCCTTAGTCGTCTCTTTTCCAAACTGAAGAGCCCTAACCTTTTTAGTTTTTCCTGGGTAGGATGGACCACTGGTCTAACCCAACAACGGCATTTCTTATGTTCTTATTCTCATATGAGAGGAGTTCCATCCCCTTTATTATCTTGGTCACTCTTCTTTGAACCTTTTCTAGTGCCGCTATATCTTTCTTGAGATAAGGCAACCAGAATTGAACACAATACTCAAGGTGAGATCGTACCATGTAGTGATATAGAGGCATTATAACATTCTTAGTCTTGTTAACCATCCCTTTAAAAAAAAAAATAATTACTAGGTCATTTCTATCTTTATTTACCTCTGTGTAAACTAAATGATCTTCCACAATTGTAAATGTAGGTGCTCTTTTTTTAATTTATTTATTGATTTATTTGTTACATTTACATAACAAAAACAAAAGTATATCCAGTTCAAACATAGCAAATAAATGCTCAACAAATAAAGTCAAAGGCAATAGTTTATCAATGATCAAGTCCACATTAAATGGCCGAGAGTGCCAAAGCTTAAAAGAAAAAAGGTAAAGTAACAAAGTTTAACATCTTGGCAGGCTAAGAGATGTGGCACATTCTTTAAATCATCAATTACACTCTCCAGCAAACAAATAACAATTTAAGAAACTATCTGCAAAGGTTTATTTCTAAGAAAATCTTCTAACTGGACTGGATCCAGAAACACATATTTGTCACTTGCAAATGAAATAAGGCATTTACAAGGGAATTTTAAGAAGAAGGTCACCCTCACCGCTAAGGCCTTGGGCCAAAGCAATAGAAGCTGCTTCCTCTTTATTCGAGTCTGCTTAGAAACATCAGGAAATATTAACACTCGTTGGCCACAAAACAGAGCTTGTTTCTTAGTAAAGTACAACTTCAAAATAACCTGTTTCTCTAGTTCTGTTTTGAAAGCTACCAAGAGTGCAGCACGTTTTGTAATTGTGTCCAAACTGTCTGATGATACTAATTAATCTATTTCCCCCTCATCTAGCACCTCCCTAGAAGCCCTCGGAAAGTAGAAGAGGTTATCAGGCTCAAAGGTATTCACATTAAAATATTGCAAAATCTCCCTCATATACATTCTTAATAATGTAGGTGCTCTTTTATCATATAGTGGTAAAAAATGGTCTTAGCGTGCCCTTATGTGGATCTTTCCTGCAGCCTAAAGCCATTTTTACCATGAGATAGATTTGCATCTCAAGGAGGCAGTGCATGCAAATCCATCTCATACACATTCATTGTGGATATCCTTAAAAAACCTGACCTGGCTCCGACTCTCGAGGACCGGAATTGCCTACCCCTGCTATAGTCACATACCTTGTAAAATACAAGACTCAAAAATTGGAATAAACCACAACAGTTGCCCAAGATAACTTAGCACAGAATTTGTTCAAAATTTCCTTTCCAAACAGATACACAAGTGTGATGACATGTACACCAGTATTGATCATGCATGGATCAAATTCTTCCCATGCAGTTACTACTCTTCTGTTGTACCAACTTTTAGGTATTATATAAGTCCCTCTATCCATGCCTGAGTCTTTATTGGAAATTCAACAATAAGTCTTCATACAGCAATGTTTAGTTAAGAATTGCCACTGCTGGGTCAGACCAGTGGTCAATCCTGCCCAGCAGTCCACTCATGTGGCGGCCCTCAGATCAAAGACCAGTGCTCTAAATGAGTCCAGCCTCACCTGTGTACAGGTTTGTTGCAAAAACTTGATAATTGCTCAATTTTGTTCAGTTGATACCATTTTCCCAGTTAATATAAACCAGGGGTACCCAAAAGGTCGATCGCGATCGACCAATAGACCGCGAAGGCAACGCGAGTCAATCGTGGAGCCCATCCCGGGCTCCGTGATAGACTTGCGTTGCCTTCCGTTCTTCCTGCTTTCTGACCCCAGAAAGAGGACGCTGAAGCGACGGGGAAGGTTAACCCGACGTCAATTCTGATGTCGGAGAGGAAGTTCCGGGCCAGCCATTTGCTGCCTGGCTAGCCCGGAACTTCCTCTCCGACGTTAGAATTGATGTCAGGTGGGGAAGGTTGGTTGGCCCAGCGCTCCAGCATCCTCTTTACGGCGGCGGACTGTTCCCCGATGGCGGCGGCAGTGACTTGGAAGAGGGCAGGGAGACAGAAAGAAAGAAAGATAGGGAGACAGACAGAAAGGGGGCATGGAGAGAGAAAAACAGGGAGACAGACAGAAAGAAAGGGGGCATGGAGAGAGAAAGACAGGGAGACAGACAGAAAGAAAGGGGGCATGGAGAGAGAAAGACAGGGAGATAGACAGAAAGGGGGAATAGAGAGAGAAAGGCAGGGAGACAGAAAGAAGGGGGCAGGGAGACAGAAAGAAAGGGGGCAAGGAGATAGCAAGAAAAAAGTTGGGGGAGGGAATGAGGTCTGGAGGAGAGGAAGCATGCAGGAGGCAGAAAGAAGGGAAGAAATACTGGATGCACAGTCAGAAGAAGAAAGTGCAACCAGAGACTCGTGAAATCACCAGACAATAAAGGTAGGAAAAATGATTTTATTTTCAATTTAGTGATCAAAATGTGTCCGTTTTGAGAATTTATAACTGCTGTCTATATTTTGCACTATGGCCCCCATTTACTAAACCGCAATAGCAGTTTTTAGCGCAGGATGCCTATGAGCATCAAGAGCAGCGCAGGGCATTCACGGTTTAGCAAAAAGGGAGGGGGTATATTTGTCTATTTTAATATAGGTGTTACTGAGGTGACATTGTATAAAGTCATCTGCCTTAACCTCTTTGAAAACCCCCCAGAATATAAATGATAATTAACATTTTCTCTGCGTACAGTGTACTTTGTGTTTTTTAAAAATTTTTTGTTGGTAGATCATTTTGACTTGGTCATTTTAAAAGTAGCTCACATGCCCAAAAAGTGTGGGCACCCCTGCTGTAAACAATGACATCACACTGATGCCACATTGCACAGTAGAAAAAAGTGAGTTTCTACAGTCAATTATGCAAACTGTTACTCACACATTTACCCTCCCCCCCTTTACAAAACTGTGGAAGTGGTTTTTAGCACAGGCCGGCACACTGAATGCTCTGCGCTGCTTCCGATGCTAATAGGAACTCTATGAATGTTGGGAGCAGCGCAGAGCATTCAGTGCGCCAGTGGGCGCTACAAAACACTTTTGTGGGTTTGTAAAAGGGGGGTTTATTTTGGAACAAATTACCCAAATTTGATTAAATTATGCTGTTAAACAAAGAGGTTAGATTGGGGGAGACAGCATGAGATGCTGACTGGGGGTATTGGGGAGAGAGATTCTGGCTTTTGAGGTGATAGGGGAGAGTAAGACTGAGAGGCAAGAGTAAGAAATGCAGACTTGAGTAGGAAGGGGAGAGAGGCTTATTCAGTGGTGGAAATTCCTGCACAGCAAGAGGCACAGAAACATAGAGAAGAGTGGGAGAATGTGGCACAGTGGTTAAAGCTACAGACTCAGCACCCTGAGGTTGTGGGTTCAAACCCACGCTGCTCCTTGTGACCCTGGGCAAATCACTTAATCTCCCCATTGCCCCAGGTACATTAGATAGATTGTGAGCCCACCGGGACAGACAGGGAAAATGCTTGAGTCCCTGAATAAATTCATGTAAACCATTCTGAGCTCCCTTGGGAGAACGGTATAGAAAATTGAATAAATAAATAAATAAATCTTAGATGGGGACTGAGCACAGAGACAGGGACAGTGAAGCAATGATTAGCATGAAGAGGGAGAGACATGGAGAATGCTTGATGGGGAGAGTGCTCTGAGACAGGAGAATAGAAGGACTGTTTAACAGAGACATTGATTGAAAATGGGTGATTCTGACAGAGAGATCAGGAATGCAGGGGAACAGAGAGGGATACAGAGGGGAGAAGCTCAGGAGACAGGGGGGGACAGATACTGGACATGACAAATAGGGATAAAATGTCAAATGAACAGGCAATCCTGGGAAGAGAACCCCCCCCCCCAAGAAAAGCAGAAAAAGGGACTCTGGGATCTAAGTGAATGGAAAAATTGCTAAAACAACAAAAAATAGAAAAAAGTTTTTTTATTCTGAATTTATTGAAATATGTCAGCTTTCAGAACTGCTTTTCAACAAAATAAAGGCTCTTACTAAACAGTGGTAGAGCTTCTTACCACAGGCCAGTGAGGTAAATGCTCCAGAACTCATAGGGATTTAGTAATAGGAGCCTTAAGCGAGAAAAACTTGAAGGCTATTTTCTCTAGTATAACATAATGAAAATACTAAATTGACTGAAATTCTGGATAATAATTACAAGTAAATAAAATATTGTTTAAATGTCAAATAAACTTGCAAATTCTGTGCACAGAATTTGGATTTTTTTGGGGGGCGCAGAATTCCACCAGGAGTAACACAAATTTGGCATGCACCCAAATTAGTGCATACAACTCAAACTGCTATATATAGAATGAGGGATAATGTGTTGTGACTGGGAAAATCCTGAAGCTAAGGAAATCCCTAGCTTAAAGCAGGATAGGAAAGAAGCAGTTCCTGTCACTGAAAAAATACCTAGGTTTAGCAAGACCGTGGTAAGCCCCAGGGCATTTAATACAGCTCAACTGAAGGCAGAGCAGACAGGGAAGAAAATAATTTCCTCCCTTCCATCCTTTCATGAGGAAGATGCTAGTTTTCAGAAGAAGCCCAGGGATTAAATGCAACACCAGAAAGAACTCAGAGAAGGGGTAGACTGCTCCGGGTTGTTTGCTCCTTTGCAATTGTTAATAAAGATAATTAAAAAAAAAAAAAAATGAATAGGGATAATGTGGCAAAGCAGACAAAGCATTAAGCTGATTCTCTCAAGGCAGTCAGTCCACGAGAACTCCAGCCAATCAGAAAGGTAGCCACACCTGGCAAGTCAATTAAACAGATAGCAGTGCTGAGATACGAGAGCTGCACAGAACAGCGAGGAAGGGAAAACAGGCAGAAGGCCAGTTCACTTGCCTAGGACATGCCAACCTAGAAGGATTAGTGAACCTATGGGTTACTTGAAGCCTCTAAAGTTCAGATGACCAAAGACCGGAACAGGTTATAAGCTATCCTATAGAGATTCCAGAGGAGTGCCTGCCCACCTATTCAGAGGGGGAGGAAGGAGCTTTTGAGGGAGAGGAGCCCATGGATTTTGAGGATAGTTTCCTGGTAACTCCAGAAAGTGAATAAGATATGAATTGAGAACCCATTGAATGAGAGGAATGCATAACACCAGATAGAGTAAGCAAGGCACTAATTTATGTTTGTAATTATGGTTTAAACTAAGAGAAGAGATGGGTGATGTGAAATAATGGAAATGCTAGAGTGATATTTCAGGATTCAAAGAGTGTGGAAAATTTAAGCAAGGAGATATAATTGTAGAACTGACCCCTAGCAAGCTCAGAGCAGTAAATCTCTAAGGTGGGGGCAGGGATTAATTTTTTATAGCGCGCGGGTCCAAAGCATGTCTGTAAAAAATTTTTTATATAGCACGCACACGCGTATACCGCGCATGCTGCTATAACCTCCTCCCACTCCCGCTTACTCTTCTGGCCTGTGAACCGGCATCCTCCCCCCCGCTCGCGTCACCCCCCTCCCCCGCGATCCTACAACCCCCCCAGCACTGCAAAATATCTCTTACCCGATTGGGCAACGGCATCAGCACCAATGCACAGGACGTGCCAATGCCAGTGCCCGAAGATCCTCCCTCGTTGGGCTGGGCTGTGCGGTGCGAGGGAGATCCTCCTTCTTCCCTGTGCCGAGCTGGACTGGGCTTTGAGCATGAGAATCTCGGCGAGACCAGAAGGCTTTGAGCATGCGCAAATGCTCAAAGCCCAGTCCAGCCCGGCACAGGGAAGAAGGAGGATCTCCCTGCACCGCACAGCCCAGCCCAACGAGGGAGGATCTTTGGGCACTGGCACTGGCACGTCCTGTGCATTGGTGCTGGTGCCGGTGCCCAATCGGGTAAGAGATGTTTTGCGGTGCTGGGGGGGATGTAGGATCGCGGGGGAAGGGGGGTGACGCGAGCGGGGGGTAGGATGCCGGTTCGCAGGGGGGGATGCCGGATCGGAATGAAAAAAAAAAGTTGTAAAACGCGCTCACACGTATAACGCGCACGGTTATGCACAGTTTGTAAAATCGTGTATAACGCGCCCGTTATATGCGTGAAAATACGGTACTTCCTGCAGGAGGAGCATATGGAAGATTGAAGTAACTACATCTATAATTTGCTAAAGTATCTGTTGGAATTTTGATCCTGAGTTTAAAGAGTGAAATGAGAAGGGGAGGGGTGGGGTGTCAAAGCAGTGCTGAAAGGGGAAAAGGGCCAGAACGTGATTGTGTGCAGGCTTTCTCTTTAGCACGATGATTTTGTCCTGTTGAGCAGAGCAGCAGAAGCCCTGTATGCTGCCTTTCCAGAGGTAAAAACTATATAACACTTGGGAAACAGTTGGGCGGGTCAGGATCAACTAAATATTGGGAAGGCTTGTTTCCACTCAGGCTGTTGCTAGCTTAAAGACAGAACAGTTCTGTGGGTGTCAAAAGTAAACGTTTTGGTATGATAAAGTTTTCCCATTTTTCCTGGAGAGAGTTGTGAAAACCCGGCTGGCAGAAGCTGTGAACTGGCTCTGCCAGCACGCTGAGAGCCTGAGGACTAGGAGTTTTTTAGTGAAGGACCTAGTCACATACTAGAGCTTGGCATTTTTATGTTTTGAAATGGAATGTATTTTTGTTTTTGCAATGAACTGTTAGTTGAGATAGTAGCCTGGACTGTGTCATGGAGATGTGAAATGCTGCCCTGGAATAATTGCTGCCAAGCAACAGTTGAACAGCATATGTTTTTTCTCTTTATGTGAGTTTAATAAATTCCAAGATCCTTGTAAAGAAGTATTCCAATAACCTGGTTTTCAGGGTCCTGGGAAGGAAGCTGAAACGGAGGTCACAGAGGATAGCATTCTCGGAGATCCTGCCGGTCCCGAGGGCAGATGCAAGGAGGCAGGCCGAGCTCCAGGAGGTGAATGCGTGGCTGAGGAGGTGGTGCAAGGAGGAGGGCTTCCACTTTGTGAGGAACTGGTCGTCCTTCTGGGGAAAGAGCAAGCTCTACAGGCGGGATGGCCTGCACCTGAGCACAGCGGGAACAAGAATACTAGCAGCCAACGTAAAGAAGGAGATCGAGAGGGCTTTAAACTACAGAGAGGGGGAAAGCCGACAGCTGACCTGATGACGCTTCGGACAGCAGTATCAAGAAAAGATGCTGAATGGGCTGACTGCAGGGAGGAGGACGGGGGTCCGATGGAACTCGCGATCATACAGCGAGGGAAATACCAGGTAACAGCAACTTGCTGGGAGAAGTCTAAGGGGAAGGGGAAAACAGGGGATTCAGGAGGACAAGATGGCACCAGGGTGCAAACAGAAGGCAATAAGGTGGAGCCACAGGGCAAAGGGGAGACACAAGGCAAGGGGGAACAAACCAAGGCCCAGGGGACGATAGCACAGGAGGGGGCAGGTACTCCTCGGGGAAAAGCGGGGAGGTGGGGTGGAGGGGACATGGGGAGGAAGAGAGTTGCGAGGGTAAAGGCGGAGGGCACAGCAGAGGCACCGGGAGCGGGAAAACGGCCCGAGACCCAAGGGAAGGTGGCCAGGTAAAGGCAGAGGTGGAGGACAAACACCGGGACCTACAGTGCTTATACGCAAATGCAAGAAGCCTCATGGCTAAGATGGGTGAACTGGAAGTCATGGCCAAGGGGGAGGACCTGGATATAATAGGAATTACAGAAACCTGGTGGACAGAGGAAAATCAATGGGATGTGGCGCTGCCAGGGTACAAGCTCTACAGGAGGGACAGGACCCACAAGAAGGGGGGAGGCATAGCGCTGTATATAAAGGACTATATCTACTCGATTGGGATCGATACGGCAACAAAGGCAGAGGAGCTAGAATCGCTATGGGTCAAATTGCCGGGAAAGAAGAGGGCAGACATAAAGCTGGGGCTGTATTATCGCCCGCCTGGTGCGTCAGAAACAATAGGACAAGACTTGGAAGCAGAACTGAGACAGGAATGCAGGACTGGAAGTGTAACAGTGATGGGGGACTTCAACTACCCGGGGATAGACTGGAGTACGGGACACTCCAACTCCACGAGGGAAGCAGGATTCGTAGAAGCTGTGAGGGACTGCTTCATGGAGCAACTAGTCAAGGAATCGACGCGAGGGGATGCTACTCTTGACCTCATCCTTAACGGATTAGGGGGGCCTGCAAGAGGGGTAGAACTGGGAGGAACACTAGGCAACAGTGATCACAACGTGATCAGATTCACATTAGAAAGGGGGTCACCCATAGTGGGGAGGACCGCAACGACTGCGCTCAACTTCAGGAAAGGGAACTATGTTGCTATGAGGAAAATGGTGGGGAGGAAGCTCAGGAACAGCTTTAGGATGGAGACTGTAGGGAGCGCCTGGACCCTTCTCAGGGACACACTGCAGGAAGCGCAAAAACTGTACATCCCCAGTTTCAGGAAAGGCCGCAAGAACAAGCGGTCAAAAGACCCGGTTTGGATGACACATGAAGTAAAGAAGGTAATCAGTGACAAGAAAGTGTCCTTCTGGAAATGGAAAAGGGATCCAATGGAGGAAAATCACCAGGAGCACAGGAAATGCCAAAAGGAATGCCACCGAGAGATTAGAAAAGCAAAAGGGAAATACGAGGAGGGGCTGGCCAGGGAGGCAAAAAACTTCAAGGCATTCTTCAGTTACGTAAAGGGGAAGCAACCAGTGAGAGAGGAGGTGGGGCCATTGGACGATGGGAATAGGAAGGGAGTGATTAAGGAGAATAAAGAGGTAGCTGAGAGGTTGAACACGTTCTTCTCGTCGGTCTTCACGAGCGAGGACACGTTGTCACAATCCGTCCCCTGTGGCTCCGCTCATCCCAGAGCTGCCGGTGACTAAACCCTATCCAGTCATACAGCGAGCTAACCACGGGGATAGGATTGTGACTAGTCCCAGGGAAAAATGTGTATTTCCCTTTAACTTAAAGCAGGCTGAACTGCAGGGAGTAGAGGAAGGGGAGCAGAACAGCTCAGAAGAGCTCCAGAGGAACCTCCCTCCTCCTGTTCACTCCCAGCTGAAACCCATAATGAAAAACCCAAGACAAGCTAGGCAACCAGTGCAGGTAACTCCTCCCCCTCAGAGAGCAGGGTGTGTTCGGTTGAACAATATAGAGGCTGCTCTGAGGAGAGGAAAGTTAGTTGGCCCTGAGCCAGCTCAGGGAAGAGTCTCTCCTGATTATGCTCCTGACTGTGAGGATGTGATAATGCAGGAAGCTGACACTGACCCTATTGCCAACCAGCCAGCTCTGCCTGAACCCATGGATTGGGGAGAAAACCTTGGACTGCCTGAAGACATGCTCCTGGAGTGAGGATAAGTGGCAGGTCTGGAGGTTTGTGCAGGCAGGAGCTTTTCTCTGTTGATAAGAGTATTGTTGTGCAGTAGTGCTGTGTGTGTGAAACTGCATAGACTTGTGCTAAGAGGGAAAAAAAAAAAAAACGTTTTTTTTTTTTAGTTAATTCAATTGGCCTGAATTGGGGACTCATGTATGTGAATGTGAGGGAAGTAAATGGTGTGATTTTGGGGAGAATTCACTTAAGATCCAGGTTGGGATAGTGGGGCCATTATTGGCATTCTGAGGTATCAGAAAAGTGATAAGTGAATTCCTTTACTCCCCTCCCCCACCAACAGCTTCTCTGTTGGTTACAGCCAAGCTTTAAGACTTGCTGAGCTTGGAGGCCCAGAACTTGTGTGAGGGAAAAAAGGTTCCTTTGCCTTCTTAAGGTAAAGACAACCCCTCTAGAGTTCTGTTAGTGATTTCAATACTGAACTGTTACTTACCTGAATTGCCTGATTGAAGGTAGCAGTGGTAAACCCATTCCGGTGGGTCCACTCCATACTTTATTTTTTGATATTTGGATAAAGCATTCTATTTGGACTTTGTTTTTGCTTTGAATGCTTAAGGGAGACGTTGCTCCCATCATCGCTTCACTGAATAAAGTGACTGTGAACAAGTAAAGCTGATTTGTTTTATTTTTATATTGGATTTCTGACCAGTAAGGATATACCAGTAGGACTTCCTTCCTTCATCGGAAGCACGCCGGAGTTGCGCTCGGGTGAGCAGAGACCGGGTTCCGGAAAATACAGGTACCGGCTCTGTCACAACGTCCAATATACCGGACTCAGAGGAGCTCATGAGTGGGGAGCAGGCCAAAAGATTGGGGCATATAGAGGTAAGTCAGGAGGATGTCCTCAAGCAGATTGACAGACTGAAAAGCGGCAAATCACCGGGACCGGACGGGATCCACCCAAGGGTTCTAAAGGAACTAAGTCAGGAAATAGCGGGCGCAATCCAGCATGTTTGCAACCTATCCTTGAAAACTGGAGAGGTACCAGAGGACTGGAAACTGGCGAATGTCACACCTATCTTTAAGAAGGGATCGAGAGGTGACCCCGGGAACTACAGGCCAGTGAGCCTGACTTCAGTTATAGGGAAGATGGTGGAAGCAATGATCAAGGACAGCATTTGCGAGCACATCGAGAAAAATGGCCTACTGCGGACAAGCCAGCACGGATTCTGTAAGGGAAGGTCGTGCCTGACAAACCTTCTGTACTTCTTTGAGGGAATAAGCAGTCAGGTGGACAAAGGGGAACCCATAGACATCATTTACCTCGATTTTCAAAAGGCCTTTGACAAGGTGCCATATGAAAGGCTGCTTAGGAAGCTGTGGAACCACGGGGTGGGCGGGGATGTACACAGATGGATCAAGCACTGGCTGTCAGGTAGACTACAGAGGGTCGGAGTAAAGGGCCAATATTCTGACTGGCGGGGAGTCACGAGCGGTGTGCCGCAGGGATCGGTGCTGGGGCCGCTACTCTTCAACATATTTATCAATGACCTGGAAACGGAGGCAAAGTGTGAGGTTATAAAATTTGCAGACGATACCAAGCTCTGCGCCAGAGTTAGGACCAGGGAGGAGTGTGAGGAACTGCAAAGGGACCTCGATAAGCTGGAGGACTGGGCAAACAAATGGCAAATGCGCTTTAACGTAGATAAATGCAAGGTCATGCACATAGGGAAAAAGAACCCGTTGTTCGAGTATAAAATGGGGGGGAGATTGCTGGAAGACACCGGACTTGAGAGAGACTTGGGTGTGCTAGTGGATCCATCCATGAAACCATCCGCACAGTGTGCAGCAGCCTCGAAGAAAGCCAACAGGATGCTGGGCATCATCAAGAGGGGCATATCAACCAGGACGCGGGAAGTCATCATGCCGCTGTATCGAGCGATGGTGCGCCCACATCTGGAATACTGCGTTCAATATTGGTCGCCGCACCTCAAGAAGGACATGGCAGTTCTTGAGAGAGTCCAAAGGAGGGCAACGAAACTGGTAAGAGGGCTGGAAAACTGCCCATATGCTGAGAGGCTGGATAAACTGGGGCTCTTCTCTCTGGAAAAGAGGAGGCTCAGGGGGATATGATAGAGACCTTCAAAATACTTAGGGGCATAGAGAGGGTGGACAGGGACAGGTTCTTCAGACTAAAAGGGACGACAGGTACGAGGGGGCACTCAGAGAAACTGAAGGGAGATAGGTTCAAATCAAATGCAAGGAAGTTTTTCTTCACCCAAAGGGTCGTGGACAAATGGAATGCGCTCCCGGAGGAAGTGATCCGGCAGAGTACAGTACAGGGATTCAAACAGGGATTGGACAGATTCCTGAGGGAAAAGGGGATCGTGGGGTACTGAGGGAGGTGCTGGGGTGTTGCATAAGTATAGACAGCTCACCAGGTCGTGCAGGTGCAAGGCCGGAGGGTTAGGACATTGATGAGAAAACTAGGGGGCAAGGGGGCCCCTTCTGGTGATTAAGGCAGGTCATGACCTGTTGGGCCGCCGCGGGGGCGGACTGCTGGGCGGGATGGACCTCTGGTCTGACCCGGCAGAGGCACTGCTTATGTTCTTATGTTCTTATGTTTTCCTTATTTCCAGCCTAACTCCCCCAAAAAAGGCACAAAAATCTTTACCTGGAGGCCCAGGTGAGGCTTTGTCCAGCTGGCAGAGCCGTGCTCAGCCACAATATATATATGTATGTGTAATTCTGCTTTTTTCTTTTTGTCTTCATCCTTATGGAACGACCTTCCACAAGTTATTTGAAGTGAACTTTTATTTCCAAAATTTAAGTCTATGTTGAAAACTCATTTTTTAAATTTGGCGGGGTTGTGTCCGGCAGGAGGGATTGGGCACCCTCCTGCCAGTAATCACGTGTGTTGGGGGTTGTATCCAGCAAGAAAGATTGGGCATCTCTCCTGCCGGGGAGGTTCAGAGGGATCATGGCAGGAGGGACTGGACATTTCTCCTGCCACATTTGGGGGGGAGGGGGGGTGGAGACACACAACAATTCCAGGATTCTGTAACCGGTGTTGTTTATGACAGATGCCGGTTAGAGAATCCTGCTTTTAGGCGAAGGACTGGCCCCTCCTTTTCCTATGAGGTCTTGTTTTGGGCATTTGGGACTTGGGCGATTTTTGGGTCGGGAACGTGTTGTAAGGATAGACGTAGTGGTGGTCTGGCCGACTAAACTGCTGAACTTAGAGGCAGGCCATTCTCCCCCCCTCCAAAAAAAAAAAAAAAAAACTCATTTTGGATGGGTTTTTTTGAGAATGGAAATTTCCCTGCTGCCTACTTTCTGTATCTAGGGACTTAGGTCAAAAGGGGACTTAGACATTTCTTCTGATTATGCCCTTCCAAGGCAAAAAAAAAAAGTAACCCCTAGAAATTTTTGCTGTTTTCTTAGCAACCACTTAGAAATTTGGTCCCCGCAATAGAGGTTTCTACCTAGGGAGCTAAATGCTCTAATGCTTACAGGAATTCTATGAGCGTTGGAGCAGCTTTGGAGCATTTAGTGCCATGGGCAATGATAGAAACCTCTACCATGGCTTAGTAAAAAAAAAAAAAGGGGGGGGGGTATTTGTTGTTACTATCTAGTTTAAAGATATTCTTATTCTAGTTGGCACATACACGACAAACTTACAAACTTTTTAGCGTCACGCAGTGATTTTTGCGAGATCAAAAATGTTTGCATTGTAAAACTACCATTTGAAAAAAAAAACAGGCACTAGTTTACTGTTAATGTCATCACAGTGATGTAGAATTTTGAAAACAATAACTTGAATTAATACCGTGGTTTAGTGTAAACATTTTTAACACAAAAAAATTGCTAAGTAGTAATGTAAAACGTCAATAACATCAACATAGCTTAAGATAATTAAATGTTGGGTAATAATAAATATGATAACTAAATAAGTATGTAAAATGTCTTAATGAAATTTAATGCATTTGCAAAGAAAACTGCAAAACACTGTAGGGGTTACTTTTTTTTTGCCTAACCCTGTACACAAACACACACACACAGAAAGTATAACATAGGAAATGGATTGTTGCCAACAAAAACATGTCATTTGCTCATTTACAATGTGTGTATTCTTCCTCTTTTTTAATCTGAAGGCAATTTATAGCTATTTATTTCCATATGTGTAGAATGAATCGCTTGCTTATCTTTACGAAAAGCAGTTTCTGTAACAAGTGTTTTCTGAAGACAGCAGGATGTTCACTCCATATAAACATACCCACCTCAGAGTAGGTTTCTATTTAAGCTTACACCAAAGGGAGGCCTGGGCAATGCTGATGGCACAGGGGCTGCTTTCTACATGCTCAGTGGAAAGATTTAACATATATGGAATGGATATTGCAAGTATGGTTTTAAAAAATGTTTGAATAATTTCCTAAAAAAAAGTCCATAAATCAATATTAAGATGAACTTGGGGAACTCCCACTGTTTATTTCTACAATGACAAGCATAAAATCTACTTTACTTTTTTGGATCTTGTCTGGCACTTAAGATTTGGATTGGTCACTGTTGGAAGCAAAATACTGGGCTTGATAGATCTTCGGTCTGTCTCAGTACGGCAATGCTTATATTCTTAGGGACATCCTCCTTTCCGTGGAGAACAACATTGCTTTACCAACAGTGTTTCAAAAGGTTGCTTGCTTTTTAATATAGGATATTACAGCACATATATCATAAGCCATCAAAATATCTTCACCTGATAATCATTATGAAAGGCAACTGAATGGATATACTTCAATGATCCTACAAACAGATAAACGTGACATGAAGAGCAGTGAAGGCCTCTCTCTTCAACTACAAGTCCAACTGCAAACAGTCCCCTCTGATCTCTCTCCAGCCAACAACCACCAGCTGGAGACCCCCCTGGTCCAATCTTCTGTAATGCCTCTCCAGGAATTCCCTAGGAATGTCCTCAAGTTACTGTACTACCTAGCCTTACCCTTTTGTGACAGTATTGTATTGTATTGTCAAACGTACTGTCTAATGTAACTTCTGCAAATGTTGGCTCGTAACCTGTTCTGAGCTCCCGGGAAATGGGATAAAATTCGAATTAAATAAATAAATAAACATATTCCAAAATTCTTTCTTATGCTCTGCTGCTAGTTCTTCATAGTATTCCTTTGGAATGATTTATGATGATAAAAGGCAATATTTTTCCTTCCTTTGGGTACTGAAATAAACTGACTAAGCATGAATGCTTGAATACTTACATGTGCAATGGAGGCATAGGAGTTGGCTCGTAACGATACCGTCCTTCATGATGTCTTGCATCAATTGGCACTGGGGGATGGAATGCTGGAAAAAGGTGTGGTGAATCTGAAAAATAAAAAGGTGAAGGGACCTCAGAATCTTGCGTCAACATGGATGTATCAGTTGCTTCTCCATATATTTTACCAAGTGCTAGGATATCTTGGGGGGGGGGGAAGCTTTATCTATGTTTGCTGTTTAATCTATTTTGTATCTTTTATTTTTTTAAGTCGAAAAAGCACTAGTAAAGTCAGCCAATTGAAATTAACTAGGATGCATATCTGTAAAACTGTAATCTTGAGATGCTGCATTACTTGTTCAATACATATTGCCATTTTATTTTCAGGATATTTATTTCTAGGGTTTTTTAAATGTATTTATTAATTTCTGACCTGAAATTTTCTTCCTGCTAACAGGCATCCTGCTCACTTTGGAAACTGGTATCATAAAGTCTTCATTTGCAATTAGTCAGGTACCTTATATACTCAAATATAAGCTGACATGCATATAAACCAAGGTAACCTTTACCCCCCCATAAAGGAAGAAAAAAGGTTGACTCGAATATAAACCAGGAGTTAATATTCAAGAGCCCTCCCCTGCCCTGCTAGGCTCTGCATCCATCCCCCCTCCCATCCTCCCTGCCCTGTCCCCTGTCCCCTCTCTCTCCTGAAGCCTTGAAGAACTCTACCGGGCCTTCCGTAAGATCTGGTGGTCCAGTGGTGGACCACAACAAGACAGATCCCTCTCGCTTCCTGTCCCAGCCAACTGTGAGAACTCGTGACTGTCATTCAGAGAACAACTCTTCACGGGGCAGAAGCACAGGAAGATCGCTCCTGCCCAAACATGGAGGAGATGGGAGGGACATAAAAGTTGTCACAGTCAGCCAGGACAGATGGCAGGAGGGATCCCTCCTGTCCCAGCCTACTGCTCGACCACCAGGTCCTATGACAGGCCTGGTGGAGGTCTGTAATGGGGGGGCGGGGGGGGGCAGGGGAGCACTGACCCGAATGTAAGCCAAGACCCTCATTTTGGGGCCATTTTTTGACCCAAAATTTTCAGCTTATATTTGAGTATATAAAGTATTTTGTCCCTATTTTGTACCTCTTTCCAGTTTAATTAATTCAGACATTGCTTCAACAATCTTTGACCAGGAACCCAAGCACCAGGGCACCATCTGAAACCCTGCAATCATGAGTCCTAAATTTGAACACAAGGTATCATGATTTTACAATTACTGGGGCTCCCTCTCCCCAAGAGGCCTTGAAAACTATTTCTGTAAACTTGAGGAGCTAGAGACCTGAACCATAAATCAAACCCATGACTCTCTATACGGGAGCCACCAAGTAGGCTACAAGTTACTATTTTCACCTTACTTCTGCTTTCTTCTTTAATTGTGTGTTCTAAAAATTGAAGCAGGTGTTTAAAGACTGACCTAACCAACATATTTGTCTGTTGTTCCCTTAATAGTCCCCAACTCTGTATCTGTCAAAATTAGATTGTAAGCTCTTCTGAGAAGGGACCATCTCTTGCATGTGCAATGTACAGCGCTGCATGCACCTGGTAAATCTGTTGTAACTTTTGCTTGTGGCTGCACCCCTTTAAATGATCAATGAAACCTTCACACCCCTTCCCAAACCTTATGTCCATTAGTATCAGCTACATATGCTATTAACTGGTAGCTGCTAGTGCTGCCCGATTCAGAGAAAAATATTTCGTTTTGATTCGATTCACCCTGTTGAATCGATTTTCCGATTCGATTCAATTCGATTCACTGTTAATGACACAGCTTTTTAAGTTTAAACATTTTATTTAACCAAGGCAATATCATGTCAAAAATAGGAACATCCAAACTATAACATAGCTGTAAAATTAGTTAGAAACATAGATTCACAGCTTCCCCAAAGCAAATCATCCCCAAAGTTTCCCCAGCCCCCCTGCCTGATTCTCAGTTTTTCCAGGCACCTGCCGATTTCAGCTTCCACCCCCAGCCCCCAAGACTCACCAGCCCCCTGCCAATTTCAGCTTCCATCCCCAGTCCCCAAGACTCACCAGCCCCCCTGCTGAATCTCAGCTTCCATCCCCAGCCCCTTTGCCGATTTCAGCTTCCATCCCCAGCCTCCAAGACTCACCAGCCCCCCTGCCGATTCTGAGCACTCCCTGCCAATTCTCAGCCCCCCTGCCGATCCTGAGCACTCCCTGCCGATTCTCAGCCCCCCCTGCCGATTCTGAGCACTCCCTGCCGATTCTGAGCCCCCCTGCCAATTCTGAGCACCCCCTGCCGATTCTCAGCCCCCCTTGCCGATTCTGAGCACCCCCTGCCGATTCTCAGCCCTCCCTGCTGATTCAGTTACTTACTCGACTAGATGTGGAATCGCGGGGAAGAGAGGAGAAATGCGGAGACAGCCAAAAAATACCCTATGCTTCCGACTGGTCTGCTGCTCGAGGTCTGTTCGCTCCCACGTCCTTTCTTTTCTTCTGATGTAACTTCCGGTTTTGCAAAACCTGAAGTTACATTAGATGGGAACGAGTCCGGCGGCCGGCAGTGAAAAAAGAATGAACTTTAATCGGGATGAATCGGTAAATCTGTTTTTTTACAAAAACGAACCGATTCGAATCGTGAATCGGGCAGCAGTAGTAGCTGCTAACAGAGCTAACTGTTATCATGTCACTAAAATTACAGTAGTACAGTTATACTATTAATAACTGTCTAAAGAATTGTCTTCTTTCTGTCTAAAACATTTCAATAGAGTGCCTCACATTTCAAGACCCTTCTCCACACCCTATTTATTTCTTGCCACATCCCTTTGGGGTGCAGGCATCACTGATTAAGAAACCCTGAATTGGAGCTACAATATTTTTTTGTGTGTGTGGTTTGGTCCCACAGGATTTCAAAGCATTGGCACTGCATGTCCGTACCACAAGATGGTATCCCTAAAAAGAAGAAATATATCTGGAAAAATTTCAAGAGTTTTGCAAAAGTACAGAATTTCTGCCTCTAAGTAGTATGGTTTCAATTTGCATACAAATTTCAAATAACAGGTCAGAAAATTGTTTCTGCTACATATACAGTAAATTTCAATGGAAGCATAAAAACTGCCAGTAGTTTGCAACAGGTTTGCAAGCACAGCTTTATAAAAATCTATTCCGTTACCCTCCTTCAGGGTTTTTGAAAATTATTATTTTTTAACTAAGGATCTGAAACATCAAAAAATCTGAACCATTTTGTTAACTACTGATCAGGTTCAATGTTAAATATTTAAATCTTTCTACACTCGGTTTACATTCACAACAAAAGCAATACTGTAAAAGATTTCTTCCACAAATTCAATGTTAAGAAGTTCTTTCCAGTGATAACATTGCATGTTTGTGCAAATCACTTTAACTATATATTCTGACAAGTATTGTAAATCAAATGCCAACAACAATATTTCAAAACTCAGATACTAAAATTAAGGATTCCCTAGCTGCAGATCTAAGTCAACATCTGCTTTAAGTTTGTTTTGTTTTCAAAGAGACCATATTGTACAGTGATAGCTTGGTCACAACAGCAGCATTAGAGCTATATGCCGTATATACTTGAATATAAGCTGAGATATTTTGGGGCTCTTGGCTTAAATTCGGATCAGCGCCCACCCGCTCCCCTCCTGGACCTCTTATAGGCCTCCATCGGGCCTGCCGTAAGACCTAGTGGTCCAGCAGCAGGAGAGGACAGAACAGGAGGGACCCCTCTTGCCTCCGCCTCCTGTCCCGGCCGACTGTGGCGTTTACCTCCCTCTCACCTGCCTGCATACCTTTCAGATCCTTGGTGGTGCAGCGGTGAACCGAAGCAGGAGCGATCTTTCTGCATTCCTGTCCTGTGCAGATCCATTCCCTAAATGGCTGATGCGAGTTCTTGCAGCAACCTCGCAAGTTCTTGCAGTCTCACAGTTGCCACAAGAACTCACGTAAGCCATTCAGTAAGTGGATCTGCATGGGGCGAGAGTGCGGAAAGATTGCTCCTGCCTCAGTTTACCGCTGGACCACCAGGGAACTGAAAGGTATGCAAGGGAGGCAGGAGGGAAGTAAACATGATAGTTGGTCAGGACAGATCCCTCCTGTTCCGGCCCACCGCTGGATCTCCAGGTCTTACAGCAGGCCCGGTAGAGGCCTTCAAGGCATCGGGAAGGAGGGAGAGGGGACAGAGTACAGGGCAGGGAGAATGGGATGGGGGACAGGATGCAAAGCCTGGCAGGGCAGGAAGGGAGGAGGGACAGGGTGCAGAGCCTGGCATAGCAGGGAGGGAGGGGTGCAAAGCCTGGCAGGGCAGTGGAGGAATATTAACCTCCGGTTTATATTCAAGTCAACCTTTTTCCTCCTTTTTTGGGGGAAAAAGGTTGCCTCTGTTTATATTCGAGTCGGCTTATATTTGAGTATATATGCTATTTTTTTTTTTTTTTTTTTTCAAAATATCAACTTATCTTTTTGACTCTTGCTGATTTCTTGGAATTATTCCCAGATAATATATTACATTTTTTTGTTTTTATACCTATTGCATAAATAAAATATTTGATCCTTTTATTATGGCTACATTCCCTGCTTTCACAACTCTTTCACAGAATTTATTCTTCCAATATTTGTGTATTTTACAATGTCTTGTAAAAGTCTTCACATCCTTATACATTTTTTAATATTCTCCAGTCTTAATTACTTTTTTAATTCTTCTGTAAATATAGATCTTGTTGTGTAGATCAGGCAAACAGTTTCCTACCTTTTTGACCGCAGGCTCCCCCCCCCCCTGTCTCCCTGAGGGCCTGGCGACTCATCAGGAACACCCTTCAGAGGTGAGTGTCATCCAGTGGCCTCCACTATCTAAACTCTAGACACAGGCAGGCTGTGCTCTATAAGGACTTAGGAGCTATCAGGTGGCTTACATAACACCAATGGCCTCCTAATATGAGGAGGCTCTAATTATGTCAGCCCAAATAACACTCCCAGTCCTCCCAGCACAGCATGTTACAAGTAACAATTGTGTATGTGAAGCTAAGAAGGCCCATCACCTGAATCTAGTCTCCATCAACTTGTGCCTTGGAGGTGCTTCGGCATCCACCAGGACCAAAAATCCTTCAGGTGCCGCTACAGGCGGGTGTGCCAGGAGAACCCAGTCCTCATCTAGCGCATGAGACAACACCTCAGAGTTCAACATAAGTATCCCACACACAGTAACCTACAATCTCCCTGGTTCCCATTCATGTCATACAAGGGCTGTTCAATAATTTATCTACTTGAATATGAAAGAAAGTAGCAAGCATGTTGAAACAAGTCTTGTGACATGTCTCAAGGTTACTCATGCACAGTTGTGCCTCAATGCGAGTCTAACATTCCAAGAGACAGAATGTCAAGAAAGTCCTCATGCGAATCAAGTAAGAAACTGCTAGATTTGGAGCACCATTCAGTGATAACATTTCTCACAAAAAGAAGGGAAAAAGCCAAAGGAGATCCATGAACGCAGTTTATGGTGAGTCTGCCCCATCATCCTACAAAGTAAAATTATGGAGCAAAAATTTAAGTGAGGTAGAGTCCCCATTGAAGGTGACCCTCACACTGGATGACCTGTGGAAGCAACTTCCACAGAAATGTACAAGAAAGTCGAGGATTTAATTTTGCCAGACAGACGAATTAAGGTTTCCCAAATAGCTGAAGAAATGGCATCTCGGCAGGCACAGTTTGGAAAATAATTCATGAAAAGTTAGGCATGTCCAAGGTTAGTGCAAGAAGGGTTCCAAGAATGCTGACACCATGTTAGAGGGCCACGAGACTCCAGTGCTGTCAGGAAAACTTGGAGATGCTCTGTGAAAACAGAGTGAATTTTTTTCATATTTGGTGACTGGAGATGAGACTTGAGTCTATCACAGAGATCCTGAATCTAAAATTGAGTCAATGCAGTAGAAGCACAAGTCATCCCCCACCCCCAAAAAGTTCAAGACAGAAATATCTTCAGGCAAAGTCATGGCAACTGTCTTATGAGGTGATGAAAGACTTTTGCTTCTGGAGTTCAGGCCATACAAGACAACCATAACCGGAGAGAGTTATGCCAATACAGTGATCACTTTGTGGAAATTAATTAAGGAAAAAAGATGAGGAAATCTCACAGCAAGTGTGCTGCTTCTTCACGACAATGCGCTGATGCGCATGTCAACAATCAGAGGCTGCCATCTGAGAATGTGGGTTCCAGCAGCTGAACTGTCCACCCTACAATCCTGACCTGGCTCTCTCAGATTTCCTGTTCCGAGTTTTGAAGAAATCTCTCTGTGGGCAGCAGTTTTGAAGTGATGAAGATGTCAAGGAAGCTGAGACGTCCTGGTTTGAAGGTCAAACAAACAAATTCTTTTCAAAGGGATTAAAGTCATTGCAGGAAAAGTGGATGAAGTGTATGGAGTTATCAGGGGACTATATTGAAAAATAAAACAAAAATTGTTTGAAAACTCTTTTCTTTCCTCCTGAGGTAGATAGATTAATGAACGCTCCTATGTACTGTTTCAGATTTTGGGGGGGTGGGAGGGGGTAATGAGTGAGGAAGTGTGGGGAGGTTCATACCTTGATTTATCCAGGGTCATTTGGTCAGTTTGGGTACCTTTGTGACACTTAGATACTTCTAAAACAGGTCTAGCTCTGAACATCTAAGTTCCATCCAGGACATTTTGAGAAAGTTTATTGCTGCAAGATGTCCAAGTTTAAGCATGCCCTGAGCCTGCCCATAATATGCCTTCCAACATACCCTTGGAACTCTGGAAACACAGTGGGAGAAATGTCTTGCTAGACATCCAGGAGAAAAGTTTTGATTATTGGCACTTGGACGTCCCGGTGATTAGGATGTCCAAGTGCCGACTTTGGTGGATTTTTTGGATGTTTTAGTTTTTTGATTATGCCACACGAACATCTCCTATAAATGAAATAGCCTTTCCTCCCCAACCCCCATCTCTCTCTCTCTAGTAAATAACCTGTATGGTCAATCCAATCTGCCCATAGGGCTTCATGCAAGTTTACACACCTATGTCCTGTTCAAAGTATGAAGGTCATTAAGTTTTGTTTTGAAGCCAACCTCTTTCTATATAGGGATCCTCTGTATATCACATGTGGTTTTGAATTCATAATTGGTAAAATTGAAAAGCCAAAGAAAGGCTGAAATTCTTGACTCTAACCAGTAGACCACTCCTCTACCTTGAGATCCTCAGATACTCTCAACCCAGTAGCACTGGACTCAGAGGAGATGGGTGTTGGATTTTATTCAGGGGGTGATGTGGAATGGACTCCCTTTTCTTTAAGGGGGGCATGTCATACCATTTTGGATTTGAGGTTCTGCCAGAACTGTGTTTCAAATCACAGCCACAGATTCAGTTTTGGTCAAAACAAAATAAAAGGTTTCAGTTGCCTCTACTCACGTTGTCTACGCCCACTCTTTTGTAAATCTTTGTGTCATCTGCAATAAGGCAAACTTTCCCTGTTATCCTTGATATAATCTGCTCTGCTGGTCTGGGAGCATCAGGCCATGACTTTGCAGCCTGATGTGCCTGAGCAGTGAAATAACACCAGCAAAAAGTTGGGGTTATTTTACCATGATTTTTTTGGCAGTGTATCACCGTGTGGAAGAATAAGGGTTATCTGCCATTAATACTACCATTCCACCTCCATACAGCAGGGGCTGCTAGCCCAAGACTGAGTGGATTACATATTCCAGACCACACTGGGTTTTACAGCTCAATGCTAAGCCACCTTAACAAGCTAGCCCTGCTGAGTTAGGGGGCAGGGTTCAGTAGGGAAGTGTTTATCTGCCACAGAAGAGACTCATTCAGAGAGGTCCCAGAGTTCAAGGATCCTGAGGGAGAAAAACCATCCCTAGCTGTGGCTGCATTCATGTCCTGGGGAGGACTGGAGTGAGGAAGCTAGCCGAGACCCCATCCGGGAGGACACTAGAGAGGTAAACCTCTAAACCAAGACCTCTGGAAACTGAACCTGCTTGTTAAAGGTGACTGTCTATGTTTGGGGTGTGGCAGCTGAGCTGAAGCCAACCGAGACTGCTGTTGGGGGAAAAAAGGGTTTCTTTCTCCAAAATTCTCTTCTGTTTAGACTATTTAAACAAGTGAAGTAGGAACCAGACTTGTGGCACTTTAAACCTGAGAGAGATAGGGAAATTAACCCAAAAGCTGAGGTTGCTGGACCGAATGTGATATGGCAGCTGCTTAAAGTGATCAGGTTGCTTCACTGGCCACGAGATATAAAAGTTAAAAGTATATATTTGCCTTTCTGGAGCCTATGAGGGAATAGGCTCAGGTAGAAGTCGCAATAAAACATTTTGGGGCTGTTTTTAACCTCCCAGTTTCTAGCGTGGGGAGCCACTCTTAAAGGCCCGTGCTGCTCCCAACACTCATAGAGTTCCTATAAGCTGCACGGCTCTCTGCACGCTCTCTGCGCTAAAAAACACTAGCGCGGTTTTGGAGAAGAGGGGGTACGTCTATTATTTTTTCTGAGACTCACTAAAATTCATGTCTATATGTCATTTAACAATGTATACATCAGGTTTTCTTTTTGCAATGCTGTTTGTTTAAAGGCATACAAGCTTACTACTTTTTGGAATTCTGCCAGGTACTTGTCACTTGAATCAGCCATTGTTAGAAACAAGATACTGGACTAGAGGTTCTTTGGTCTGACCTAATAGGGCAATTCTTACATTAAATGGTATTGAAAAGAGAGAACTTGATATACTTACTGATCTCATCTTAAAATTGACCTTTACATCCACAAATACCATAATGCATCCAAGTGGTAAATGACAGATGCAACATAAAGACTGTTATCTTTTATTAATTCCAGAAAAATCTGCAGGATTAGTACGCAAAATCCCCAACGCATTATTTTGACAATGTACTGTAATACCAAGCTGTTGCGGTACATTTTCATGGTATGGTTTTCTCTCTACTTGGCTTACAACAGTGAAGTAACATAGGACGAGAAAGAAGGAAATTGGCACTGAATCCAAATAAGCCCAAAATGGCTCAGCTAAGATTTACTCCTTAAGATTCTCTATAAACACTTTGAATTGAACATACACATCGTTGCTTCAGAAGGTACGGAAGCACCTTTCAAAGAAGATATGATGGCAAGGTCAAAGCAAGCTTTTATTTTCAGGCAAAATATATCAGCTGCCAGAAATGTATTTTGGGAGGGACGGGGATGGGCAACAGTTAACGCGAGTGGGTACTTGCCACTCATGCCTCCACTTGTTTTCCCTTTCTTCTTCTTTCCTTCCTTATTCCCATCTCTCACCACAATTCATACTGAAAACACTTTAACTGGCAGGGATCCTCATGCCCTGTCTGCTGAAGAAATCCAGAACCTGCTCCGAGTAAGCTGCGAAGTGCAGAGAAAAAACAAACAAACGCGGCAACAGTATCACAGAGCTGCTGCTGCCGCCAGCGCTGCTAATGTGTTGAGTGCTGGTGGGTTAATACTAACCTATGCTGCTCTTGCAAGATCCTACAAAAAGGCAGAATAGTCAAAGGTTCAAGAGAGGGGTCGCTCAGAGGGATTGTAAAACCCTCACTCTAAACAACAAAATATTTTGTAAATGTAAGGAGCCCTCAGTGTGAACGAGCAGCCACGGGAGACCAGCTCCAACGCTTCACAAAACAGGCAGAGGTCATGAACCCCCACCCGCACACCATCACTGGGCCCCCGATGTGTGCAATAATTAAATAAAGTGAAAACACTCACAACTCAAATCAAACTGTAATCACACATAAATTAGTGTGGTTCTGCTAGGGGCCGCTCAGAGGTTTTCATTTGGTTTTCACCCTAATTTATGTGTGATTGAGTTGTGAGTGTTTTCACTTTATTTAATTATTGCACACATCGGGGGCCCAGTGATGGTGTGCGGGAGGGGGTTCATGACCTCTGCCTGTTTTGTGAAGCGTTGGAGCTGGTCTTCCGTGGCTGCTCGTTCACACTGAGGGCTCCTTACATTTACAAAATATTTTGTTGTTTAGAGTGAGGGTTTTACAATCCCTCTGAGCGACCCCTCTCTTGAACCTTTGACTATTCTGCCTTTTTGTAGTATCTTGTTTAGGTTGTGGCAGTTTTTTGTGGAGTGTATTTTGCTTTGCTCTTGCAAGATCAGCATCACAAAATGACCCCATGAGAACCGTGTGCATGTGGTGCTGGTGACAGCAGCTCAAAGTGCTGCTGTCACACTTTCTCTGCACAGTACAGCTGACTCTGGGCAAGCTGTGAATTTTTCCATCTGATGATTATAGCAACCCTGCCAGGTAAAGCAGGGTGCACACAGCTTCTGGGGGGGGGGGGGGAGACACTCATAGCAAATGTAGAGGTGCTCATGTCTACTACGGACCACTCGTAGCTACATCCTTGATCTGCACTGGCCATTAATTCTGTGGCTTCCTCTGCAAATATGGATTACTTTTATTTTCTCCCACTTCTAATACTTCAAAAGTACCTCCTTCCTGGATACAGTTTCACCAGCCTTAGAATAAAGAGTTTACTTCTATTCAGACAGGATTAGAGCCAGGGTTAAACTCCTAAGCTACCCAATCTAGCCACTACAAAAAAAAAAAAATGCCCTAGTCTGCAAATTTTAGAATGCTCTCTGCTTTCACTGTGGCGACTCTGGTTTGTTAAATCAGTTTAAGGGACTAGGCAGACGTGCAACCTGTCATCCTCAGTTCCTAAAAGTCTGATTTCAAGTCTATTTAAATATAGATCATTTTTATCATGTATTCCACCAAATAAAAATAAAAAATATATAGCTAATTTGATTTTCTAGCATCAGTCAGAAAAACCCAAACAAGCAGTAGCATTAAAGCATTAGCATTTATTAATATCGCCCGCCTTTCACTTAGCAGGGTGCAAATAAACATACACAAGACCTATAACTGAGCGTATCAACAGCACTGCTTCTGGCTGTATTATTTAAATAGTGCCCTAACTACCCTTCTGTGGCCAAATTGTTTTCCCCTCACTCCACAAAGCAGATCTTCAGGCTTATTTGAACTGCTGTATAGTTTACTTTAGCCTATGTTTAAATACCTTCTACCACATATTTCAAACAAACACATCACTTCATTAGAAAGGCAAACAATTTAACAGCAGAATGTGAGTAGCACTTGAGCAGAACTTTGGCCAGGCTGGGAAACCCCTCTGCCTTGTGTAAACACTTCCTTGTCTTGAGCTCTAAAAGAGACCTCATGCACAACTTCACTTGAAAAGCCCTTAAACAAATACTTCACACATCTGCTCCTCAGTGTATGATAACCCAGGAAGAGATTATCTGTGGAGCTGAAAGCCGTGGACCATTGTGAATGCTTCTCTTTTACCAGAACAACAGTAAGATTATAAGAAAAAAAAAATTGCTTAAAGGTTTAATTTATAATCACTTTAAATAAAAGATATATTTAAAAATGAATGCTAAAACCACTGTGAATCATAAATGTTTGATAAACTCTAATCTGTAAAGCAAGTAAGGAAGTGCATATAACCTGATAAATAAATAGTCAACGCACGTCAGTCCCAGGGCTATTTATTTTGCTGAGAATGAAGCAGTAAAACAGGGTTGGGAGAACTAGGATAAAACAATGAGAAAAGTTGCATAAAGTAAACCAAAGCAAACAAAACCTGGTAAGAGGTAGTTTTTACCATTTTCTATGAGCAAGTAGAAAACAACCAAAGGCGGAAATAAGACATTTGTCCAAGAAACTTGACACAGTTGTGGCAGTAAAATGACACATTACTTGAAAATCAGTTATACAAGACATGAAGTAGATGTAAATGGAAACTGGGAAATTTAGGGGGACTGGTTTTTACAAGTGATCTTCTAAAATAGCATGCCCAGAACATGTGACCCTCAAATCTCTGCAAGCTGCCAGCATATATAAAGAGTTAGAAAAGTATCTCTCAAAGTGTGTGCTACGGCACAGTGGTGTGCCATGAGAGATTCCAGAATTTTACTTTATTTAAAAAAAATTCCCTTCATAACTATACACTAGAATGGATGACATGTACATTGCATACATAAGAGTCTGTCAATGTATGAGTGTCTGCATGAGTCTGAGTAAGGATACAATTGCTCAGACAAGCATCATTCTTTGAAGTGATTGGTCCTTGAAAACTAACAGCGAGTAATTTTATTTTTATTTTTTAGGTAGTAGTTATACTGACTTGAGCAACAAAGCAATCAAGGTTTTGTTACCGTTTGGATCTTCTTATCTTTGTGAACTTGGATTTTCAGCTCTGACAGAAATTAAATCAAGAAAAAGAGAATAATTGCAGATGGTGGATGATGAAATGGTGCTTGCTTGTCGACTATCGAGCCACATTTGAGCTAATTTGAACTCAAAAACAAGCACATCCATTGCATTGATTAGAAATTCTATTCTATCTAATATAATAATAATAATAACAGTTTATATACCGCAATACCGTTAAGTTCTATGCGGTTTACAATAGATTAAGCGAGGTACAAATTGATTGAATTTAAGAGGGAGGAATAGGAGAGTTGATAGGACCGGAAATGCGTTGTTGAGGAGAAAGAGATTAATAGTTTCACCACTGTTACAATTACCCATACATAGCTTAAAGAACTTTAAATAAATAACTCTCAAATTTAATTTTTGTTTTTGTTTTTGCAATTTTATACTTTCAATTATAATGTGCCATGAAAAACATTTGCTTCATTTAGTGTGTCAGAGCTCAAAAATTTGAGAGATGCTGAGTTAGAAAGATAGAGACAGACACAGAAATCTGTTTTCTAAAATCACGACTTGTCCTGCGCCTCCAGTTACGTGCATGCATATTATGTTTACTTATTAAGCTCTATTGTATTATGTGGACTACTACTTCCTGCAATTCTGTAGTTCTGCTGCTATTGGTACTCTCTGGGCACATTTTCTCTGCTCCCCACTAACTTTTAAGCCTTTACAGTTGGCTCAGACTCAGACCATTTGCCTGCTAGATAATTCTTGTTCCCTTCTCATCTTGTGGTTTCAAAAGAAGTCAGAAGGCTGCATCTGGTTCCTATAAGCAGCCCCAACTGATCTCCCCTCAGCAAAATACCTCCTTTTTCTTTAGCAGAGAATACCTCAGAGCAGTGGTCTTCGCTAATTTTTAAGTGAGGGCTGTTTTGGGTCCAAAAGGGCTGAAGGAGAGCCGACAAGTATTTTTTTTATTTGGGAATCACACAAACAGGGAATTAGAAAACTATGAACTGCCAACTTCAAAGAGATTAAACTAGAAACACATACATGAAGTGGCACATAAAATACTTATAGAGCATGAAACCAACTTTCTTATATTATATCAAAACCGTGCTCAGAGTTGTAGTTGTCAGACCAAACATCAGGACAAACCCGAGTGTTGGAAAAACTGTAATGTCACAGGTTTTTCATTGTGGTAAAACTCAATATATCAAAAAGACTTATCTGATGCTTGTGAAGATTGCAAAAGGCTCTGGGTCCTGACGCATTTCACGACAGCTGCTTCAGAAGACCCGTAATAACAATTTTCAAAATTATTACGGGTCTTCTAAAGCAGCTTATAGCAAAAACAGAAACAATGAGTCCAAGCTCAAAGTTTATATATAATTAAAAATATTTTTTTCTGGATTTCGCCTTGCTGTGTTTGGGTGTCTCCTGTAGAGGGCACTATATCCCATTTCTGACATCACTTTGTCACCTCCCAGGGTCCACTAGAAGCAATGCAGCAGCCCTTCACTTGGTGGCACTACAGATACTAGGCATGTTTCCCTAGATCATAGGTGTCAGTCAGTCCTCAAAGGCCGCAATCCAGTCGGGTTTTCAGGATTTCCCCAATGAATATGCATGAGATCTATTAGCATACAATTAAAGCAATGCATGCAAATAGATCCCATGCATATTCATTGGGGAAATCCTGAAAACCCAACTGGATTGCTGCCTTCGAGGAGAGACTTTGGACACCCCTGATGGTGGAAACCCTACAGGAGGTGCTGGATCAGAATAGTAGCCACACCGCTTTAAAGACCAACCCAGATATCACACACAAGGGTCAGAGGCAGATGGCTTGGTTTCAAAACAGATACAGTCTTTTATTACACAAGCCATTAGGCACAAAAACAGCTCCACGAAACAAAACATGTGCAGAAACACAAAAGGCAATAAGGTAATTGAAAAATATGGCATTAAGAAAAACACACTTCCATGTGGCATAGGAAAATAGCAGCAGCAGTATGGATTGAGATAGCCTCTGAAGCTTCTTCCCTGCAGCCATGCCATGCCCTAATCTTCAGGGCAGCTAGTTTTAGGTCAGTAGTTTATCTTCTAAAGGTAGTTTCTCCAGTAATTTCCAAGTATTCCTCCTGGGCTGGCAGTTCTGCTTGAGTCAGCTGGGCAGGTTCCTCTAGATCCAACATTTCCACATCTGGCCTTAGTTTAGGCTGGGTTCTACTACATGGTAGTGCCTGCTCCTCTGCCTGGCTTGTTCCCTCTCACACTCTCCTGGCTGAAGTTCTGGTTTACATTGGTGAGAGCCTCACCCAGACCTGCATGGGCCAAACTCCCTCTGGCTCCCCCTTTGGCCAAGCTGCAGATTGCTATCAAGGAAATAAGCCTGTTACCTTAAGGAAAGTTTAAAGGATTTTATTTGCTGGCTTCTATTCGCTTTTCCTTTAGGATGGACAAACCTATCCTGTCCAAGAACTGGACTTGAAGGACCTGTATCTGGATAATCAGCCCCAACTGCCTATGAACCAAGGAAACCTTCTTGGTGAGCTTTTTCACCTTTGCAACAGGATTTATTTTACTTTTAATCTGTGGCAAGTCAGGAAATGCACTGGACTTGCCACAATATCCAAAGTTTCAAGTTTATTAAAAATTTTTTATACCGCTCAGACTTCTGAGCGGTGTACAATAAAATAGCATTACAATGATAAAACTGATAAAAAATTTGACAATAAACAAATAGGGGGGAAAAAAATTGGGACTAAAGATGAACAGAAACAGACAGAAAAAGGGGAGGAACTACAATATTTTTGAGAAAAGAGAACAGTCAAGGGATTAACAGTAGGGAGGGGATTTCATAAAAATGTCAATAAGTATTTTGCCCTTATAAGAGCAGTTACGTTTCAAAAACTTCTTGGAATAGGAATGTTTTCAGCTTTGTTTTGAAATGGGACAGAGATGTTTCCTCACGGATGTAGTTGGGAATAAAATTCCAAAGAGATGGTGCAGTCACTGCCACAGCCAGCATTAAAAAAAAACCACCTTATCCGTGGTAGATGAATATTGACCTATTAATTGTTCATCTTCCAATTAACTAGGAATCTCTCTCAAAACTGTCTTTATTGGTTTAAGTTAAAGGTGCCATTACTAAGTGCATTTTGTGATGAAATCAAATACATGCAGGCATGTGCAGCTGAGGAGTTGTCAGTATGGAAAAGGTACAAAAATAGTGTGGGGGACCCAAGATATGGGAGTCTTGGGAATACTAAGAGAAGTGTAATTTTTCATTATTAAACAGATACCTTTTTTTTTTTTTTTTGTACCATGTGTCTAATCAATGTTTATTAGTTAAAATCTAAAATCAGATGCTCTATGATGCACACAGTCAATGGTAGTTCTTGCATATACCATACAACACTTTGGTTCACATGGTCTAGCTTTGTGGCTATAGAACAAACATGACACAGTGTCTTCAGGCAACCAGACATGACCATTTTCAACTTTCAGAATGACTTCCTAACCAAGGTGGTTGAAATTTTTGTATTAAGTGCCAAGATATTTTGTTTCATTAAATGTTCAAAGTTTTAAAGAGGAAAAACTGAAGCATGTTTCAACCTAATGAAAATACCCCAGTGAAAAGAGAAAAAACAGTGGTTAGCAGCTACTGTAAGCACAAAAAATTATTTCGATTTACAACTTAATACTCACTAAATATAGATAAATTAATAAAAAGATGATACTTTGGTATTTTAAAATCAGGGGAGAAAGCTAAAGCACACAACCACAATGATATTTTGATTTAAAAAAAAAGCAAGCTTCAGATTAACATAGAAGACTGTATACATTCAAATATAAACTAGCCCAAATATAAACCAAGGTAATCTTTTCCGCCAAAAAATGGAGGAAAAAAGGTTGCCTCTAATATAAACTGTGGGGGTTTATAATCAAGTGCCCTGCCTATCCTCCAGCCCTCCTTTCCTCCCTATTTCCCTTTCTACCCAGCCCCCGATGCCCACTAAAGGCCTGCCTGAAGCCCTTGTGGTCCAGTGGTGAGATGGGACAGGAGCAATCCTTCCCATCTCTTGTCCCGGCCAACTCTAAACCACCCTACCTCTCTATCGCCTCCCTGACCCTGCAGACCGTACCTTTAAAGCCCTTGTGGTTTAGTGGTGAAGTGAGGCAGAAGAGATCTTACTATGCTCTTGCCCTGTAAGCTCCACGATCAGAAACTCCTGTAGTGAGTTCCCGTTGCAGTAATGAAAGTCAAGCATCTAATGTAATTCTCCAAGGTAGAGAGCTTCCCTGCTGAGAAGTCACTCAAAAACTTAAGCCCATGCTTGTATTTCTTGATACACAAGCAGGTTTTACAGCAATATCACATAAAGTGGAGTAGATTCAACTACAAACACACACACATATATATATATATATATACATACATATATTTTATACCTGGGGCAATGAAGTGTTAAGTGACTTGCTCAGAGCCACAAGGAGCTACAGTGAGAATTGAACCACAACTTCAGGGTGCTGAGGCAGCTGCTCTAGCCACTATGTATTAAAAAATTTAAACTCTGTATTGAACTGCTTGTGGTGTGCTTTTCCTGTTGAATGGAATAAATGATGTTGCTAAGTTGAAGCTGCCAAATTTCATTAGACTGTCTTTGCAAAAGCTCATCTCAGGGGTTATATAATGTTAACTTATAGTAGAGTTTAAATTAAAAATGAAATGTGTACTTGATGTACATTTCAATGTAGTTTTTAAAGAGGAAAAAAAGTTCAAGTTTTCCCTACTTGTTTAATACATCACAATAGATTCCCTTTATTTAAGCAGCGCCTCAAATAGTAGCAAATGTCTTTAGTGTCACTAGGGTGAAAAAGAACATGAAGAGGTTGCCAAAGTACACTGAAGCAACTCAAACAAAAAGCACAAAGGGCCTCAATCAACAAGAATTAGTCTTTGGTTCCTGCCATTTCAGTTTGGAATTTTGAAATTAACTTACAAGTCAACATTTTAGCTGCAGATTTGTTTTGGGGTATATTGTGCTGTTCTTTTTTTTTCACTTATAAGAAGTTTTAACACTGTTGCTGACCCCTGATGCAGGCATTGTATGCCGAAACACAGCTCATGTTTGGTCAATAAAGACCCCTGTTCATTGAGAGCCACTGTGCTTTTTGTTTGAGTTGCTTCAGTGACACTAGCACATTGACAGCTCAGGAGACAAACATCCATTGGACCTTTAAAGTTAGTTTTGTTTTTTACCTAAGAATGTGCCTAAGGCCCCGCCCACAGGAGAGGCCTAAGGCCACTGGGCCTATTCCAGTTGACCCAGCTGCCTCAGGCCCGACCGGTGGGTGGGGTTTGAGGCGCCTGGGCCAATCAGGCCCTAAGGCTCGCCATTCAATGGATGGCGGGCCTACCGGATGGACAAGCTTGGCACCCGTCCGTCCAGCCAACTTATTTACAGGTACGGTGGATGTAGGGGGGGTCTAGTAGGTTGGTGGGTGGGGGGCCAATCGGGAGTTCAGGGGGGCGATCGTGGAAGGGGGGTGTGCCGAGGACAGGAGGGCCTGGGATCCCTCTTACCCATATCAATGGGGGTGGGGGTCACCTGGGCAGGAGGAGTTGGGCTCCCTCCTGCCTGGATCATTGTCGGCTGGGGTGGGGGTCACTGGGCCAGAAGGGCTTGAGCTCCCTCCTGGCCCGATCGCTGTCGGGCACTAGGGAGTCGCCAGGCCAGGAGGGCTTGGACTCCCTCCTGGCCCGATGGCTGTCGGGCACCAGGGGGTCGCCAGGCCAGGAGGGCTTGGGCTTCCTCCTGGCCCAATCGTTGTCGAGCACCTGGGAGTTGCAGGGCCAGGAGGGCTTGGGCTTTCTCCTGCCCGGATCATGTCTGGGGGGGGATGGGTGGATCGCTTCAGGAGAGATGGCTCATCTCTCCTACCGCTTTAGCGATCCCAAGTGCCGCGTTTGGCGGCACTTGGTGGTATCGTTATTGCGGCAGAGGAGATGAGGCATCTCTCCTGCGGCAATGGTTGCGGTGAGGGGGTGGGTAGGTTGCTGGGCCGCTGAGCTGATCGCACCAGCTGCCATGAGCTCAGCGGGCCCTTTTTCGGCATTTATACCTGTTTTGACTTGGTCTAGGTCAAAATATATAAGTGCCGACTAGGCAACCTGCCTAAACTTTTGGTTATACTTACTGTACACCTATGTCTAGGTCGGCTCACCTCCTGCCCTTTCCCATCCTCTAAAAACGCCTCTTTTCGCTCTATGCATTTAGAGGCAGGGGAAAGGCCTAAGACGGTTTTAGATACGTCTAAAACCATCTTTGATTATGGGTATTCGGACGATCAGGCTTTTTGATCATCCAAGTACCCATTTAGACCACTTTTTAGACTCTTTTTTTTTTTTATTATGAGCCCCATACTTTCTTAGTCACAATAAAAAGACAGTTCTGGGAGAGTAACTAATGGAGAGAGAAAAATAAAACACACACATTACAATGTGAAAATTGTATGCATGTGATGTAAGTGTACACTTTACACTTTCTTTTAAGATGATAAAGCACATAGGGCTCCTTTTATCAATAAGCACAGAGTGTTTTACCACAGACCAGCGAGGTAAATGCTCCGACACTAATTCAATTCCTATGAGCATCAGAACATTTAAATCGCTGGCCCATGGTCAAGTGCTCTACTGTTGCTTGATAAAAGGAGCCCAGTCTGTGTGAGTCACAACATTTTGCATTTTGGTTTGTACAAATGTGTGTTATACTTTTAAGTCAAATGTGTTTTCTTTAAAAATACTCTCTTCAGATATATATTAACTTCCATGACCTAGATTATGATCACTACCATTCTTTAGCCAGTATGCACATACCCCCAGATTCTGTAACCAGCGCCCAATTTGGTGGCTGCCTTAAATGCGGCCGCTGATCACATGTCAATCACTTGAGGGCACCAGTTAAAGAATCATGCCTGATTCAGCCAAGATAGGCAGCTGAAATGTAGGCCCAGAAAACTCTGGCCTACATTTCAGCTGCTAGACCACAGAAGCCATAAGCTGATCGTGGCTGGGGAATCCTGCCGGCTCAGCTGGGGGAGGGGGGGAACTCCCCTGCCACGATCAGCTGAGTCAGCTACGGCGGAAAGAGGACCCCCAATTGGCAGGAGGGATACCCTCTCCCTCCTGCCACCGCCACTGTCATCCCATCTGACAACCAAACTACCCTCCGCTAGCAGCAGGAGGGTTGCCCACTCCACCGACAACCAAACTAATCCACCAGCAGCAAAATGAATACCCACTACCTTCTGACGTTGCCGCCTCACCCCGACAACCTACTGACCCCTTCCCCGTACCTGTGCATGACCGTCCAGAGGGATGCCTACTCATAAGAACATAAGAATAGCCTTACTGGGTCAGACCAATGGTCCATCAAGCCCAGTAGCCCATTCTCACAGTGGCCAATCCAGGTCCCTAGTACCTGGCCAAAACCCAAGGAGTAGCAATATTCCATGCTACTGATCCAGGGCAAGCAGTGGCTTCCTCCATGTTTTTCTCAATAATAGACTATGGACCTTTTCTCCAGAACTTGTCCAAACCTTTCTTAAAACCAGCTACACTATCCGCTCTTACCACATCCTCTGGCAACGAGTTCCAGCCTTAACTATTCTCTGAGTGAAAAAAAATTTCCTCCTATTGGTTTTAAAAGTATTTTCCTATAACTTCATCGAGTGTCCCCTAGTCTTTGTAATTTTTGATGGAGTGAAAAATCGATTCACTTGTATTTGTTCTACTCCACTCAGGATTTTGTAGACTTCAATCATATCTTCCCTCAGCCATCTCTTTTCCAAGCTGAAGAGCCCTAACCATTTTAGTCTTTCCTCATATGAGAGGAATTCCATCCCCTTTACCATCTTGGTCGCTCTTCTTTGAACTTTTTCTAGAGCCACTATATCTTTCTTGAGATAAGTAGACCAGAATTGAATGCAATACTCCAGATGAGGTCGCATCATGGAGCGATACAGGGGCATTATAACATTCTTAGTCTTGTTAACCATCCCTTTTTTAATAATTTCTAGCATCCTGTTTGCTTTTTTGGCCGCCACCGCACATTGGGTGGAAGGTTTCATCGTATTGTCTACGATGACACCCATATCTTTTTCTTGGGCGTTAACCCCCAAGGTGGACTCTAGCATCCGGTAACTATGATTCAGGTTATTCTTCCCAATGTATATCACTTTGCATTTATCCACATCAAATTTTATTTGCATTTGGACACCCAGTCTTCCAACTTCCTAAGGTCCACCTGCAATTTTTCACAATCCATGTGTTTTAACAACTTTGAATAGTTTAGTGTCATCTGCAAATTTAATCACCTCGCTCTTCGTTCCAATTTCCAGATCATTTAAAAATAAGTTAAATAGCAACGGTCCCAGTACTCCCTGCAGTTTTCAGGCCCATCTCTTCAAAATGTCAGCCTTCCTCTTCCCTTTGCATCCTGGGAGGGGCCTAAGGTACCCAAGCCAATCAGAGTCTTAGACCCCCTTCCCAGTGCATCCTGGAATACACTAAGAGGGGGCCTATGACTCCTATTGTTTATGGTACTGAATCACTTCTTTTTTTTTTATATTAAGGTCTGTCATATGCTGATGTGTTTGAAAATTATAAAATAAATTTTGAAAACAAAAAAAAATGTACTACTACTAAATATAATAAGGTCTTCAGATTGTACAGTGCTCAACAAGGCAAAGAGAAGCCTCAAAAGTGGAAAATAAAGATTGATGTTTCAACTATTTTCCAGACTGAGAACTGAGCACAAGACAAAGAGCTCCTTTTACTAAGATGTGCTAGCGTTTTTAGCGCATGCAGGATATTACCACGCCCTACGTAGCTAGAACAAATGCCAGCTCAATGCTGGCATTAAGGTCTAGCGCATGCGGCAATTCAGCACGCGCTATTCCGCGCGCTAATGCCCTAACACAGCTTAGTAAAAGGAGCCCAAAGTTAATTTCACTTCATTTCATTTCTTAGAAGCTGTTTGAAATTCTCTGCCATTTTCAAAATGTAAATCATCTTTGTTTTTTTTGTTTTTTTTATATTAGTTTAGTACTGGAAACTGTCTAATTTAGTTGAAAAGCAGGGGTCAGGAGTCTTGGTCTCATACACACGTATGTGGCTTATTTGGAATCCATTTGGGTCAGAATGTTAAAACCACAGGTATCAACTTAACTGCTATAAAGTTGGATCCCACAGAAATAAATAAATAAATCTGACATCCAGAAATAGCTTTTCTCTCTCTCCCATTCCATCAGAAAAAATACAAGATGTATTTTATTCAGGTTAAAAATACATCCAAATAATTCTTAAGTTTCTTGAAGATTTAAGGAATGTTCGTAGGCGGATGTTTATCTAAATTCACCTTCAGAGTCCAAGTGCTCATTCAGCTCAAACGGAATCCTGTGAGCAGAATAAATATTTGCCAAAGCAGAAACCAGCCAGTATATATTAGGAATCACATAGTCTAGCCTTTGCCTGCTAACTCAGTCATTCATCAGTTCAAGGCATGCTTCTACTTGGCATGGGTGTCTAGTTCAGTGAATGGAAAGTTCCCACACAATCTCCTCAATATTTATAGAAATACAATAGATGAGGCAGATGAAGACCAAAATGCCCAATCTAATCTGATGTCACTGCGCATGACTTTGTTTACAGTTGTAAATGTGCAGGTTACTCCCCTAGTTCCTTGTGCAGGCTACTCCCCTGTCTTCTTGAAAACACAATGTTGATAAATCTATAAATTTGTGCCAAGGTTTTGTAGCCTTATTGTCATATACTTAGCACCAATTCTATAATGGCATCTCGACATCAAGGGCCTGATTCTTTTTTTTTAGTTAAAAAAGTTTTATAATAACAGAACAGTCAAAAACTGAAGCGGTATAGCAATGACAATACAAAAATATCATCATCATATACACAAAACAATCATATATAACAATGTGTATCTCATTGAACTAAATAAAATATATATATATATATATCCTGACTCACATGGCAATAGCCACAACAGGGAGGGGGGATGCCCTAATTAGATGAACCATGAGAGAAAAGCAATAACAGAATGTAGAGAAGCAATTGTTGTCATTGTTCACTCTTAGGTTAATGGTACTACTCAGAAGATTCTGCAAAATCAAAAAGGAAAGATGTTTACGTATAATATGATATAATATAATATGGTTAATATGATATAATATGATATAATATAATATGGTTAATATGATACATGATATAATATGGTTAATATGATACATGATATAATATGATATAATATAATATGGTTAATATGATACATGCAAGACATTCTCAACATGTAAGACAGTATATGACATGAAGCAAGAGTAATAAGTATAATTGGAAAGATATATTCAGTGAAGTGTAACAGTTCACAATTGAGCATTACAATAAGAGCTCAAGATTTGGAGTAAGGGCTTTTGAGAATCGCACACAGTCGTCCTATATAAAACCATGTCTGTCCATTATAGAATCCTGCCTAACTCCATCTAATCCTGCCTAACCACCCCAAGGCCAGCTTTTTCTTGGTCTACATTTCAGGTACCTATTGCGGCCCTAGGAAGACAGATAAGGTCGCCTAAGCTTGCCCAAGGCCACTCCAGGCAAAACCATGCCCACACCTAGCCTTTGGCAAGCTTAAGCATCCCTATGCATCTCCCTCGTATGTGTCGGGTGGGTTTTGTTGTTTTTTTAAACGTGCATCTCGATTGGCTGGTTAGACAACGGTAGGATGCCTACTGCCACCAACAATCGAGACACCAAGAGCGTAAGTTGAATTGGTGAGCCTAAAGTTAAGTGTCAACTTATGCCAAGTAAATTGCAGTCATAACTGTTGGTTAAGTTTGGCTTTCCACATCCGAAAAGGAGTCCATACCGCATTCCACATGACGAAGAACATTGATTGTGAAACTCTGGAGGATAAGAGAGGACGATTTGTCGAGGACCAAAAAAGATCCCAGTCAACATCAGTAAGAGGGGTTGTTAGTATGGATTCCCAGTGTTTCATGGAATGAGGAGAAAAAATAAAGGAGTTGTCCCTTAGTATGCTGTAAAATAAAGAGATTGCTTTGCCTTTCGATATAGCCAGTAAAGACCAATGGCGTATAGTGTGAATGGATGACTCAAAGTCAAATCGTAGGGACTGAGAAGATATTGCTTCAGTGAGGGAAAGCCATTGAGAAAATGTGGAAGGTGGTAATAAGTATGTAGAGCAGAGTGTGTTGAAAGGAACAATAGAGGTCTGAGTAGTTATTTGATGAGGAAACCACAGCCCAGCCCGCTGCCATCTTTTCCATGAAAGTGATTTTCCATTGTGTTGGAGTTTGGGGTTGTTCCATATAGACACAAATGGGCTATCTTTGATTGAAATTTCTGCTATCGCATCTAATAGATGAAGGGCATGCTGCGTCGCACTTAACAGAGAGTATCTTCTCAGGTGTCTAGGGATTGGAATTGTTGCCATACAAGAGACATGTAGTGGTGTACATATAAATCGTTCTATCTCAAACCAAGCTGGAGGGTCCTGGGAACAGGGGTCCGTGATCCAATAAGCTCCATATTTGGCCATTGATGCAATATAATAAAAGTAGAAATCTGGTAAATTTAAACCGCCATTAACTTTGGAGGCTTTCAATTTGGCAAGAGCAATTCGAGGCTTTTTCTTATTCCAAACAAATTCAGAAATTTTTTTATCCAGCCAATGAAAAAATGTTTTCTTACATAAAGATGGGAGCATTGAGAGGATATAGTTTATTTGGGGGGCAAGAGTCATTTTGATGGAAGCAATCCTGCCCCACCAAGATAAATACAGTGGAGACCAACGAGATATTGTGTTCAGGACTATGTTTTTGATTTTAGACAGGTTAAGATCTTGAGCGTGAATTGGATCTTTATGTATCAAGACACCTAGGTATTTCACAGCCCCATACGACCATGGGAAAGAAAATTGAGTGAGGTCTGAGGGAGAGATATGGTCATTAAGGGGGAAAATCTCCGATTTTTCCCAATTAACTGAGTATCCAGAAAGCAAGGAGTATTGAGAGACAATGTTAACGAAAGCTGGAAGGGAATTAGTAGGATCTTGGATAAAGAGAAGAACATCATCAGCATATGCCGCTAATTTAATCTGTCTAGAGGAAGTGGAAATGCCTTTAATTAAGGGACATTGACGAATGGCCGAAAGGAGAGGTTCTAGAGCTAGGTTGAATAATAAGGGGGAGAGTGGACAGCCTTGGCGAGTGCCCCTGTGAAGTGAAAATTTGTTGGAAAGAGAATTATTAATCAAGATTCGAGCTGTGGGTTGTTTGTACAGGGTTTCAACCCATTTTATAAAGAATGAACCAAAGTTATACCATTTCAAGATTCGGAAAAGAAAGAGCCATTCGACGCGATCGAAAGCCTTTTCAGCATCAACAGCCAGGCCGATTACAGGATCTGAAAGAGTTTTAGCATGGGCATTAATATAATGGAAGAGGCGTAAGTTGTCACCTATGTATCTGTGTTTAATAAATCCTACTTGATCTTTGTGAATGAGAGAGGGGATCACTCTATTGAGTCTCAGAGAAAGAAGTTTTGCCATAATTTTATAATCTAAATTAAGAAGAGAAATGGGTCGGAAATTTTTAACCAAGGTGGGATCTCTGTCAGGTTTAGGAATAACTACAATAGTAGCCTCAGTAAAATTAAATTGTTTATCTGGAGTAGAATGTAAAAATTCATAATAAGTATGAAGATGAGGGGCCAAAAGAGTTCGAAATTGTTTGAAAAACTCATTAGTGAAGCCATCTGGACCCGGTGCTTTATTATTAGGCAGGGATGTAATTGCAGCTTCTATTTCAGATATAGTGATAGGGGAATCAAGTTCCATTTTTACAGAATCTGATAAGGATGGGTGAATCAGTGGAGTAAGAAAGGAGTCTATCTCAGAGTCAGAAGCTGAGTGTTCGGATTTATATAAGGAAGTATAGAATTGTTCAAATTGAGAAGAAATTAGAGACCTAGTCTTAACCATCTGTCCTGAATTCATTGTATGAAGGAGGCCGGAACCCTTGATCATATGCTCTTCCACTGTACTCCAGTTCGCTCCTTCTGGTCTCGCATTTGGGACACTATAAAACATGTTACCAACTGTTCGGATAAACTTACCTTGGATATTATAATTCTCAGATCTCAGCACCCCTGCTTTATTCTTTCGAATTGTCCTCCTAAACTTATTGACACTATGTTTGTGACTGCCCTTATGCATATATTAAAGAATTGGAAATCCTCTTCATCATTGGATTATACTTTTTGGTGGAAATCTTTGTGCATGTATCATAAATTTGAATCATATGCTTATGAGAAGAAAAATATTGCTCGACTATCCATGAACATGACACTATGCAACTCGCCTTGGAAATTCTTAGACTCCTATGTTAGTTCTGTTTCATAGACACTCCTGTCTTTCTCTCTTTCTCTTTCTCTCTCTCTTTCTCTTCTTCTCTTTACTTTCTCTTTTCTCTCCTTCTTTCTTTCTTTACTGTTTTCTCATAAACAGTCCAAGTACTTTGGTTCTCTTAGAAGATTTCAAACCTAATTACAATTGATTGTAGTTACTGCTGTGTTACACTAAATGTTATTAGTTTCGAGATCCCAGTGTCTTACATATATCTGAATATATATTTGGACTGTATCTTTTCATAAAACTTAATAAAAAATATTGAACTAAAAAAATAACTGTTGGTTAAGTGTGCCCTGAAGTGCGCACAATTTATAGTATTCTATAAGGAATGTGTGTAACTCAGAGACATGCCCATGATCTACCCACATCTATTTCTCCCTTCAACATGCATTGTGCAACCAATACTTGATGGTAATTAACATAAATTAGAAGTTATGCGCTAAACTGTCTAAGTGCATTCTATAAAGTGGTATATGAAAAGTCTAGTGTGTGAATCTCAAAATGGGTGTGGCCACAGGAGGAACATGTGCAGATCACAGGCATTCTTAAAAGATAGTACACTGTTATAGAATATGCCTGATTCACGCATAACTTAGGTGCAGATATTTAGGCCTGGTTTTCATTGGCCTAAATGGATGCAGCTAAATGTTAATTACATGTGATTTTATATATGGTGAGTGCCTTTTATAAAAACACAATGTAACAAGTGGTTACAAATAAATATATATTTTATAGTTGTCCCAGGGCAGGAAAGACCTGACAGAGTTTTTAAAAGACTTAACTTTTTAATATTATCCAGGAAGATAATTCTGTAAATTTGCAGGCATGAGCTTTCCCTGGAATCTTAATGCATGAATCTGACTGGCTACACAAGTCAGGGAGCTTGCTGCAGGTTCAGTTGGGAGAGTAACTTACGCTGTGATGAAAAGTAGAAGCGTTTATGGAGAGCTGTTGTTTGCTTGAGAGATAAATTTTTGGCCTGTTAGATTAAAATTTGTGTGAATATTAGGTAATACATACTTTTCTAATACAGTATGGGGCTCAAAATCGAAAGAGAAAAACGTCCAAACACCGGCCTAAGTCGGCACTTGGAAAATCATCAGTCAAAAACATCCAAGTGCCGATAATAAAACCGGGTTTTGGACGTATTTAAAAATGACTTAGGCCTTCATAGTGCCACTGAACAACCATAGCTAAACGGGGCATTTCAGGAGGAGTGTCGCTGGCAGGATTTGGACCGGACGTGGGCAGGCTTACACTTAGTCTTACTGCATGTATAACTGAAAGTTATACAGCACAGCATAGACAGAACTTGGACGTTGTGACTTAGACCATTTAAAACATGGTCTAAGTCACAAAAACCCACCTAAAGTCACCAGATAAGCACTGCAGACACAAACTACAGACCCCCACACACTACCAAAGTGATCACTGACCCTCCCCCCCAACCCCATAAAAATCATAATCACACCTTTAAAATTCAGCCTCCGGACCATCATCACCTGGCAGCCAAGCATAGGGTGGGTTAGGGACCCATGGAGAGGAGGACCCATGCCCATAAGCCACTGTAATCACTGCATTGATGGTTAAACATGTGCACTCCCCTAAAAAAAAAACCCCAAATCCTTTAGTACTGCCCTATAAGTGGCTTCTGCAACCATAAGGGCTATTGGGGTGGTAGATAGGTGGGTCTAGGGGATTTTGGAGGTGGTTTGGGGGCGCTCACCATTATCTATAAGGGAGCTGTAGTGAGATGAAGACATAGCACCCTTTTTGTGAAGTTCACAGTAGTGCCCTGTAAGGTACCCCACTATTTAGGTGCCATATCTGGTTTTCCAGTGCATCACTTTGTAGACCCCTCCCATATCCAAAAGATCTGTTTCTAGGCATTTTTGCCTTAGACGAAAAGTTGGACAAAAATGTGATTTAGCAGCTTGGACGATCAGATCGGCAGGACGTATAGTTAGACCATTTTCGAAACGGAAAATAATTTGGACGTATTTTTTGAAAATGTGTCCTAAGCTGTTTTTTTACTTTGGACGACTTGCGACTTGGATAAAAACAGACTTAGTGTTCCTTTCGATTATGCCCCTCAACATGTTTAGCTTTTTGTATATTTTCCCCCTGCATACCTATACACTCTCTTAGTTTTTCCTTCTATTGTGTTTAAACTAGTGAATCTGGTATGCCTCATCTGCACAATCTGAAGAATGTGTATTTGCTTTAATTGTCTCTCTGCTTTCGTATAATTTTCAAATTCATCTCTGCATCAGCTGATTTTATTCTATTTGTTTCAACAGGGTTTTGTTTTGTTTTTTTACAATATCTATAAACAGAAGATTAAAAAAAAAACAAAAAACTGAGAAATTGTTCTTTCAATTCCATAACAATTGACTACCTGATTTCCGACACCAGAACAGTGGTGGCTACCAGTAAAATCAGAAATCAAAATGTTTTGGGGTTCATTGTGGAAGCACTGACATGCTGAAATCATTTGGTTTTACCAGGTACTGACACCCTTGATTAAAAATTTCAGCTTTTACATCTGCAAGAAATTTGCATAGTGGACTCTGCAAATGGCTGCAAAGCTATTTGTGTACAGTTAGCTCTTTGTTTAATCGAGAAATTTCCCTGTACCCCTGATTGTGTGCTTATTTCCCCAAGGCTGTAAGTCAAGGTTATTTCATTATGCCTTAAGGAAGCAGCAATCTATCTAATATGTTTCTGAATTATTCCAGACGGAGATGAACTGAACATGAGAACAAAGCCAGCTACCCCGGCATAAAACCCAGCACAATTCCCAGCTGAGCAGATTTAGTTAGAGAATTAGATGTAGAAATACTGAAGAAATCTGAAAGTAAATTGCAAGTATTTGGTTTTTTTTGTTGCAGTAACCAGGCTTCATTAAGACACTCTCAGAAAGCACTTCATATTAAGGCCCCTAATAGAAAGAAATGAATTGTTATCCCATACTTACTGTCTATTTCTGTTTTAAAGTACAACAAATATTGCTGACACTACATGCCGTTTTCATTTGGAAACAACAAATAAATCTCATAGCATTAATATTGAATAAAAAAAAGTTCAATCTTGATCCAGCTTACATTTTAGGGCTCATATTATATATTTCTGTTGCACTCTCTTTAAAATGTCCAAGTATATTGCACTGCATATTATGGAGTTATCTTCAAAACTTATGGACGTCTCAAAATGCCCAAATGGATGTCCATGCACTTCAAATGCCCAAATCCTGATTTTGCAAAGGCAGAAAAGGGATGCACAACACTGTAGTATATTCAAACAAGAGGGCATGTTGTGGGCATGTTTGGGGAAGGACTAGGGAGGGTCCAAAACCAGAATTATGAACGGGAAGAAATACCCAAGCCTAAAAAGAAGTATGCTCTAAGTTAGACACATTTTAGGCCCTCTTTGACATAAGAATTCAATGAGCATTGGAGCAGTGTTGGAGCATTTAGAAATCTCTATCGCATCAGTAAATGTTCCTACGTGTTTCCCCCAAAATAAGATCTACCCCGAAAATAAGTCCTAGTCCCTGGATTTGCTGGCAGCAGCGCTTCCTTCTGCCGCGCAGCCGAACCCCCGATGACCCTCTATCCTTCCCTCCCATCCGAACCCCATCGACTGCGAGCCCTACATTCCTCCCTCCAGAGCAGCGTTGTGCCGACAACACTCTAAACAAGCTGCTTCGCAGCCTTCTCTCGTCGGGGCCTTCCGTGTGCCGCGTTACTGATGACCTCATCAGTGATGCAGCAGATGGGATGGGAGGAAGAAAAGGATAGAAGTTGGGCAAGGGTTCTGCTGCATAGGGGGATGAAAGGGAGGGATAGAAAGATGATGCAGAGGGAAGGCACAAGGGGATGGGTGAGAGGGGAGGACAGATGCTGCATATGTGGGGGAGAGAACGGAAAGAGGAAGAATTGGGATGAAGGAGAGGAAGGGAGAGATGATCATGTACTGTACATGAAAAAAAATAAGATATCCCCAAAAATAAGACCTAGTGCATTTTTGGACCCAAAATTAATATAAGACACTGTCTTATTTTCGGTGAAACACGGTAGGCACCAGACAGGCACCTACCATATATGTGTCATTTGCTGCATCCATATTTTTAAAAAAACATGCATCCCGATTGGCTGGTGAGACAGCAGTAGGATGCAGTTTGTAGAATCAGCCCATTTGTGCCTAAATTGACTCCTGTGCAACTCAAAGGAGAGCATGGCTAGGGAAGGGGCAAGAGAGAGGTATTTATTTATTGGGACTTATTACCGTATATACTCGAATATAAACCAAAAAATGGGGATCCCGGTTTATATTTGTGTCATCCCCCAATGACTACCCGAAACCCTCCCGGACTTCCTGCAGGCCTGCCTTAGGCCGGGACAGGAGGGATCCCTCCCGTCTCCTGCCCCAGCCAACACTAACAATTACCACATTTCCTCCTTCCCTCCCTTGCGTACCTGTTTGTTTCCTGGTGGTCCAGCATGTATCCCCCGCTGAAATCCTCCAGAAGATTGTAAAGGTAAGTAACCAGCGGCGCACCTAGGCCGGCACGCAGCAGCGAGCTTTTCGTGCTGCCGGCTGGTCCTGCACCACTCCTTGATAGGCAGCCACAAGTTCTCGCAGCAGCCTATCAAGGAGCGGTGCATCAAACTGAAAGTAGTTTTTTGTAAGAGCTAGCTGCACTATTGACAAAAGAAACTCAATGCATGCTGATGATAGAGATAAAGTGGATAGATAGGCACAGATGACATCTATTGCAGCATTTTGTGGTATGTTAGTGTACAGAGCTTTTATATCAAGAGTAGCCAAAATAGCCCCCTCAGGAATATCACTCAGCGTCTGCAGCAACCTCAGCATATCAGTAGTGTCTTTTATATAAGACCAAGTTTGAGATACAAGTCTTTTCAGGTGGAAATCCACAAAATCGGACAAGGGCTTCAGAATGGACCCTATGCTGTTAGACTTTTGTGGATTTTGGGTAGGAAAAAAAAATCACTGGAACCACTATGTGTTTCTGGACAAAATAACGATATTCCTTATCCAAAATGATAGCATTTTCCAGGGCTTGCACTAAGATGTGATACCATCTCAGAGATTTCCACTGTAGGGTCATATGATAAAGGTATATAATACTGTGTATCACTAAGTAGACTCAGCTTCGGTTTAATATACATCTGTATCCAGAATCACAATGCCACTGCCCTTATCAGCGGTACTTATGACCATCGATTGATCCATGGACAGAGACTAAATGGCTTGCTGCTGAGACTGGGACATATAACGTTTGATTCTTCCAGGAACTCTCTCTAACCTGTCTATATCTTGTTCAACTAAATTTTGAAAACCTGGAGATGTGAATCCATGGCACTGGGAGGGTTCCAGGCAGAGGGCCTATGCAAAACACTTTGGTCTGGACTATTTTCACCCTTGTCGTGAAAATATAGTTTCAAATTACATTTTCTGACAAATTTGTTCATAATGATGCATGTTTGCAAGGTGTTATATAATTATGGAAGGGGACAAATGACAGCTCCTTTGCCAGCACCGATATTTCCACTGGGGACAAGGTCCAGCGCAATAGACTGAAGGTGTTAGTGGCATTTACTGCTACGGTCGGGCTTGGCGTCTCCCTCGTGTCCACCCGCCTCAACTCAAATGATTAGTCACCTGTATTTGAACAAGATACATAATCTCAGACACCATTCTGAGTGTGGCTCAGAAGGGGTAGTGTATTAATTAGCTGACCTTATCAACTTTTTTACATTGGCCACACAACCAGATCTATTCATGTTCGAGTTACTGAGCATCTGAACAAGTTGCAACGGGGAGATCGTGCAGCACCTTTAACCCAAACACTGGTAGGAAAAATCTCACACACTGGCAGATCTGCAATTTGCTGTTTTAGAAACGCCACGATTAAAGCAAGGTTGCAGCTTGCAAGCACTGTTGTGGTAACGTCAGCAATCCTGGATATACCAGTGAACCCTAGTGGCTGAATCGGGAGGTTAAATGGTGGGTGCTTTTACATCATTGAGTGACAGCTGTTAGCTTTTACATATGGGGAAGCAGGTTTGGGTGGTCATGTCATCCAACAGGAAAACGGAGTGAGATCAGCAGAGTATGAGGTATCCACCAGTGGTGGCGAGAGAGCAGAAGACTCAGGTTTGAAGTTGTTCTCTTAAACTCTTCTGTGATTTGTTTTAGAGAAAGGAGGAGATACTTGTTATAATTAGAAGTTAACTGTGGGTTTTCCGAGGAAGCCGGTCTGGCAAAACGCATCATTTCAGCAACCTCAACTAAGTATCCGGTAAAGGGATTTGAGAAAGTTTACTTTTTTTCAAAAGGACAAACAGTAATGGCTTATTGACATGGTGTCTCTAAAGACTGCTGTGCAATGATAGACGAGGAAGCTGCATTTAGGAGCTTGACCCCTTTTGTGGTATTTCTATCTAACAACGGTTCTGAGCACATTTCAGTCAACAAGAAACTAGTTAAAGTATAGGATGCCTTTTGTTGTTTGAATATTCCAATTATATTGAGAATATTTCTTAAAGCCACTCTGTATCCTCTTTGACATGGAGGGGAAAACAGCCAATGCTCAAGTAACTAGGATGCCAAAATGGTCAATACTCCCAGGAGGACTTGGAGTTACCCGAAGGCCAAAAAACGAAAAATCAACAAAAATGAACCAAGGTTGGGCAAAATACTTGGAACACAATAAAAACAACAAATTATGAGAAAAACACTGAAAAATCATTATGTGAAGGCATTATAAACTGGCAAATGTTTGACACTCTGAAGAGAAAACTGAAGATACAGCTTCTCTACTCCACAGAAATCAAAGAACTATTAATCCTGTGAGCCGATGTCAGGTGTGAAGGCATCGGCATGAACACAGTACGGGCGCTGCCTAAAGATTTAAAGTCTTTATTAAGAGTACTCCCTGGTTCTATTCATGGTCCCAGGCACATTTATACTTGTTTTTAGCGTGCCTTTCACCAGCTGGTTTGACCCTGAAGCAGCCATATACGCAGCCACATGGGACACATCCTTGTGTTCCTGGGAGTACTCTTAATAAAGACCTTATATGTGGATTTTATTTGGTCTGCTTCTTTGTTTTGCTCAACTGTAGATCTAGTGAACTAGCTTGCCTTCTTGTTTTCTTAAAGATTTAAAGTTCACTCAGTAGTATCTATACTGGGTTCCATAGATGAAGTTACCCACATGTGAGAATACTATGGCTACTTGTCCTCAGGGAAAGGCTTTTATATAACACCATCATACTTTTCACTGTGCAGACTTTGCCAGATATTGAAAGTAAAATTATCTGCATATTTCTACTTTGAAAACTATGCACTTATATTTGTACCTGCTCTTTGGGTACTGAACAGGTGTATAAGGGATTAAAAGTTAAAAGCAGCCTCAAAATGTGGGTGGACTTTTAGCTTGAATGGAGTCTAACATACTAGCTTAGGAAGTCTATTCCAGGTGTACAGGTATCTTTGGAAAAATCAACAGGCAATAACTGTAGGAAGAAAGTAGAAGAGACTGTGGCATAGTGGTTAGAGCTACAGGCTCAGCACCCTGAGGTTGTGGGTTCAAACCCTGTGCTGCTCCCTGTAACCCTAGGCAAGCCACTTAATCCTCCTCTGCCTGAGGTACATTAGACAGATTGTGAGCCCACCAGGACAGATAGGGAAAATGCTTGAAGTACCTTTATGTAAACCACTCTGAGTGTGGTTGTATAACTATAAAAAAAGACGGTATATAAGTCCCAATCCCTTTCTCCCAAGTCAAGGCAATTTTTTATATATGATGGACAGAACCCATGGATGTAAAGTATATTTCTAACTTCAACTGCTCTGGAGGAACTTTAAATCTATACAAATATACACACATATATAGATTGACATACAGTGTTCCCCCAGTCATTTGCGGTCAGCGGTTCGCGGTCCTGGTCATTTGCGGTATTTTCCGACTGCGAACTGCCGACAAGGAGAGGGCAGCGGGAGAGAGCAGTACTTTTAAAACTTTTAAAACCAACCCCGGGGGACCAGGGCAGGACTGGAGAGAAAGGGGCTAGTCGGGGATAGGTGGGGGGGGGGGGGGAAGAGCAGCGGAAGCTTTAAATAAGTGGCCTCTGTGCCTGCTTCACTTTGGCTGCGGCCTTCGGTCCCGGAGAGCAGAGCGGGCAGAGCCACAGCGGCAAAAAAAGGGGCTGGAGAGCAGGCACAGAGGGCGGATTGCCAAACGACCAACAGCGCTGGACCCAACGGACTACAAAAAAGTATGGGGAGCGTGTCAAAGCAGTCTCCCCCATGAACCCCCTCCCCCCCCGCAAATATCAGGGGAGTACTGTATATACAGTCTACATATGTAAAATGTATATAAAATAAAAAGAAAGCATTTACATTAACTGCAAATCACTGAAAAGGCTTTCCTCTGCAAATGGAGGTGGGGGGAACGCAGCAGGAAAAGCTGTGTATCAGGAAAGTGACAATTCACTGTTAATGGTTCACTGTGTGCTTTGCACTGCTCAAGCTGAGTTCAACAAAAACTCTGCGACAACCAAAGAATGTAGCAAAACCTGGCTCAGTGTTTCCCTTTAGTTTTCTGTCAGATACTGTTAAGAAATGAAAGAACGCAATAACGCTTTGTACAGGTGGTACCAAGGTCTCCGACTGAGCTTTCAGACAAAACCATCCCCATGTAAACCTTAAAGAGGATTAATTCTCAAGGACCACTGTAATAAGACCTTAACAGCCTGAACAGCAGCAACCTATGGCTGAGGAAAGCCGTATCCTGCTCCCAGAAGTCCTCACTAGCAGTTACATCAAAGCAAGCTGGGACCAGATAGTAGAATTCTGCAAGAATCCCTTATCTCAGCACTAGCGGATGCCTCTCCTATGATTGTCTTAAACTGCCATCTGTCCCAGGCATCTTTGAAGGCAACGCTAAGCCTGTGATGAATGTGACCTTCTTCAGCTGAGATCCTTTCATGTCTTTCTTCCTTTCCTGCTCTATTAAATTTTTTTCCCTTGCAAACACACACTACATGAAACAAAGGAAGTTTCACTTTTTGACTCACTGTCCCAGTCATTTGAAAGAAAAAAAAAAGAATTAAAGATTATGCTTCATTCAGCATTCCATGAGAGGCAAACCTCTAATATTTGAGAGCATTTACTTAAAGGGGGGAGGAGAGGGGCTTACAAAGGGGTTTAGAATAGCTGGAAATTGAGATACAAAAAAAACCAATCTGCCTTTAGGTCAAAATGGGAAACAAGATATCCAGGTCAGGATGCTCATATTTCTTTGGTATTTTATAAAAGCTCTGGTACATCAATCTTATAGAACAAAAGGAAAAGCACCAAGGGCTTTCAAAATTGGAATAATCAAAATTATCTGTTGATGAACTTGACAAGGGTCATATTGCAATGTCAAAAATGCCTGCAACAGGGGGTCAGATAGTGTTTATTAGTTACTGAAACCAATTAAAAGATATATGATTATAACTCAGTGAAGTCGATGCCCAGATTGGTGAAGGAACCGCTTATACCAAAACTGGCTAAAATGCTCTCTCTCTCTCAAAATGGTCCATACTGTTCTCCTCATGTCTCAGTGGTTCCCTTCTATCTCAAGTTCCACACCTATCCTCCACCTCTGTTGATGAAAGGATGCCAAAATCCCAATTCTAGATCAGCATCTTTCCCTCCTTGCCTCCAAGCAGTAGGGAAGAGAAAAGGAGAGATGCTGGACTGGGATTTTGGCACCTTGAGCCAGTGCCTAATCTGGTTTGTAGATTGAGCCAGCTCTGCCGCTAAAAATTCTGCAGGACTCAAAAATGGCAATTCTGTGACTGAGTGCCTCTATTTTACACCCCTTGTGAAAGTAAGTGGATACTTTTCCACAAAAGTGCCAGTAGAGTGCTTAATTAGAAACATGACGGCAGATAAAGGCCAAATAGCCCATCTAGTCTGCCCATCCGCAGCAACCATTATCTCTTTCTCTCTCTGAGAGATCTGACACGTGCTTATCCCAGGCCCTCTTGAATTCAGACACAGTCTCTGTTTCCTCCCCTTCTTCCGGGGGACTGTTCCATACATCTACCACCCTTTCCGTAAAAAAGTATTTCCTCAGATTACTCCGGAGCCTATCACCTCTTAACTTCATCCTATGCTCTCTCATTGCAGAGAGTTTCCTTTAAAATGAAAAAAGAGACTCGACTCATGCACATTTATATTATGTAGGTATTTAAACAACTATCACATTTCCCCTCTCCCGCCTTTCCTCCAAGTATACAGTTTGAGATCTTTAAGTCTGTCCCCATATGCCTTATCACGAAGACCATACACCATTTTAGTAGCCTTCCTCTGGACCGACTTCATCCTTTATATATCTTTTTGAAGGTGCGGCCTTCAGAATTGTATACAATATTCTAAATAAGATCTCACCAGAGTCTTATACAGAGGCATCAATGCCTCCTTTTTAATACTGGCCAAAGCTCTCCCTATGCAACCTAGCATCCTTCTAGCTTTCGCCATCACCTTTTCAACCTGTTTGGCCACCTTAAGATCATCACATACAATCACACCCAAGTCCCGCTCTTTCTTCGTGCACATAAGTTCTTTACCCCCTAAACTGTACCTTTTCCTTGGGTTTTTGCAGCCCAAATGCATGACCTTGCATTTCTTAGCATTAAAATTTTAGCTGCCAAATTTCAGACTATTCTTCAAGCTTTGTCAGGTCTTTCTTCATGTTATTCATACCATCCGGTGTGTCTACTCTATTGCAGATTTTGGTATCATCCGCAAAGAGGCAAATCTTACCCAACAATCCTTACTATTCTGTAACAAGATACATATGTGACATAGCTCATAAATGCCAGGGGGACATATTTATATATATATATATTTATGGCCAGAGCATGGGCAGGGCTCCCACTTATGCACGTAACTTACAGAACACTCAGATTCACGTATCCCTTGCTACAGTCATGCAACTGTAAAAAGCAAAAAAGGGAAGTCCCAATGTTCCACAGAAAAAGGAGTAATTCAACAACAAAATAAACTGTGGACGGAACACAATGTTATTGACCTTCCTTTATTTTTTCCATCAATGTTAAGAAAAATATCCACATCAACCGTATTACAAACTAATGGACCCGACAAAGTTGTGTTTTGGCTAACAAAGCCTTTCTCAAGGGTCCAGTCATTAAATAATACGCAGGTTCTGTGGAATTGGTTTCCAAATCACAAATGCCGTGTGTTGAATGAAGCTAGTGCATAGCCCGGCTTCATTCTACACACAAGTTTGACCATGTGTCCCCTTTTCTTAGAGAACTACATTGGCTTCCAGTCCATTTGAGAATTCAATTTAAATGCATTCAAGATCTTTTTTGGCCTCTGTATCACTCTTGTCCCTTTGGACTGGAATGTGGGCAGATCTCACCTGGCTCAGAGCTCTCAGAGATTAAAACTTTCCTTTCCTTCCCTTAAGGGCAGAATCAAATCTATCATAAAACTTAACCATTCTTTCTCCTACAAACTAACCGAGCTTTGGAATAACTTGCCACTCTCGCTAAGAAGCTTAAGCCCCTTCTTATCTTTTAGGAAGGCTCTGAAAAGTCTTGTTTGCCAAACATTTTGGAAATTAATTATTCTACTTTTTCAAATTAGATTTATTTTGTTCTATTTTTTTGTATTACTCTATTCTTAATGTTAACCAAGTCAAGCTCCAAATTGGTTGATGACCCGGTGTATAAAACTAAGGTTTAGTTTAGATTTGTGGAAACTTGATTGAATCTGACCATTACATAGGCATAGCTGGACACTGCATGAATAATTCATAAAGCACATCTAGCCATACAAAGTGCCCCCCCCCCCCAGCATATTTTGCTGCTTTTTGAGAACAGTACACAGCCAGAAGCACCTGTAAACAGCTTTAAGAAAGACAAAAATAAGGGGTTTATTATTAGTAGTGCATCATGGCAGAGAAGGCTACTGAACCCAGCTTGTTACAGATTCACACTGTCAGTGGCAGGAATGCTGGCCAAGTAACAAGTAACTGACTGAAAAAGCCCAGGAAAACTAGGAGTTAGAGATTCATAAATATCTTAAAATCTTAGAGAAATTGGGCAAAAGGTATTGTGGGCAATGGATGAAAAACTAAGAAAAGCCAAGCCAGTCTGTTAAAAGCTGTATACAAGAAATATCAAAGAACATCAGAATTCCGTTTGTATTTGGATAGAAAGTATACACAGGATAGGCTGGGCACAGCATGAAAGACAAAGGGCCACAGATAAAACACGGCAAGCAGAGGCCGTGGATGCTGTACTCAGAAAGCTATAATTAGAAGAGGTGGATGCCACCAGCACACACAGAAAGGTAGAGCTAGACACTGCCTTGAAGGTGCTCCAACAAGAGAAGGAAGCATCCACCATTAAGGCTCAGAACAAGGGCTGAAGATGAGGCAAGCCAGCTTAGCCATATCTTACCAGAAGATTTTGCCCAGCACACAGCAACTTACGTAAAGGCCCATACCTCAGCACAAGAGAGCATACAATCACAGTCTGACTCAGAAGAGTCACTAGAATCGGAAAAAAACATGTTCCTCTGCAGCAGTGCAAAAACAAAATGAATAATAATGTGGAATAGATGTTCCTGATGCAGGCATTTATCCAATCCAACACATAAAAAATGTATGCAGTAATCCACATAGGATGTGAATAATTCTGACCAATAAAGTAATCCACATAAAATGTCAACAGTGCGTAAGACCAATCTCACAAAATAAGAAAGGTTCTCACAAAACTGCAACTGCAAGTCTATAATAACTCCAAGGTTAACAGAAGGATTGAACAGGAGAAATAATCCAATCAAATGGCCAAATTAGGCTGTTTAAATAGCTTGTCTATCTTTGGCTGCTATAAACTTAGCTGGCCAATGCTGAATATCCAGAACAAAAACAGAAGAAATTACTCCACAAATAGTATACGAACAAACACACACAGCGGCTCCTTTTACAAAGGCACACTAGCAGTTTAATGCATGTAATATCGTGCGCTAAACCGCCGGACATGCTAGCCGCTACCGCCTCCTTTTAAGCAGGCGGTAGTTTTTGGCCAGCTTGGGGGTTAGCATGTGATGAAAAGTCACGCGCGTTAACCCCACTGGCGCGCCTTTGTAAAAGGAGCCCAATGACTTATAGCACCATTAATTATTATATTTTTTCAAATTAGATGAAAACAGGACTCGACACAAATGTGTTTTGGCCACTCGGTCTGCATCAGGAGTCTCTGATATTAAAAAAAAAAAAAAAAAAAAAAGTAAAATGCGGTTATAACACAGGTTATATAAAGCAATGTTGCAAACTCCACAGTTCCGCCTCAGATAAAGCAAATCTTAATAGATCAGACCCTTCAGGTATACTACTTCATCTGAGGCAGAATCATTTGCAACCCTGCTTTATATGGGATTTGACAGTGATTCTATGCATTTACATTTTCTGCTGAAACGCTCCCTGTGATATAACCACATTTTACACTTTTAAAAAAAAAAACTTCAGAGACTCCTGATTCAGGCCAAGTGGCCGAAACACGATCAGGTTGAGGCCTGTTTCCAGTACTGAATATCAACATGGCTGGTTAATATTTTAGCAGCCAAAAGTAGACCAGATATTCAATGATGGTCACCAGAAATTTTCTGGTATTGAATATCAGGCTAACTTCCGTGGTCTGAATATCAGCCCCTATGTTTCCCCTTGAGATGGGCTATTTGGTGTTAAAAACCATTTTCTTTTCTAGTTTTGGAATGTAATATTGTTAAAATAAAAAGACAGAATAAAATAATACAGGGCAATGTAAAGAGCTCATCCACTGAAATTCATATCTCCTGTTATTCATTTTGGACTGACCGATATAAAGTCATGCATACTATGGCTGTGATATAAACTCTTAAACAAAGATTCGGTGAATTCAGTACATTATATGGCAACAAGTCAATGCACATTTTCAGTAGGAGGTTCTAGATTGTGCTGCGGTATTCTGAGCTACTTGAATGACCCTAATCAAGTACTTTGGTAACCCCAAAAGCAAAACATTACAATAATGAAATAATGGGAAGATAAAAGCTGGTACGAAAACTGCTACTACTCAGAAAATCATGTAAATTCAGCATAGATAATGAATAATCTAAAATAATGCCTACATATCTAATTTTCTTCACAATAGGAATATTTAAGACATCATACAGAAAATATGCAGGAAAATTATCAATTGAGAATTTGACAAAAACAGGATATGGGTCTTAGTCATATTCAATCACAATCTGGTTGCATTTAACCAAGATTTTACTGTACACAGATAATTTTAAAAAATCAAAAATAACTGCTATATTGTCTTTAATGGAAAAGTAAAATTGGATGTCATTGGCATAGAATCGGTAATGTAGCTATTAAACAACAGTACCGAGAATGCAAACCCATGGGGTACTCCAGACCACTGTTTCTCAACTCTGTGCTAGAGTACCCCCTTGTCAGTCAGGTTTTCTGAATATCCACAATGAATAAGCATGAAAGATTTGCATATAATGGAGGCAGTGTATGCAAATCAAGTTTATGCCTATTCATTGTGAATATCCTGAAAACCTGACTGGCAAGGGGGTACTCCAGGACAGAGTTGAGAAATACTGCTCCAGAAAAGATGGACTTCTAAAAGGAATATTCAGACTCTAATTTAATTTGAAAAAAAACAACCCTATCTTTCAAAAGAGATTCAAACCATCGTAATGGAAAACCAGAGACCGCAATGGCTTGCAAATGCAATAACTGATTATTTATAATATTGAAAGCTGCAGAAACATCCAACATTACCATAAAAAAGTCAATACCTTGATCAAAATCACTACATGTCCTGTCTAAAACAGAAATAAGCAAGGTTTCTATATTATATCTCATTCTAAAACCAAACTGAAATTGGTCCAGAATTCCATGATTATCTACCAACTGCTGTAATTGCAATAAAACAAGGTTTTTCCTAAACATTCATAAAAAATTATAATAAAGAGATTGGTCGATATCAATATTAGAAGGATCCAAATTAGGACCCTTTAGTAATGGTTTAACATTACTAAAGAAACACAAATCTTAGGAGGTTCCAGATATTTTTCCCGCTAGCCCAATTTGTGCTTCCCATATTTGTTTCGTTCCTATAATTATTGTATTTCTACCCCTGCCCCTTATGTATCATGTTGGTCCTTATTTGATTTGGTATATGTTCTTAACTTGTAATATTGTACCCTTATTTTTAAACTGTATATCGCTTAGAACAGAGGTAGGGAACTCTGGTCCTCGAGAGCCGTATTCCAGTCAGGTTTCAGGATTTCCCCAATGAATACGCATTGAAAGCAGTGCATGCAAATAGATCTCATGCATATTCATTGGGGAAATCCTGAAAACCCGACTGGAATACGGCTCTCGAGGACCTGAGTGCCCTACCCCTGGCTTAGAAGTACTATAAGCGATACAATCAAATTTTAAATAAACCTGAAACAATTGGTTTTTTTAAACAGGCATGGACATTCCCCTCTCAAAAAGATTTATTAACAATATTGGCAATTATGGGAGCAATCTCTTTTATCAATTCAAGTTTAATAAAAATTTGTATACCGCCTATCAGTCTTCTAAGCGGTTTGTACATAATAAAATAGGGTCACATACATTACCTTTAAGACAGAGGTTGAACAGCAATTTAAAACATTGGTATTATTATTCAAAGACAAAATAACATCCTTTACCTTATCTGTTGCATCATCATCAAAGCTATCCAGTGCTATGCTAGTTACTGTTAAAAAAGTAACTAGTTACCGTTATTAGTTACATGGGATATAAAGTAACTAGTTACTGATTTCAGTTACTATTCACTAAGGTGCACTAGCGTTTTTAGCGCATGCTGCATTGCCGCTCGCGCTAAACCCGTGCTACGCACCAAGAACTAACACCAGCTCAATGCTGGCGTTAGCATCCAGTGCGCGCTAAAACCGCTAGCGCAGCTTAGCAAAAGGAGCCCTGAATGTAAATAGTTTCTGTACTAGTTACTAAAAACATTAACTAGGTAGTTAATAAGTTACTTTATTTATTAATTATAACTATATGAACATTATGAGTACTTTATTTTCAAATGTTTCTTATTGGCTCTGAGCATTAAAAGCATTTTAAAATGTTCAGTTAAACTGTTCCTGCTTGGTATAAGTATCTGTCCACTGATGCTGAACAGTCTCTCCACTGAAGTGCTTGTTGGAAGGCTCAAATTCTTCAGAACAAACTTCCTTCACAGTTGAATAGCACTTGAGACTGGATATATGAGGTGCAGTATCATTCATGAAAAGGTCTAGTTCCAATTGCACAATATTGTCCCCTTTATTTGATTCATAGAAGCGGGTGTCTTCACTGGAAGATGGTGCTGCATTAGGAGTTATGTTTGCAGCATCAACTTGAGTCTACATTGCTTGCATCAGCGAGTATTTGGCACGAGCTCTGACAGCATCTGACTGGATCCAGCGCAGCTTGAATTGTGGACCTTAGCATCAAGTGGACCAAAGCACTTCATAATTCCATTTATTAGAGCAGTTTTTCTCAAGTTCTTCAAACCAAGTACCCCATAATTCTAACAAATATCAACTGAGTACCCTTGCCCAAGTTCCACCCAGGATCCGCCCCTGACCCCACCCCAATACTAATAGTACTAATTATAATGCAGTTTCTTCTATCCATTTTTCATACACACACAATATAACCTTAATACATAATGGTAACCACAAAATTAAAAAAACACAAAGCACACTGTACGCACAGAAAATGTTAATTATCATTTATATTCTTTTCTTTTTTTTCAAAGAGGTTAACGCAGATGGCTTTAAAATATGCAATGTCACCTCCGTAACAACTATAGAAAAATAGACAAATATAGTGCAAAATATAGACAGCAGATATAAATTCTCAAAACTGACACTTTTCGATCACTAACTTGAAAATAAAATCATTTTTCCTACCTTTGTTGCCTGGTGATTTCATAAGTTTCTGATTGCACTTCCTTCTGACTGTGCATCCAATATTTCTTTCATTCTGCCTCCTGCACACTTCTTCTCCTCTGGACCTCATTTCCTTCACCAACCAACATCTTTCTTTCTGTCCCTCCATGAATCCAACTTTTTTCTCTCTCTCATCCACCCCTATTAGCAACATGTCTCCCTTTCTCTCTGTCCATCTGTCTTGAGAGATCCAGGCATCTCTGGCATCTCTCCCATCCCCTCTACTGCCACATCCAACATTTCTCCCTGTCTCATCCCTTGGATCATGTGCAGCATTTTTCATCACTGCCCACCAGCCTTATGCTCATTTATCCTTCTACCACCCCTTCTCCAGCACAATGTCACATTTCTCCTTCCATCACTATGTCCAACATTCCTCCACCTTGCATCGCCTTCAATCTGTCCCTCTGTTCCCTCTCCACCACTATATCCAACATTTCTCCCTTTCATCCTTCAAATCCCCTTGCATTTCTACCTCACTCCTCTCTCTCTATGCCCAATTTTTCTCTTTCTTCCTTTTCTCATGTGCATCTCTTTTGCTCTCACTCACACCCACCCAACAATTCTCCCTTTCTATTCCCTATGTCCCAAATTAGTGCCCCTTCCTTTCTCCCTTCTGTGCCCCATGTTCATGCCCCTCCCTTCCTTCTGTGTCCTGAGTTCATGCCACTCCCTCCCTTTGTCCCAAAATCATGCTCCTCCCATGTCCCAATGCAATCCTTCTCCCCCTCCTTTCTTCCAGATCATGTCCCCTCTCTCCGTTACTTGCTTGAGCTGCACTCACTCCTTCTGCCTTCAGCGGCACCTGTTGAAAAGATGTGCAGGCAGTGATTCACATGCTGTACATGGCTGACCCACAAGCCTTCCCTCTGATGTCAACTCTGACGTTGGAGAGAAGGTTTTCAGATCAGCTATGTGCAGTATGTGAACCAGGTCAGCTACATGTGATGTGTAAATCGCTGCCTGCGCATCCCCGGAAGGCTTTCCTCTGATGTCAGCTTTGTCATCGGAGGGAAGTTCTCTGGGTTGGTTTCGGTGGAGTGGGATGTGTGGGAAGAAGGGATCCCCGGCGGTGGCTTTGACAGGAGGGTAGGGCAGGAAGGAGAGATCCCCGGGCAGACAGGCAATATTCTTGGCAGCGGAGCCAGGAGTTCATGCTATTGCAGCAAGCAGAAATTATTGGAGAATGCTGGGAATAGTGTTTTCCTTCTGTAGTGTAGTACACAAGGAGTGGTGCTTAAGTCTTTGGTTGGAGCTCCTATAGGCTGCTTGAAAGGGCAGTGAAACAGTGGTATAAAACACTGGGACTGGCACTTAATTCTGCTAGCTCTGGCCTCAGTTGAAAGAGGGATCTACTGTGGGCCAGTTTGGAAGGCATTGAGGAAGCTGAACTGTGCTAGGAGCCTCCAATGATAAACTCAGTGGCAGGACTCCCTCTAGTGGTTCAATTTTACAAGATACAAAATCTTTCCTCTGTAGTTATTAAGGAAGTGTTGCTTATACATAAACTAGTTTCACTGTTAGTAGATACTTCTACAACTTTGGACTTCCCATAGTTTCAGCAAAGGTTACTCTAAAAGACATTTGGACTTTACTTTCATATAATCATCTTTTACCGAAGGGCATAACTGACCAAATGACAAAATTCTCTCAAGAAACAGTTGGGGAAATTTTAGAGATGTATGGTAGGCTTTTGAAGACTGATAAAACATGGTCTTTTTTTCTTCTCAGTTGTCCCTAGAGGCAGCAAAAATTAAAGATCATTTAGGTCTTCACAGATACCTAGAATATTTAGAAAATTCTCAAAGGGCACAAACCTTAGGTTGCTGAGATACTGTCTCAGTGGCGTAGTGGGGAAGGGGCTCACCATCCCATGCTCCGGTACCTCTTCTCTGCCCCCCTCCCGCTTACCTCTAGAAATGTTTACCAGCACGAGCAGTATCTTCCACTTATTGCTCGCACCAACCTTGGCTCCCTTCTGATGTCACTTCCTGGACAACAGAAGGGAACCGAGGCTGGTGGAAGCAGCAGGTAGAAGATGCTGTTCACGCCGGCGAACATTTTAGGACATACACGGAAAGGTGGTAAGAAGCATATGTCACAGCGTGGCAATGCCGAGTGCCAACCTCCCTAGTTATTATCTAAAAATTATCTGATATAGATAATATCTTAATATCTAAAATTGTATTTTTGTTCCATTTAATGATTTAATGGAGGAAGGGTAGGGTAGTGATGATCCTATACTTGTGAATTTGATTCAAATTCTTGAGACTTCTCAAACTCTTATTTCTTCTAGATCATGGTAACATCATTAGTCATCCCAGAAAAAGGACAAATGAACTGTTTTGAAGAAATATTTTCTTAAACTTAATTTCTTATTGTAGCCAGATCACCACATTTCCTTCTTTTTGGTGTTTTCCATGCAGGTTTTTAATCAGTAAGTTAAATACAGTATGTTTATAATTACTCTTCAAAGCTGGAAGCCATTCTGATGAACTAATAATTGATACCATTTTCATTATTAAAATTATTTTGGGATAGATAAATGGGGGAAATAATACCTTATATTCCCTCCAAACTTTTACTAACTGCGGTAGAGGTTTCTACTGCAGACCGGAGTACTAAATGCTCTGATGCTGCTCCAATGTTCATAGAATTCTACAAGGGGCATTCAATAATTTATCTACCTCAGTAGGAAACAAGAGTTTTTCAAAAAATGTTTATTTTATAGTCTTCTGATAGCTTTGTATTCTTCATCCACTTTTCCTACAATGGCTTTAACCACTTTGAAAAGAATTCTTCTGTCTGACCTTCAAACCAGGACATCACAGATTCATTGATATCTTCATCTCTTGAAAACTGATGTCCAAGGAGAGATTTTTTCCAAACTCAGAACAGGAAATAATCCAAGGGAGCCAAGTCAGTACTATAGAGTGGATGGTTCAGCTGCTAAAACCCACATTCTTGGATGTCAGCCTGTGATTGTCGTGATATGTACATTAGCACATTGTCGAGAAGAAGCAGCGCACCTCATCTTTTCTCCTTGATTGACTCTCGGAAAGTGATCATCATATTGACATAATTCTCCCTGGTTATGGTTGTTGTCTGTAGCATGAACTCCAGAAGCAAAAGTTCTTCATCGTCCCAGAAGACAGTTCACATGACTTTGCCTGAAGATTTTTCTTGTCTTGAATATTTTGGGGTTGGGGATGACTTGAGCTGCATTGGACTCAGGATCTCTGTGATAGACCCGTTTCATTTTCAGTCACCAAATGATGAAAAAAAAATTGATTTGGTCTTCACGGAGCATAAGAATATAAGAATAGCCTTACTAGGTCAGACCAATGGTCCATTAAGTCCAATAGCCCGTCCTCATGGTGGTCACTCCAGGTCACTAGTACCTGGCTAAAACCCAAAGAGTAGCAACATTCCATGTTACTGATTCAGGGCAAGCAGTGGCTTCCAGGAAATTGGCCAAACCTTTCTTAAAACTAGCTATGCTATCTGCTCTTACCACAACCTCTGGCAATGTATTCCGCATTCCAGAGCTTAACTATTTTCTGAGTGAAAAAATATTGTTTCCTATTGGTTTTTATTTCCCTGTAACTTCATTGAGTGTTCCTAGTCTTTGTAGTTTTTGACAGAGTGAAAAATCAATCCACTTGTAACCAATTCTATTCCACTCAGGATTTTGTAGACTTCAATCATCTCTCCCCTCAGCCATCTCTTTTCCAAGCTGAAGAGCCCTAACCTTTCAGTATTTCTTCACACGAGAGGAGTTTCATCCCCTTTATCGTCTTGGTCGCTCTTCTTTGAACCTTTTCTAGTGCCGCTATATCTCCAAGTTCTTCTGACAGCATTGCAATATTGTGGCCTTCTGACATAGCATCAGCATTCTTGGAACCCATCTTGTTTGACCTTGGACATAAATTATTTTCCAAGCTGTACACGAGATGCTCATTTCTTCAGATATTTGGGAAATCTTAATTTGTCTGACAAAATTAAAGTATATTTCTGTGGAAGTTGCTTTCACAGGCTGTCCAGTGTGAGGGTCATCTTCAATGGACTTTCCCTATCCTTGTTTCAACATTTTATTTTGTAGGATGATGAGGCAGACTCACCATAAACTACAATCATGCGTTCATTGATCTTTGGCTTTTTCCCTTCTCTTGTGAGAAATTTTATTACTGAACGGTGCTCCAAATCTAGTAGTTTCTTACTTGATTCACATGAGGACTCCTCAAAGCTGCAACTGTGCATAAGTAACCTTGAGGCATGTCACAACCTGCACATAATTGTTTCAACACACTACTTTCTTTCATACTCAGGTAGATAAATTATTGAACGCCCCTCGTATGAGCGTCGGATCAGCATTGGAACATTTAGAGCTCTGGGCTGTGGCAGAAACCTCTACCACAGCTTAGCAAAAGAGGGCCATTTTAAAATGGTTTCATTCTACTTCCATTATGTGGTAAAACGAAAAGTTGCATTTTCTTTTTTCATTATTGGGAATGATTATTTTAATTTTTGTAATTGTGCGCTTTCTTTGTAATCATTTTCAAAATTTAAAATTAACCCCTCTTTTAGCTAGCTGCACTAGAGGTTTTTAGTGTACGCCAGCAAGGTAAGTGCGCTGATGCTCATAGGAATTCTGTGAGCATTGGAGTATTTACCACGCCAGCTTGCACTAAAAATCTCTAGCACAGCTTGATAAAAGGGGCCCTAAGTAAATTATTTTTAGCAAACTTGGCTTCCCAAGAGAACAAGATTACACACATACCTGATAATGCAGTGGCTCAAGAAAGCATTGTACTCACACACTTATTATGCCTGATAATCATACCTCCTCAGAAGAATACTACATCTAGACAAAGAGCAACATTGCACACAGCCAGCCATACTTATTCTCTCTCTCATACACAAAAGTCCAAAATTTCCCCCTGCAATAAGAAAATATAGCTGTCCTTTAAAACATATTTTCCTTTTTTCTGTGTTACAGGAAGCCTGGCCACAGTTTTATAAAATTCAAAGTATGCCCATACAGAAGCACCAATTAGAAATCTTAAAGACTACAATTTCCAGTCACAGGAAAACAATTACTGCTGGTGGCTACACATTCTACAACAACAAATTAAATTTGTATTTTCTCTGTTTGTTCAACAAGGCTAGCAAGAAGATAATGAAGAGAACAATATCTTGTCTAGTGGTTTTACCTAGAACTCCAGCAGGACTAGGGCGAGAAAAGCTTCAGTAGATTCAATCCCAAGATTTGAATTGACTCATTTATTTATGGTCACACAAAAATGCACTCCAAAAACTGCCACAAACCTAAACTAGCAACAACAAAAAAGGCACACCTAGTCAAATCAAGGTTCATTAAGGGGCGCTCAGGGTCACAAACTGTGCACACCGCACAAACCACGTGCAACCTAATGTGAATGGTATCAAAATAAAGGGTGCTCTCAGTGTGAACCACCAGCGATAGGAGTCCAGCTCCAACACTTCACTTTTTAGGTAGAGGTAATGAACCCCCCACCCACACACCATCATTGAGCACCCTGAGTGTGCTGAAAATCAAAGTGAAAATATCCACCAAACAAGCCAATAAATCAACAGGTGAGTAAACCAATGAAACCTGAGCGACCCCTAAACGAACCCTGCTAGCCGAGACCCCAAAAAGATACAACCAAAAAATCAAAATACAAAACAACAAATAGTGTACTTATCTGCAAAATGAAACGCAAGAAAAATACGCCAGGCAAACAGGTTCAACCGCGCTGGTTTTGGGGAGGAGCCCTTCTTCAGGAACCTAACACCCGACTGAAACAAAACGCTGGGGTCGGCTAGAGGGCGGGAGGTCATTTATTTATGGAGCATGTATATTTATTGAAGTTCTATATTGTCATGCAGAAGGTGTATCTTTATCTTTTATCCTGCAGATGATAATGCTGACCAATCATTTGCTTTGTGTTTTGTTTGGTGGGGGGGTGGGGGGTGTATTCAAGGGTTGGACACAACTGAGTGGATAGTAGTAGTTTGTTTGGGGGTGGATTTGTACATGGAACAAAAGCAACAGCTTGAGAGATTTTATAAATAACAACAGAAAAAAAATATGTTCAATTGTTTTCCAGAATAGTTACATAAAAATATGTTTGCCTATTTGACACACACATGCCCTGACAGACTGAGGGTATCTCCAGTGCTGCACAACTTTGAAATTGTCCTATCAGTGCTGCAACATTGAGGAGACAATTTCATAAAAGCTTTCTACTTGTAGAAATTTCGTGACACATACATATTTAAAAACATACACAGGGAATAATCTCTGTTTTCAAAGTGAATGTTACTGGGGTCAGAGCTGGGCAGAGTTTAGTATTACACATGTGAATGGCAGTTCTAGAAAGAGAGGCCTATCTGGAGCCTATTGTATAAAGGAAAATGCAAAAGGTATATATGCATAAAGATCAGAGCTAGTGCAAATGTACGAAGAAAGTAGAAGGTGGTAATCAGGAAGTTGGTAAAATGAAGAATTCTTGGTCTCCTCAGATCTAGATTCCTCTGGAGATGATATGAGTAAGAAAGGGGAACTTTTAAGGAGAAGGCAGAGGAGTGAGAGGGCAATGGAAAGTTTATCAACAGAATGTAGAAACCAGATCGCAAACTCAGCAACAGAGGAAATCAGCAACAATGAGGTAATTAATTAAGACAGACCTAGGGGCTCTGGCAAAAGGTTTGTCTTTTGTAGGCACACAAAAATACAAATTTTTTTGAGAATTGTACATTTAATTAAAAGGTGAGGTGTTGGAAGCTAAAGAATAGAATAGTGAGGATGGCTCAATTTTTAAACCACATTCATCTTGGACATCCTTTACGCCTCCTAAACCTTTACTCCTGGCTTTTAAAAGACTTGTTCTTCAGGATATACTGTAATAAAGATTGAAGAAACACATGTTAGGGGGTGGCTTCATTTTTTTAAATTTGTTTATTGAAATTTTTGAAAAAACAAGAAAAACAAAAGTAAAGAAGGAAATTGTACATCAAACATGATACATACTGTATAACAGTAATGATGCAACGGAGGAACAATAAGCATCCAAAGATAATCAATCCATTAAAATATATATATATGTAGCTATATAAGTGGAGAGTAACATCAAGCACACATGGAGACCTAATGAATATGACATAGCTGAGTAAAAAACAGCTATGCTAAAAGCGAGAGGAAAGGAAAATTTTGTTAAGCCTTGATATAAAGCAGGCAAACCAGTTGGAATGAACGTATCGATTAGGGAAAAGAGGATAGATCCCTAATTGGGGACCATATTTTATTAATTTTGTATCCTCTATTGGTAACTGAGTTAGCTTTACATTCATAATTATGAATAATTAGCACCGTTGCCCACTAAAAGGAGGTACTGAGTAACTGAGCAGATTTCCAATGTGAGAGAACCATTTGTATAGTAAGGGCAATGAGATTTACTTGTCACAATAAAGTCTGCCTGCATCGTGTACAAAGTCTGCAGTTTTGGTTTGTTTGCTCTGGATTGTTTTTTACTGCAGACAGTTGGACCTCTGGTCTTTCCTTTTGGTTTGGTTTGCTGTTCTGTACTTAGGGTCCCTTGCTTGGTAAAAGGTTTTTAATCAAAGATTTACTTGTCACAATAAAGTCTGCCTGCATCGTGTACAAAGTCTCAAATAATTTAGCTTGTCATTTTGTCCAGGGCACCAGATAGAGCGAGAGAATGAAAAAGGATAATGTCAAAAGATATTAGGGAAGTAATGGGAAGCAAGGAACATATAATATTCCAGAAAGATTTCCAGAACGGAGAGATAATATGCTTGAGATCACCTAGGTGACTATTACAGTGCCAACATTTATTTGAATCCATTAAGTGAGCCCTATGTAGCTTGCTGGGGGTCCAGAATGCTTTGTGAAAGAGAAAGTATATAAATATTGCATTAGGCCAAGTAGATAAAATGGGACGTTGCGAGTATTGGAAAAAATATTGTCATTGATCGTCCTTCCCCACCCAGGCAGACTCCTCATTCCAGAAACGTTTGAAGCAAGAGGATGTAGCAGAAGAAGGAGATATAAAAAAATGTATAGAACAATGAAGTGGTGTGTCCCTGGGAAATGCCAAAATGACAGAATTCCAGAAATTTGAAAATTAGAGGAGTATCTTGAGTACACAGGCCATTTTAAATTTCTTAGACAATGCTGTAATTGGAAACATCTGTAGAACTTTGTAGGGGGAGGTCGTACTTGGATTGTTAATTGTTGAAAAGATAGGAAGGAGTTATTATGTATAAGTTGGCTGAGGCACCAAATATGTTTTTCTATCCAGATGGCCCAACAAATTGGCTTTCCACCAATACTAATAGTGGGATTGTACCAAATAGGAGCAGAGAAAGAAAGTCTACATGGAGAAGGGGAGGACTTGCCAATTGCTTGAATAGCATACGTTGTAAAAATAATGGTGTCATGCGAAGAAAGATGTTTGAGGTTATCTTGAAGGTGGATGCATTTTAGTGGAATTGGGGAGGTTAAATACGATTCTATAGAATACCATGCTGGTGGTTTCGAGCCCTGAGGGTGATCAACCATCCAGGAAGTTTGTTATGCCAAATAAATCTGGAGAGTAGACAGCTAATATACTTATAAAAAGATCGATTATCAAGTCTAGGAAGCATACCTAATACGTAGTTGATAATAGGAGAGATGGTCATTTTAACCGCTTCTATTCTCCCCTACCATGAAAGATTAAATGGGGACCAGCAAAAAGTCAAATTAGAGATTTTAGTAAGAAGGGATTTTAGATTTAAAGACATTAGGGTATCTCTATGTTTATGAAATAGAATACCAAGGTATTTTAATTGTACTGGGGACCATTTTAATGCAATAGGACCTAAACAGGACTGTGCTATTAGGCCTACCCGTAGAATCCACATGTTTACCCATCCAACAATAAAGACCTGCCGTTATAAAAGATTTCTGGACAGAACTCTAGCCTTCCAGGCAGGTAAACTGAACAATTGGCTGGGTAACATTATTATGCACGACTCATCCTATTTTAGTTTTAGAAAATTAGTAAAAACGAAACTGTTTAACCAATTTGTTACCTAATGATTTATAGTTCATTATCTCTTCTATTCTGTATACATGTATCCAATGATTTAACATTGTGACTACTTCGCTGAATTAACATTGTGACTCCTTCGCTGATTGTCCAGCTCTTCTTATTGTAAACCGCCTCGAACTACGATGGCTTTGGCAGTATATAAGAATAAATTATTATTATTATTATTAAATCAGATTGAAACATATTATCATTTAAGGGCATTGCTTCCAATTTGTTCCAGTTAATGTGATAACCAGAAAATGTAGAAAATTCTGAAACCATCTGGAGGAGAGCAGGAATGGAAGTAGTAGGCTCAGTAATAAAAATGAGCAGGTCGTCAGCATAGGCCAAAGTCTTGAACTGATAATCGTTACATGGAATTCCTTTGATAGATGGTGAGTGTCTAATAGCTATCAATCGGGGTTCAAGGGCAATATTAAAAAGAGGGGATAATGGGCAACCCTGTCTAGTGCCTCTGGACAACTTCACCCCTGCAGAAAGGGTATCTTTGATTTTAAACCTAGATATGGGTGAAGTATACAAAATCTTGATCCATTGTATAAAAGCATTACCACAACCAAACCATCGTAATTAATCATAGAGGTGAGGTCATTCTACCATATCAAACGCCTTTTTGGCATTGAGTGAATTGGCGATAGCAGCATCCCCATCTGACTGGGCCAAATCTATAAGATCATAAAAAGTGCGGGCATTATCGCCAATATACCTGCCTTTCATAAATTCAACCTGATCGGGGTGGATGAGGGTAGGAAGCAGCGATTTAAGCCTAGAAGCAAGAACCTTTGCAAGGATTTTGCAGTCTAAATGCGGCAGGGTATGTATTGGATCTTTCCTGAGCTCATGGAACATCTCCCTGATTGGCTTTACTTAGAATGACAACTCCTGTCTCCACTGCGTTTGTGTCATGTTTTAAGTATCAAGTTACCTAGGCTTTATAAGGACAATAGAATTTTAGTTTCCACATGGCAAACATTTAAATTTATTAATAACCTAACACCTATTCCGATTCATCAATCCATGTGTCAGTCCTTATGGTTGAACTCCAAGATTCAAATTGGCGAGTCTAAGATCCTCTGGAAGCACTGGCTGTAGGCGGGCATACGCACACTGGATGATGTGTTATCAGATGAAAAGATGCTTGACTTTTCACGACTGCAATAAACATTTGGTATTGCAAAGTCTTAAGTATATAAGTGGTTGCAATTGAAGCAGGCCATTCAGAAGGGGTTCCCTGATTGGCGCAACTTAAAAACTCAGTATAGCTTACCGGGTCTGTGCTTCCAGACAGATTTCCTGGGACATCAGGCAGCCAAGTGGTATAAATTAATATCTGAATTTTTGAATAAGAAACGAAAAACTAGTCTTAAAGACATTTGGAGCATTCCTGCTACTCAATGGCCATTGAATTGGACTTGGAGGATGAGATGTACAGCATCAGCATCTATGAGGCAGACTTGTTTTTTTTCTGTTGTACAGAATTTTCTAGACCCCTGTTCGGTTGCAAAAGTTAGATAGTTCTAAGCTAAATAGATGTTGGCACTGTCATCTCGATATAGGGATGCTGGATCATCTATTGTTCTATTGCCCCTTGATACTTAAATTTTGGAGATCCATATGGGGTCAAATTACTATGATACTGAAGTTCCATTATCATTGATGTATGATGTGCTGTTTGGAACTTTATTAATGTCCAAAAGTCTAATTAATGCAAATCAGAATAGATTACTTCTCATCATGACAGGAGTTGCTATGCAGCTGATTGTGAAAAACTGGAAAAATTGGGACAGGTTAAATTACAATTTTTGGTGTCAAAGTTATAAATTTGAACGTATGAATTCGATACAATTGGGACACTATAATAAATTCAAGGTGGTTTGGGATCCATTAACAAAATTTTGTAAGAATTGATCATACGTATTTCCCCTTGATTTCTGTTATGCACGTTCAAGAAGGGGTGGGAGGGTATGGGAGGTGGGTAATATATATTTATTATATCATTTGATTGTACTGAGTGCTGATTATTGTAATATCTGTTTGCTTATCTGTTAAACTTACTGTTGGCTTTTGAAAATGAATAAAGATTTTTTTTTAAAAAAAAGGGAGATGGGTCTATAATTCTCAACCTTGGTAATGTTCCGTCCAAGTTTCGGTAGAACTACCACCAATGCTTCAGCAAATCGACCTTGATCATGGGGTTATGCCAAAGATAGTTAAATAAGGATGTTAACTTTGGAGCAAGAGCAGTATTGAATTCTTTAAAAAATTCTGCGGGGAGACCATCTGCACCAGGTGTCATTTGGGAGGAGAGAAACTTAGGGCCTCTTCTATCAAACTGCAATAGCAGTTTTTAGTACAGAGAGCCGTGCTGAATGGCCCGTGCTGCTCCCAATGCTCATTGAATTCTTATGAGCATTGGGAGAAGCGTGGCTCACTGCACTACAAATTGCTAGTACAGTTTGATAGAAGAGGCCCTTAATGGCTGATATAATTTCAGAATCTATAATGGGAGAGTCTAAGGAATCCTGATGGGAAACAGTTAATGATGGATGAGATAGATCCTGAAAGAAAGAATCTCTTGCAGATTGTGAGTTGGACAACGAAGAAGAAAACAATGTATTGTAGAATTGAACAAATGTTTTGGCAATATCAGTATCAAACATAACAGTTTTTCCCTCATCAGACACGATGGATGTGATTCTACATCTCTGTTTTCGATAGGCTAGATATCGAGCCATGAATCTACCAGCCTTATTAGCATTAGAATAATGGCCAGATTTTTGAATCAATAGATCCTTAAAAGCTTTTCTGATAGCCAGAATATTATATTCATATTTTAATTTGATTAGCTGGCATAGGGTAGTATAGTCATTATTTTGAATAAGAGCTAATTCTAGTTGCACAATGTAGGATTCTAGTTTAGCTATAGATGCATTATCTTTCTTCTTTTTCCATGCAGAATAACTTATTATTTCGCCCCGGAGACAAGATTTGAATGCCTCCCAGACAGTGTTGGACAAGATGGAATCGGTTTCATTAAGTTGATAAAATTCTGTGATTAATTTGTTGATTCTCTTGACAAACTGGGGGTCTGATAAATAAGAAGCATTAAATCTCCATATTTTTTGTTGTGTGGGGAAGAGAGCAGGAGATCCATGGTTACAAGTGCATGATTGGAGATTACTATTGGGAAAATAGTTGTGCTCAAGACACTAGGAATCAATGACTTCAATGTGAAGAAGAATTCGATCCTGGAGTAGGACTGGTGACAGGAGAAGAACATGAATTCCTTACCAGTCAGGTTATGAATGCCCCAGGGGTCGAATAGACCCATATCAATGATAATAGAGTGAAGTTCAGACCATACTTTTTTTTTTTTTGTAAATCTTTATTGACATTTCAAACTTTATAATGTATACACTTAAAGAATCAGAAAAAAACTGTATGAAAATACATTGTTATCATCACATTATTACATTGAATAATTTTTTTAACCCCTTCTTATCTTAATTATAAACAATAATATTATATATTATACTATCAATATAATAAAAATTAATTTTACTCTTCCAAATAAATATTCCACCTCCCCCCCACCCTCCCAGGATGTGTAAAGGAATCATCTAACAAGGATAAAAAATAATCATAATTATAACATAATAAAATTAGTCAATGGACCCCATACCTCATTAAAGGACTTGTTCGTCACTAAACGTTCTGCCATTATCTTTTCATATTTATATGTTGTACACACAGTTGCCCACCAAAAATTGAAATTAATCCTATCATGATTTTTCCAATTGCATGTAATCATTTGAACCCCTATTCCTGTCAAAATCATTAAAAGGTGACTTTTATTTTTATCTAAAGTGGGTTTAACATGGAGAATCGTTCCACATATTATCGCCTCATATGTCAAGGGGATAGATGCTTCAAGAATAAGATTAATTTGTCCCCAATCTGACTTCCAAAAACTAAGTATCAATGGACAAAAATATATTAGATGATCCAAAGTCCCTATATCAATATGACAATGCCAACATCTATTAGATTTAGAATTATCTATTCTATGTAACCGAACTACGGTCCAGAAAATCCCATGTAATAAAAATAACCATATTTGTCTCATAGATGCTGACATTGTACATTTCAATCTCCAAGTCCAAATTCGTGGCCAACGAGACACAGAAATATACTGTTTTATCTCAAAACTCCAAATGTCTCTAAGACTATTTTTTGGCTTCTTATTTAAAAATCCAGAAATCAATTTGTACCACTGGGCAGCCTGATGTCCTACTAAATCTGTTAATACTCATCTAACCAGATGACCTGAAAAGAAGGAACTTTAAGGAGACCCTTGCCTGTGGAACGTAAAGCCCATGCTGGCCTATAAATCTTTAAGGCAGTCGCAATACACAAGGGTATACTGTTATGCCAAGCTTTAAAAATAAAAGTCAAAACTTTAAACCAAATTCTCCACACAGCAGGGAACCAATGTAATTGCTTCAGGACCAGGGAAATATGTTCAAAATGAGATACCCTACAAATCAAATGAACTGTCACATTCTGAGCAGTTTGTAATGCCTAAAGTACATTCTATGTACAGCCTGCCCTGCACTACAATGTGAAAATTAGCAGGACTCAATAAGTTTTGCACATGGGGGAGAGTTATAAGCTTAAGAAACACTCGCATGGATAATAATGAGTTAAGAGTAACTCCTAAATTCAACATTTCTGTAAGAACAGGGATCTCAACATTAGACTAAAATGCTGAGGAGTACTTGAACCAGATAAGAAAACAACCTGCATCTTCACAATATTTAAACTACATTTGTTAGTAGTTAATCACAGACACAAAAATACAATTGTACTAGAATTTGATTTCTCAATGGAAAGAAAAACTGTATATCATCTGTATATACCGTATTTTCACTCATATATCGTGCACCCGTGTAAAACGCGCACACGGGTATAGCGCGCGGGAAACTGTAATTTATATAAATAAATTTTTATATACCGTGCACACCCGTATACCGTGCATGCCACCCCGACTCTCCTTTCGCCCGCTCCGACTCTCCTCTGGCCAGCCCAACTCTCCTTTAGCCCACCCCGACTTTCCTCTGGCCAGCCCAACTGTCCTTTAGCCCGCCCCGACTCTCCTCTGGCCAGCCCAGACTCTCCTCTCCCCCTTGAAGTCCGGTCCCCCCTTGAAGTCCTGTCCCCACCCTGAAAGCCTGATGCCCCCCCTGATGTCCGATTCACCCCCCCCCCCGCAGGACCGCTCGCACCCCCACCCCGAAGGACCGCTCGCGCTCGAACACGCACCCGCACCCCCACCCCGAAGGACCGCTCGCACCCCCACAGCCTCCCCCCCCATCATGTAGAAGCTGCCTACCGTCATCCTGCTGCTTCCTCTGCCGGCGGACCTGCCCCTTCTCTTAGCCCTGCGTCTACCTGCTTCCTCTTCCGGCGGTCCCGCCCATTCTCTGACATCAGAGAAAGGGCGGGACCGCCGGAAGAGGAAGCAGGTAGACGCAGGGCTAAGAGAAGGGGCAGGACCGCCGGCAGAGGAAGCAGCAGGACGACGGTAGGCAGCTTCTACATGATGGGGGGGTGGGGAGGCTGTGGGGGTGCGAGCGATCCTTCGGGGTGGGGGTGCGGGTGCATGTTCGAGCACGAGTGGTCCATCGGGGTGGGGGTGAATCGGATGTCGGGGAGGAACTGTGTAAAAAAAAAAGGGGATAATGCGCTCACACGTATAACGCGCACGGTTTGTAAAAATCGTGTATAACGCACGCGTTATATGAGTGAAAATACGGTAATCAGTGCCTGACCCCCAAACCCAACAATTTACAGATTGGGACCATATAAACATTGGCAAGCAGAGTAGAAAGGGCCAAGCCCCGTGGTACACCAAAAAGCACTATTATTTACCTGTAACAGGTGTTATCAGAGGACAGCAGGCAGGTATTCTTATATGTGGGTGATGTTATCCACGGAACCCGGTATGGACAGAGCAAAAGTGTACTGTCACTTTAAACTTTTTGAAAGTCTCAAGACTGCCTGTACTACACATATGCCAATGCCTTTTTGCCCAACATCAGCTTGCAGGACCATCAGCTCAATAAAAATGCTAAGAAGACAACTAGGGAAGGTGGGAAAGTTGTGAGAATATCTGCCTACTATCCTCGGATAACATCTGTTAAAGGTAAATAACTGTGCTTTATCCCAGGACAAGGAAATAGCATATCTCACATGTGGGACTACCTAGCTGAAACCAAATGGGTTGGAGAGAAGTTAGCTTTATGTAGAAAATACATTCTGCAGAACTATCTGGCAAATCTGACTATCCCATCTAGAAAGATTCTCTAGACAGTAATAGGATGTTAAAGTATGAATTGAGGACCAAGTGGCTGCTTTACAGATGTCCTCAATGGGAATGAAATGTATATGAGCTGCTGAAGTTGCCATTTTTCTAACCCTATGTGTTGTGACATGACCTTCCAGTGGCAGCCCAGCCCAAGCATAGCAAAAAGATAACAGTACACGAGCTATGTGAAGATTATCCTCTTGGTAACTGGAGCTCCAAGCCTGTTAGGATCAAATGACAAGAACAAATGAGTGGATTTTCAATGAGGTTTTGTTCAATCCAGGTGTGGAGTGCAGCCTCACTAGGGTGAGAATGTGGTCTTAAGGAGAAGACAGGAAGAACTACATATAGACTAGTTCAGATGAAATTTGCAGACAACCTTTGGAAGGAATTTAGGATGAGTTCAGAGAATGACTCTGTCGTGGTAGAATATTGTGTAAGAAGGGTATGATGCAAGTGCTTGTACTTCACTGACTCAACATGCAGAAATGATAGAGATGAGGAAAACCACTTTCCAAGTGAGATATTTAAAAGATGAAGATACTAGTGGTTAAAGGAGGCTTAATCAGGGTTGAAAGTACTGAAACTACTGAAGGAGGCTTGATTGGTGGCTTGGTTTGAAGAAGGCCTTCCATGAATCTGGAGACTAAAGGATGTACAGATAATGGCCTTTTGTCAAGAGGTGCATAAAAAGCACAGTTTCTTACCATAACAGGTGTTATCCAGAGACAGCAGGCAGATATTCTTTACATGTGGGTGACGTCACCGACGGAGCCCCCTAGCAGACATTTTCGCAAGCAGACTGGCTTGAAGACCTCAAGCTTGTGATTGGCCCACGCATGCCCCTCCCGCCCGGTCTAGGGCATGCGTCTCCTCAGCATGGCCTCAGTTCAGATAGCAAGCAAAGAAGCCAACCATGTGGAGGTGGGTGGGTTGCGACAATATCTGCCTGCTGTCCCTGGATAACACCTGTTATGGTAAGTAACTGTGCTTTATCCCAGGACAAGCAGGCAGCATATTCTCTACATGTGGGAGACCTCCAAGCTAACCAGAATGGGATGGAGGGACAGTTGGCAAATTAGGAGAACAGATTTTGCAAAACTGACTGGCCGAAATGGCCATTGCGCCTGGAAAAAGCATCCAGACAGTAGTGCGAGGTAAACGTATGAACCGAGGACTAAGTGGCAGCCTTACAGATTTCCTCAATCGGAGTCGAGTGGAGGAAAGCAACAGACGCCGCCATCGCTCTGACCTTGTGGCCTGTGACATGACCCGGCAGGGAGAGACCAGCCTGAGCGTAACAGAAAGAGATACAAGCGGCCAATCAGTTAGAAATGGTCCACTTAGAAACAGAGCGACCCAAGCGATTAGGATCGAAAGAGAGGAATAGCTGGGGAGCAGAACGATGAGGAGTGGTGCGCTTCAAGTAGAAGGCCAGCGCACGCTTACAATCAAGAGAATGCAGAGCCACTTCTCCAGGATGAGAATGGGGCTTTGAAAAAAAACACAGGAAGAATGATGGATTGGTTGATATGAAACTCAGAAGCAACCTTAGGCAAGAAGGTAGGATGGGTACGGAGAACCACCTTATCATGATGGAAGACAGTGAAAGGTGGATCCGCAACCAAGGCTTGAAGCTCACTGACCCGATGGTCAGAAGTGAGAGCAATAAGAAACACAACTTTCCAAGTAAGAAACTTCAAGTGAGCCAATGCAAGTGGTTCGAATCGGGGTTTCATCAATTGAGCAAGGATCACGTTAAGATCCCAAACCACAGGAGGAGATTTAAGGGGTGGATGAAAGTGGAAAAGGCCTTTCATGAAGCGGGAAACCACAGGATGAACAGAGATAGGCTTCCCGTCAATTGGCTGATGAAAAGCAGCAATAGCACTGAGGTGGACTCGAACCGAAGAGGACTTGAGTCCAGCGCCAGACAAGTGTAAAAGATAATCCAGGACAGCAGATAAGGGGGCAGACAGTGGCTCCTGCTGTCGAGTAGCACACCAGGAAGCAAAGCGAGTCCACTTCTGATGGTAACATTGGCGAGTGGACTCCTTCCGAGATGCCTCCAGGATGTCCAGCACAGGTTGTGAGAACTGGAATGAGGGCATTAAGTCTCAAGGAACCAAGCCGTCAAGTGCAGAGACTGTAGGTTGGGATGAAGAAGAGAACCTCGACTGTGTGTAAGCAGAGAAGGAAAAACAGGCAGAAGAAGAGGCTCCCAGGAACTGAGTTGCAAAAGAAGGGAGAACCACAGCTGCCGGGGCCACCGAGGAGCTATCAGAATCATGGTGGCATGCGAGGACTTGAGTCTGACGAGAGTTTTCAGAATCAGAGGGAATGGAGGGAACACATACAGAAACAGGTTCGTCCAATACAGCAGGAAAGCATCTGCCTCGAGTCCGAGATGGGTGTAAACCCTGGAGCAGAAGTGGGGCAACTTGTGATTGAGGGGGGACGCGAACAGATTGATGTCCGGAGTCCCCCAACGAGCACATACCTGATGCAGGATAAAGGAATGGATGGACCACTCGTGAGGCTGCAGAAGACGACTCAACTTGTCCGCCAGACAATTGTGCTGGCCCTGAATGTAGACCGCTCGAAGGAATATGGTGCAGTGGATGTCCCAATCCCAGAGCCGCATCACCTCCTGACACAGGGACCGCGACCCCGTTCCCCCCTGTTTGTTGATATAATACATGGCGACCTGGTTGTCCGTGCGGACCAGCACCACTCGGTCGCGAAGCAGGTGACAAAAAGCTTTCAGGGCAAGGAAAATCGCTCTAAGCTCCAGTAGATTGATGTGACAAAGGCAGTCGGCACTGGACCAAAGACCCTGAGTGCGAAGACTGTCCAGATGAGCCCCCCAAGCATAGGTCGACGAATCCGGAAAGATTGGAAGAGAGCATCCACCAACTGAGAGACTGCTTCAACAAAGGAGTCACGATAATGAGTTGAGAGATAGGATCCCGATTCTGGTTCCATTAGGACGCTAGAGTCCATTGAGGAATACGGAGGTGAAGTCTGGCAAAAGGAGTCACGTGAACCCTGGAGGCCATGCGACCTAGGAGGACCATCATGAGCCGAGCTGGGGCGGAGGACAGATGGGCAACCCTTCGGCATAAGCGAACAAGGGCTTCCTGCCGAGACCGAGGCAAGAAGGAGAGGAGACGAGCCATGTCCAGGACCGCTCTGATAAATTCCAGAGAGTGGGATGGGCAGAGCTCAGACTTGGGAAAGTTCACCTCGAAGCCAAGGCTCTGAAGGAGCAAGATGGTTTGATTCGTCGCTCGCAGCACTTCGTAGCGAGAGGACGCCTTGATCAACCAGTTGTCGAGATAGGGAAACACCTGCAGGTCGCGGAGATGCAGGGCCGCAGCAACCACATCTAGACATTTCGTGAAGACCCTTGGTGAGGCCGCCAGGCCGAAGGGAAGAACATGATACTGGAGATGGAGATCCCCCATCCGGAATCTCTAATACCAGCAAGAGGCCGGGTGTATCGGAATGTGCGTATACGCCTCTTTGTGGTCCAGCGATCACAGCCAGTCCCCCTCATCCAAGGGGGGGTACAACGTAGGAAGGGTGAGCATTCTGAACCGTTCCCTGACCAGAAACTTGTTCAGAGCATGGAGGTCCAGGATCGGACACAGATCCCCCGTCTTCTTGGGCACCAGAAAGTACCCGGAATAAAATCCGGTTTTCCACTGGTCCGGGGGAACCTCCTCTTCCGCCCGAAGGTGAAGAAGGGCCTGAGCTTCCTGCAGAAGGAGAGGCAGCTGAAGCCGAGCAGAAGGAAACTCTCTTGGAGGCAGGTCCAGGGGTACGTGACTTAAGTGAAGGAAGTACCCTTCCCGGATGATAGAAAACACCCAACTGTCGGTGGTAAGACTTTCCCACTAGGCATAGAAATGATGGAGGCGACCCCTGATGGGAAGGGGGGAAAGGCACCAGGAGGAAGGGAGCCCGAAGGCTCAGACCTGAAATGTCAAAAAGACGGCCCAGTCTTTGCCGGAGCCGGCGGCTGGGCCTTAGTTTGACACTGCTGCTGAGGCCGCTTCGAAGGAGGCTGAGAGAAGGAAGGAGTATATTTCTGTGGGTACCTCCGGAGAGGAATTTTGTATTGCCGAGCTGGAGGGGCCTTCGGTTTAAGTTTCACCAGTGAGGCGAAGGACCGTTCATGGTCCGAGAGGCGCTTGGTGGCCGCTTCGATGGAATCATCGAAGAGCTCATGACCCACACACGGGAGATTGGCAAGACGATCCTGTAGATTCGGATCCATATCCACAATCCGGAGCCAAGCGAGGCGACGCATGGTGATCGCAAAGGCCGTGACTCTCGATGACAACTCGAAGGCATCATAGGTCACCTGAAACATATAAAGGCGGAGCTGAGAGAGGGTCTCCTCGAGGAGACTAAACTCCTGACGCCGAGAATTCGGCACAGCTTCCCGGAATGAGCGGAGAGCATCCACACAGAACCGGAGGTAGGACGTGAAGATAAAATTATAGTTGAGGACACAATTCGCCATCATTGAGTTTTGATAAAGACGGCGACCAAATTTGTCCATCGTACAGCCCTCCCTGCCCGGAGGGACGGCAGCGTAAACCTTCAAGGGGTTAGACTACTTCAAGGAAGACTCAACCACCAAGGATTGTTGAGAAAGCTGAGAACTTTCAAACCCCTTAACCAGGATCGTCCAGTAACGGGACTCCAACTTGGAGGGAATGGCTGTGACTGCATATGGGGTCTCCAGGTTCCACAGAAAAGTCTGCAGGAGAACCTGGTGCAATGGTAATCCTAGGGCCTCATAGGGCGGATGATCAACACCCATTTCCGCCAGGTATTCCTGGGTATAACGGGACTCAGACTGGAGGTCCATGTTCAAGGCCCTACCCATGTCAGAGATGAAACGAGTAAAGGAGTTTCGAGAAGAAAACACATCCTCCTGAGGAGACCCCAATCGAGATCTGGGGGCAGCCGAGAAAGAGGGAGAAATTTCCTTTGAATAGTAAGCCGGTGTCTTGGAATCCCGCAAATGAGAGACCAAAGAGGCTCGACTAAAATGTTTGGGGGGCATCGAGGAATGACCCTGTGCAAGATGGACCGGGGAAGACCCTGGAGTCCGAGGAAACAGCTGGCAAAGCCTCGGAGAAGACGGGGCAAAGGAAAATTCCTCCACCGGTTTCGAAGAAGAACCCTTAGAGGCTGGCAGCCACCTCGATGGGGAACACACACTAGAGTCCAACTTGAGGACAAGCGTGTGCCTTGAAGGTTTCGCAGTCAGAGACCTGCCCTGAAGGGGCGGAGAAGATCGGGGCTTTTTAGGAGGGGCAAGCCGTGACATAGCAGCGGGGGAAAAATGGGCCCCTGGCCTGGACCCCTGAAAAGTCACAGGCGACTTGGGGGATGAAGAATCACTTGAGGGAGCCCGGCGAGTCTTGCGAGCATGGCCTTGAGATATGAGGGGACGCTCAGGCTGGTCAGACCGAGACTGGGTCAAGTTCAAGTTCAGAGGTGTCGAAGTCGGGACTAGTTGGCTCACCACCGAGGAAAGCTGCGTAGTAAGTATAGCCTTAAGCATGTCCTCAAACATAGGCACCGAGACAAAAGGTGGTTGGGTCTTAGGTGCAGCAGTGCACTCCTTCGGGGCGACCTCGAGAAAGAGTATTCCCTATATGAGGAGGCACGCTTAGAGTGATGTCTCAACACCGACGAGGCAGTACTGACATGAGAAACCGAGGTAGGCTTCTTTGCTGGCACACCTGAGGAGGAAAGAGGAGACTTACCTGAGGCCGGAGTAGCAGAGGACAGAGCCTTCGAGACCAACGGGGACTTCGAGGCCGAGGCACTCAACGAGGGCACCGAGTCCGAGTTCGAGGCCTGTCCTGCAGGATCCATGGGGCCAAAGAGTTGAAGAATCTTGGCCACCCTCCTACGAAGAGCCCACGGTTGCAAAGTCGCACAACGGGGACACGACTCAGCGCGGTGCTCCGCACCCAAGCACTCCACACACCAATGATGAGGGTTGGTGATGGAGATAACCCGGTTGCACTTAGCACAGTTTTTAAACCCGGAACGAGGCCGGGACGTAAGAAGAAAATACGGCCGCGGTCCCACGAGGCCAGGCAGCCAGAGTAAGACCGGGAACCCGGTCAAAAAAATACGAACTGAAAAAGCGAAAAAGAAAGGAAAACAACTGAAACTAACCAAACAAGCTGCAGTGCAAGAGGGACAATGATATCGTGCGAAGCAAGGGAGCAGAGCTTCTGGCTCCGCGAAAAACAGAGAACTGAGGCCACGCTGAGGAGACGCATGCCCTAGAATGGGCGGGAGGGGCACGCGCGCATGCGTGTGTCAATCGCAAGCTTGAAGGTCTTCAAGCAAGTCTGCTTGCAAAAACTTCCGCTACGGGGCTCCATCAGTGACGTCACTCACATGTAGAGAATATGCTGCCTGCTTGTCCTGGGATAAACACTAATAGCACTGAGATGAACTCTGACTGAAGTAGTTTTAAGGCCTGAGTAGGAAAGATGCAAGCGATATTTGAGTACCAATGGCAGAGGAGATGTTTCTGGTCGTACAGAATATTGAATACACCAGAGTGTGAAGCGAGTCCACTTGAAACGGTAACATCGCTGGGTGGAAAGTTTCCTGGAAGCTTCAATGATAGCTAAAACTGGTGGAAAGAGAGTAAAAGCATCTACTCAGTGGGAGAAAAATACCATGCTGTGAGAGATAATGAACATAGGTTGAGATGAAGAAGTGATCCTTTGTTCTGTGTCAGCAGTGCTGGAAAGATTTGCAGCATGATGAGTTTCCATACACTTAAATGAAGAAGGAGAGAGAACCATGGTTGTCTTGGCCATTAAGGTGCAATGAGTATCATGGTGGCCTATTACAGAGTAATACTTTTAAAACCAACAGGAGAAAATATTTTTTCCACTCAGACAATAGTTAAGCTCTGGAATGAGTTGCCAGAGGATACAATAAGAGAGATTAATGTAGGTGATTTAAAAAAGAGGTTTGGACAAGTTCCTAGAGGAAATGTCCATAATCTGCTGTTGAAACAGACATGATGGAAACAACTGCTTGCCCTGGATCGGTGGCATGGAATGCTGCTACTATTTGGTTTTTTGCCAGGTACTTGTGACTTGGATTGGCCTCCATGAAGATGGGATACTAGGCTAGATGGACCATTGCTCTGACCCAGTAAGGCTATTCTTATGCTCTTATGAAACTGGATACCTCAAACAAAGTCATAATGAATTGAATCCAAGACAGATATCAAAGTTTCAGCATTATAATTATGCTGAAAACCACACTGAAACTGATCTAAGAGCTCCTGTTATTCTATAAATATTTGCAACTATGTTAAAGCCAATTTCTCTATCATTTTAGCCAAAAATTTAAAAGAGGATATTAGTAGATGTCTATCTGATAATGATCAATCCAATAGCTTGATTAATGGATCTGGCAAAAAGCCTTCCCTAAATGATTTATTTTTATTTTTTTTATTTATTCATTTTCAAAAATACAATTCAAGATATACTTGTACAGAAAGCTTTTTAAGTCAGGAAATCTAAAAATAGGACAACACTTCAAAAGTATCAAATTAACTTAAATCAGCTCAAGTCCACAAAAGATCCAAAACGTAATCTATAAAACGGAAATCAAGAAAAAAAAACTAACTTAGGAAAAGTGATGCGAGTTAACTGATATGGGCATCTAATATATTCTATGCTCCTCCTTTCTTTTCCTTCTCAAGCCGGGATAGAGAGAGGAAAGTAGTCAGCTGGAAGGGCTCAAAGAAAACATATTTTTGAGAATTATATTGTATAATACACTTACAGGGGTAACGAAGATAAAAGGTTGCTCCAAGAGCTATAATTCCTGGTTTTAACATAAGAAATTATTTTCTTCGCCTTTGTGTATCCCTAGCCAAGTCCCTAAATGATTTAACAATAAGAACAATAGGAACCAAAATGTTTTCACTAGTCTTTCTAACTGCTGCTGAACAAATATTCAATGCACATGAACAGTTATTCAAAGATTGAATTATATTGGTAATATTCCCTGCTCATACTTTAGCAAATGAATCCCATTTTTTGGTCATAGAAAACTTAAGATCAAAGGAAGCAACAATAGTCATTACTTTCTTCTGAAATCTGTTAGCCAAATTGTTTTCAAAGGTAATTATTATTCACTTGAGAAGAAGACATTCTAGCAACAATAGCAAATAAAGTAGGTATCTACAGAAGTGATTCTTAACCTTTTTGGAGTTACAGACCCCTTTAAGAATCTGACGAAAGCTATGGACCCCCTTACCCAGAAATTTTCACATAAATACAACTTTGCTTGCAATGAATATACAGTGGTACCTTGGATTACGAGCATAATCCGTTCCAGGAGCATGCTCGTAATACAAAATGCTCGTATATCAAAGCAAGTTTCCCCATAGGAAGTAAGGGAAACTTACTTTGATATGTTCCCACCCTCCCCCCCCACGAGAACCGGCATTGCTCCCCCCGAAGGCCCCCCTGCGAACCGGCACCCTCCCCCCCGCGATCCGGCACCCCCTCTCCCCCGCTGCCATTGGGCACCCCCCCGCCACAACCTGAGGTCCCCCTAACCCACCCGAACCCTCTTCTTACTTTTCTGTAGCCTCCGCAGCGGTACCGGCATCAGCATGTCCTGTGCATGCCGGTGCCTGAAGATGTGCTTCCTGTGCTGGGCCTGAGAGTTCACATTCGACGTGAGAGTTCACATTTGACGTGAACTATCAGGCCCAGCACAGAAAGCACATCTTCAGGCACCGGCACCACGCACAATTAAGTGCAATTTACATCAGTTACAAGGTACTAAATTTCAATTATTGGCCCTGATGTAGGTGCCTAACTTTAGGCGGTCTATATAGAATTTGCCAATTCTAAAATGGCATCTTGGTTCCAAAATTCTATTATAAAGTCTTTGTGTAAGTTGACATGGGTGTCCATGTTTTGGTGCACCCTCTTACACCATTATCAATGGAAGATGCTAGTTGCTGTGTCTAAATGCGCCAATTGATGCGTAATTTATAGTATTCTGTAAACTATGGGGCTGATTCTCATCAGGCCACCGAATGTTAGGCGGGTGGTAGGTGTCCTACTGCTGCCTAACTTAATTGTTTTAATTGGTGATAAACAATGCGTTAATTGATCACATCATTTAAAAACAATAAAAGGGGATTTTTTAAAAAAAATTGCCACCGCTAAGTAGCTTCCCCGACCAGCACCTAAATCCCTGGTGGCTAGCAGCGAATAATGACAGCAAAGCCCGGAAGGGGGCATAGTTATGGGTGGCACTGGACTTCGGCATCACTATGTGCTGCTGGCCAAATTCTGATGTGACCCTAGGCACTGAAAATGTAGGCCTATGAAACCCTGGCCTACATTTCCAGCGCCTAGGATCCCATCAAGCCATGATTCAGGAAGCGGCGCTTGTCGGTGACTGACATATGGCAGGCACTGCTTCCAGAATCAGCCTCTATATGTACACCTGGGAAGCCAATCCATGTTCTTCCTCCTTGCAGTTAGGTGCTATGGAACTTAGGAGCTACCTTTCAGAATAGCATATAATGATGCATATAGGTGTCACGTCACTTAATGGTACCTTTTGACAAATATAAAAGACACATACCTCTAGGCACCAGTTTACAGGATTGCCCTTAATACTTTTTAGTTTTTATTATATATCTTAAGTTTCTAGGCAAGTTGAAAGAGAACATTTTTGGTAATATTAAAACACAAAAAACAAAACTGAAATAGAACAGAATAGCATAAAAACCATGAGAACTCAGAAAAAATTCAACAAGTTAATTTTATTTTTAGGTAGTATTTTTCTTTTTCATTTTGTGAATATCAATAATAAATGTGTTCCTATACATCCGTTGCTCATAAGAAGTTGACACTGTAGCCAGTTGGGTTTTTAGGATGTCCCAAATTAATATTCATGAAATAGATATACAAGCACTGGAAACTCAGTATAAGTAAATTTATCTCATGCATAATGCATATTCATTGGGGATAACCCAAATACCCAAGTTGCTGAGTAGGTTGGAAGCCCTTGTTCATAGCAAGAGGTTACTATCAACAGGCTACCAAATTTTGAAATGTTATAATCTGAGCTTTAGAAAATTGCTTTCTTTTGTTAATTCTGTCCATGGAAAACACCAAAAAGTATCAATATTTTAATGCAACAAGGAAATACAATTTCTGAGAATGACAAATATTACCCACAAGACAGCTCTGAGAAAATTTGCTTTCTAAAGCAGTGTTTTTCAACCGCTGTTCCGCGGCACACTAGTGTGCCGCGAGATGTTGCCTGGTGTGCCGTACGGTCAGGGCCGCCATCAGGGCAGTACCACCAGTCCTGCATTCAGGGGCCCGGAGCTGACAGGGGGCCCGGGCTCCCCCAGGGTCCTAGGCCACAGTCTAGGGAGAGGGGCGGTCCGCCCCACGTGGTCAGGAGAGAGCTGGACGGGGGACCCGCGGAGTTCAATACATCTCGAGTCGCGAGGCTCGTCTTCTGTTCCTGCCTGTCCTGCAGCTAACATATAGCCGATCGCAAGCGTTCCCCAATGTCAGCGCTGACGTCGGAGGGAGGGCTTAAGCAAAGCCTGCCCTCCGACGTCAGCGCTGATGTCGGAGAATACTTCCGTTCGGCTATTTGTGCGCGGCAGGGCAGGCAGGAAGCAGAAGACAAGCCTCGCGGCTTGAGCTTCGTTTTGCTGAGAAAGTTGCAAAGATGGGCTGGGAGGCAAACACGGAACACAAAAGGGGGGAGGGAGTGCGTTTTGGACACAAGGCATGAACTTGGGAGAGAGGGAGGGAAAGAGATGCTGAGGTGGGGGAGGGAATGGGTTTTTGGACACAGAAGGCATGGACTTGGGAGAGAGGAAGGGAGGGAAAGAGATGCTGAGGTGGGGGAGGGAATGCGTTTTTGGACACAGAAGAAATGGACTTGGGAGAGAGGAAGGGAGGGAAAGAGATGCTGAGGTGGGGGAGGGAATGTGTTTTTGGACACAGAAGAAATGGACTTGGGAGAGAGGAAGGGAGGGAAAGAGATGCTGAGGTGGGGGAGGGAATGAGTGTTTGGACACAGAAGGCATGGACTTTGGAGAGAGGAAGGGAGGGAAAAAGATGGTTGTGTGCACGGGGAATAGAAGAAAGGAGAATTTTTGGTCATAGGGAGGGAGTGAGGTACAGATAGTGGCATACCAGGGTGGGGGGGGCGGTCTGCCCCACCCCGGGTTTACGTCCCAAGGGGGTGCACAGCTGGCCACCCTCCAGTGTTGTCCCTAGGCCGGCAAACTGCGGCTCTTTAGCCACTTGAGTGCCACCGCCGCCATCGGGAACAGGCCGGCGCCAAGTTCTCCCTGCTTTTCCCTGTGGGGCCGGCCAACTCTCACCACTCGCGTCAATTCTGACGTCGGAGAGGACGTTCTGGGCCAGCCAATCGCTGCCTGGCTGGCCTAGAACGTCCTCTCCGACGTTAGAATTGACGATGGGTGGCAAGAGTTGGTCGGCCCCGCGGGGAAGAGAAGCAGGGAGAACTTGGCGCCGGCCTGTTCCCGATGGCGGCGGTGGCACTCAAGTGAATTACTTTATATATAGTCAATATAGGCACAGAGTTAAATTTTTTAACATTTTCTAATGGTGGTGTGCCTCATGATTTTTTTCATGAAACAAGTGTGCCTTTGCCCAAAAAAGGTTGAAAAACACTGTTCTAAAGCACATGACCAACCCATACAAATACTCACGGTAATGAGGATCAATGTAACCATTTCTTGGATCCATAGCAAAAACAGTGCCACGATAAGGTAATGAAGGCTCGGGGAGATGCGATATAGACCCATGAATCTCCTTCTTGATTAAAGAGGCCCGCTCCTCACTAGATGTTGAAGGCTCTTCACTGATTTTACTGAGGCTTTGCCCACTTTGTGGTTGCATTGAGACAGCATTTCTTCTCTCTCTGTGATAGGTCTGTCCAGGACGTTCATCTTCTGGAAGAAAAAAGCACTTGTGTTTGAGTTATAGAAAATTTGGAGGTCAATATTCAAATGATGTGCAGCCCGTTTAGTGAAGCAGACAGACAAATCATTGGAGGATAAAGTTACTATTCCCCTCCCTCCCTTCATCTGAGTGGTTAAGTTTTGTCTCAACAAGTCTTTGCCCAGCACAAAATATATATCTCCACAGAAAAAGACAGCATAGCAAATGCTCTTGGATCAGTGATTAAACTTTATCTACTCAGGTCCAGATTCTTGAACCATTACTGATTTTCTAGGTGCCAGTAGATGCATGCCCATAGCTTCGTTAAAAACTCCATCCAAATGTCATTTTTAACCAAGATTTGAGGAGCATACCAGTGCCTAGAAAACGATTCACCTAAAGAGAGGCACTGGAAATGTAGGCCCAGAAAACACTGACCTACATTTCTGGCACCTATCTTTCACGTTGGCATGATTTTGAAACCTGCGCCAATGTATGATTGGCATGTGATCAGATGCCGCTTTTAAGAATCTGGGCCTCAGTGTTGCCGATATGGAATCCTGGCTGCAAAAAGTCAGGCAGCTAATTCTGGTCAAGGAAAGGCCTGTCTTAAGTTATCCAGAAAACTTTATTTGGATAATCTTACCTAGGTAGGTTTTACAGAATAGTTGAATATAACTATTTGGAAAAAAAAGTCATCTAGATAACTCACTCACTGGTGCACTAAATATCAGAATCAGGATTATTTTTTTCTCTTTCTCTCCAGTCTCAGTTCTAAAATGAATAGAACAGACTATGTGTGTGCTATTATAAAAATATGTTTTAGGATTCAAGTTGAAAAACTAGACCATTCAGACCAAGTGTCAGTAGAGCAGTAGATCACCACCACCCATTCACTGATGCACTTACCAGTGGGGCTATTAATCGTAACTGAATGGACATCAACTTGCTTGTTTTCTTGCCTGTAGACAGTAAGGCTTAAAGTTTTGGCTGGCTGACTGAAAAAGGCACGATTTGTCACAAAGTATAGAAGATGAACTGTACTAGCAAAAACTAAATCAAACTTAACCACCCACTGCCATTTATCTGCTGTATGTCTTTTATTTTTATAACAAATGTAGGATAACAGACAGCAGAATTTAGAGAATAAAGCTAATTTTGGAATCCAAAGATGGAATAAAATCTGCTATAAAACATTATTTAACACTATCCAGACCAAGATCCATATGCCTTAACCACAAAAATCACAAATTACTGGCGTTTTCAAAATATGCCCAAAGATTCACTTCATGTTAGTGATGATCCAGATTGATGTATGGACACATACTTCCCCACTCCCTCCCCCTCGCTTTTTATCAAGCTGTGCTAGAGGTTTTAGTGCGGGGCGGTGAGGTAAGTGCTCCAACGCTCATAGGAATTCTATGAGTGTCGGAGCATTTACAGCACTAGCCTGCACTAAAAACCTCTAGTGCAGCTTGATAAAAGGAGCCAATATTAAGGTAATTACAGAACATACAAGACATACAGTAGACATACACGTAATAATCATGGTTAAAATGATATAAGTAGTGTATGGAAAAAAAAAAAAAAAACAACCCGTGAATTCAAGAATAAGTCTGTCAAGCTGACCAAAGCAAGCACAGGTAAGAATAAAAATCCTTGCACAAACAAAAAGTATTGCATCAATGCTAAATAAATTGCTTGAAGATATATAATTTTATTTCTTCCCATCACTGACTCAGCATCCAAATAGCAGATGAAATTTAATGTGGACAAGTGCAAAGTGGTTTCTTGATTACTTGATATTACTTAATGTTAGATTCTGCATTAGGAGTTGCTACCCAATGAAATACATTGAAATCTGCTCAGAGAGCAGTTGCAGCCATAAAAGAATACAAAATGCTAGGAATTATTGGAAAAGGGATAGAAATAAGACTCAAAATATTATAATGCCTCTGTATGGATCCATGATGCATCCTTACTTTGAGTATCACATGTAATCCTGGTCTCCATATCTCAAAAAAAGAGATATAACAGAAGTAACAAAGATTCAAAGAAGGGTGACCAAAATGATTAAGGAGATGGAACTCCTCTCATATGAGGAAAGGGCTCAAGAGATTTGGGCTCATCAACTTGGAGAAGAAACGGTTAAGGGAGGATATGTTAGAGGTCTACAAAATCCTTTCAAAAAGTACAGAGATTAGGTGACCCTCCAGGAAATTACATGGTAATACAGCAAAACCTTGAATTGCAAGTAACTTGGTTTGCAAGTGTTTTGCAAGACAAGCAAAACATTTTATTAAATGTTAACTTGATATACAAGGCAAGTACATACAGTATACACACATCACAACTGAGCCGAAGGTTCTTCTCTCTCTCTGATGTTTTATACACAGCTAGTTTATGGACACATTTGTGCATTTATCTATACATGCACAATGGTAGCTTCAGGGTCTGCATAGTGAAAAACAATAATTAAAAATTCATCATAATAAAGCTTTTATATAGTATCATAACCCTTAGTGCTTGATGGTGTACAACAGTATACTTAATAAAGCTCAATCAGATGGGATTACAAAAAGTAATTATCAGTTTTCTTAAAGCTAAGGTTACAAAAATAATAAAAGTAGATTAATTTCAAATAACATTAAACATAACTTAAGCTTAAAGTCCCTAAGGGGCTCATAATCAAAACAAAGAAATGTCTACAAAGTGGCCTAAAAGGGTACTTGGACAATCAAAAAGCCTGATTGTCCAAGTACCCATAACCAAAGCTGGTTTTAGACGTATCTAAAAGCAGCTTAGGTCTTTCCCCTGCCTCTAAACACATAGAGAGAAAAGAGGCGTTTTTAGAGGAGGGGAAAGGGCAGGAGGTGGGCGGGAAACAGGACAACCTACACTTAGTCGTACAATAGGTATAACCAAAAGTTTAGGCAGGTTGCCTAGTCAGCACTTATATGTTTTGATTTAGACCAAGTCAAAACAGGTATAAATGCCAAAAGAGGGGCCGCTGAGCTGATCGCAGCTGCCACATCAACTCAGCGGCCCCAGCAACCTGCCTACCCCCTACTGCAACCATCGCGGCAGGAGAGATGGCTCATCTCTCCTGCCACGATGGCGATTGCCCCCCCCCCCGAACCGTGGCACTTCAGGGTGAGGATCGCAGCAGGGCTTCTCCCCTGCTGCAATCCTCACCCCTAAGTGCCGCGGTTCGGGGGGGGGCAATAGCTATCACGGCAGGAGAGATGAGCCATCTCTCCTGCTGCGATCCACCCCCTCCCCCCTCCTGCCCCAGCGCCTCCCCTACCGCCCCCTCCCCCGATCAGATCGGGCAGGAGGGAGCCCAACCCCTCCTGCCTCAGCGACTACCCTACCCCATCCCCGATCGGAAACGGGCAGGAGGGAGCCAAACCCCTCCTGCCCCTGTGACCCCCCTACCCCCCACCCCCACTAAGATACAGGCAGGAGGGATCCCAAGCCCCTCCCATGACTGCCCCCAAACCCCTAATCGGCCTGCCGAACCCCTCCTCCACATCCGCCAACCCCACATCACCCCCCACCAACCCCGCGACTTCACCCTGACACCCTCCCATTACCTTAAAAAAGTTGGACGGACGGGTCCTAAGTCCGTCTGGCAGGCCCACCATGCTCATAATGGCGTGCCTTAGGGCCTGATTGGCCCAGGTGCATCAAGCCCCGCCCACAGGTGGGGCCTTAGGTGCCAGGGCCAACTGGAATTGGCCTAGTTGTTCAGCATCAAGGGGAAAGGGAAAAAGAAAAACAGGAAAGAGACAGAGCAAAATGTTGGACCAAGAGGAAAGAGGAGAAATAGAAGGAAATAGGAGGCTGGGAAAGGAGTGAGATGGGAAATGGGAGAGCTACAGAATAAGAGAAGATGGAAAATTGATAGGTAGCTGAAAATTTAAAAAGGAGAGGGATGAGAAAGAGGGCAAGATTTGAGTGGACAGAGGCAGAAAAGAAAAAAGAGAAAAGTTGAAAGGGAAAATCAATATGTTGGAGACAGGGACTGGAGCAAGAGAGGAGAAAAAAAATGGACAGCAGACACTGGAAAGAAAATTAGAAGATAGACAAAATCAGAAAGAGAAACTGGGACCAAAAGCAAAACGAGCAGACAACAATAGGTAGAAAAAATAATTTTATTTTCTATTTTGTGATTACAACATGTCAGATTTAAAATCTGTATCCTGCCAGAGCTGGTGTTAGACAGCAAGCGTGAACTAGGATCTAAAAGAGAGGAAAAGTCTTGTTTATTTATTTTGTAGCCGGCGTGGGGTTGGAGAGGTTGCATCCCTATACATCTACTATAGACTAACCCCCTCCTTTGCTGGCGTGCAGTGTGGGTTTTGGCGCCGGCGATTGATCCGACGCTCACAGAAGTCCTGTGAGCATCGGAGCCGCCACCGGCGCTGGGGCACACACTGCACATCAGCAAAGGAGGGGGCAATTATCTTAATAAAAAAATACGGCCCACAACTTAGCCTGCGTTTTAGATTTCGGCCCCTTATGTGATTTGAGTTTGACACCCCAGTATTAGGCAGTCAGATCTGAATACCGAACCTCTCACTCCTGTACCAGAACTTTACTGTAATGCTAGATCTGTGTGCAATAAGCAACAAATTATTAAGGATTTACTTTTAGATACTGACCCTGGCTTTAATGTTTATTACTGAAACTTGGTTGGATCAGAGCGACTCATTTACCCAAAATAAGCTTTGCCCGTATGGTTTTAATAGTATCTAGGAGGGATAAGCAGGGTGGAGGGTTAGGATTGATCTATAGATCATTTTTTAATGTCCTTTTGACTGATAAGGCTAGCTATCCTGAATTGGAATATATGATAGTATCACTTAGCGATGAGCTATCTCAAGATCCTTTAGGAATTCTCTTGTTATATTGCCCTCCTGTGCCCTGGAAGGACTCTATAGAACTTATTTCTCATACTATTTCTGATGCTCTAGTAAAGTATTCCAGGCTGTTGATAATTGGTGATGTTAACTTACATTTAGATGACATCTCAAAACAAAGACACTTTACATTTTATCTCCTTTTTGAATTCACTTGGGGCTCCTTTTATGAAGGTGCGCTAGCGCTTTTAGCGCAAGCACCAGATTAGCGCTTGCTAACTGAAAAACTGCCGCCTGTTCAAGAGGAGGCGGTAGCAGCTAGCACGCGCTGTTATGCACGTTAAGGCCCTAATGCCCCTTCGTATAAGGAGCCCTTAGTCTATCTCTACCTATAAAAGCCACTACTCATGAAAAGGGCCATATGTTAGTTTTTATTAGTTTTACGGATTATACTCACCAACAAACTAGGTTAGATGAGGTTCACTGGAGAGTTCCTTGGTTGGATCATTTTATTGGGAAATTTTGTCTCCCAATTTTTATGTCCCCTATTAATACTTATGTACAGCAGAAACGAACTATAACTATTAGGAAAAAGATCAGCTCAGAGTTTTTCTGGTCCAATCTACTAAAAAGTACTACCTTTTGTACTATCTTCTGATAAGCTGTCAGAAAATCTATGGAAAGACTGGAAGGGATTATCAGAAAGTACCCTTCAAGCTCTCTCCCCTTCAGCAACCAAATCAGTGAGCTATGCACGGAAGTACCCTTTCTAATCAAGCTCAATTTTTATTAAATTTTGTTATGTACACAATATCAAATGCTTCAATTCGTATAACATTTTTTAAAAATGGGGGGCAAAACAAAACTCTTTTATATAATTACATACAAATTCTATATATTCTTTTTTTTATAATTCTTTATTTTCATTTTATAGTATTGACATAATATTAGTCAAAACAAAGAAAGTAATACAACTCCAGTTCAAACTTTAAAATGAGACCATAATCAATAAAGAAAATATACATTAGAAATACAAAAACAAAGCAAAAATTTCCTTCTCATACATCAAAAACATTAGACCCAAATATAAATTTTACAGATTTGTATCATTAGACCTCAATCAAGAGGGGAGTAAGCTTTACAATGGCTGAAATCTTTATCAAATAATACAAAGAAAATAAAAGATGGTAGCGAGAAAGAACAAAAACTTTATACTTGAGCTAGGTTGAGCTAGGTTGAGACTGAAATTCTCTCAAGAATTTAAATTTGCTCTTTAGCAGAAATAAATTTTGTCAGCTGCTGAGGTTCAAAGAAAATAAATCTATTCCCTTGATAGGTCATTACACATTTACAGGGGAATCTGAGTACAAACGTCGCACCTAACTGCAGAACCCTTGGTCTCAAAATGAGAAATTGTTTTCTTCTCTTTTGGGTCATTCGTGACACGTCTGGATACATTCTTAGTATTTTAGTCATGAATGGTACATCTTTAAACTTAAAAAACATTTTAAGCATCCATTCCCTGTCAGCATCAATAGCAAATTGTACAAGTAGCGTAGCAGTTGCCGGTATCTCTTCACCTGACCTCTCAAGAAAATTTGTCAAATCCAAACTATCAGCATCCAAATTCTGCTGGTTTGGTTTTTGAACAGATACTCTGGTAGGTAAATAATATATTTTAGTGAGAGGCGGATAGGAGGTTTCGGGAACTTTCAAAACTTCTTTCAAATACTTTTTAAATGTATCCTGCGCTGAGATAAGTGGTAATTTTGGAAAGTTAATAATCCGAAGATTACTTCTTCTAGTCATATTTTCCAACATTTCCACCTTAAAATTAAGGTTTCCACTATCTCTTACCCAGACCAAAGCCTGGGACTCCACTGTTTTTATTCTAGTTTCATGTCCATCCACTTTATTTTCAACGCTGGATATCCTATTTTTCATTTCCAAATTTTCAGACACAACAGAGGTATAGCGTGTGGTAAGTTGCTGCATTTGGGTTCCCAAAGAGATTTGCAAACTAGATATTGCTTCCCAAATTGTCTCCATGTTGAAAATCTTGGGTCTCTGCATTGGTATCAGTTCAACACCCAGATTCTCTGATGAAAAAGTACCTGGAACTTCAGCAGGTGATGAAGTCAGTGTCAGGAAATCCTGAGGCAATTTCTGTTCCAACTCCTCCGAATGCTCTGATAGTCGATTTGGCTTCACCACTCCTCCTGCTGGGCCGACTCCCGATCTCAGCAGGTCTGGAGAGTGAACACCCCGGGACATTTCCTCCATTGTCGACTGGTCAAACGCCCCCGAACAACTCGGAGGACTTTGCTCTTCCATCGACTGATCAAACGCCCCCGGGCGACTCGGAGGACTCCGCTCTTCCGGGGTTAGTGATGTTGCCTCAAGGGAGAGCTGTAACGCTTCAGCCAGCGTGTCTCTCCCAGCCGAGAAATCCTCCGGCTGTGTTAGCGTCCCTCGCTGAAGAAAAGCGTCCATCGGGCCCGAAGCTGCTGGCAAAGATTCATCGGGAAAAACCCGAAGTTTAGATTTTCTTTTCACCATTTCAAAGGTAAGAGCAGCCCGGGAACATCCGTGGCGTCTAACTCCAGCTACCCGCGGCCATCTTCCTTAAGCCACTCCCCAAATTCTATATATTCTAATGCATGACTGGTACGGAAGGTGAAGGGGATGAACAACAATCTTTAAAAAAAGAAAGGAAACATTTAGGGGGAACACATGTGGAGCGTAACACACACAAACAAAAAAGATAAATTTATAGTCTACGCATAAATCTGATTAAGATCTAAGAAATTTACTGATTTGTAAATTATGTTGTCTGTTTTTCAAATGCGTCCTTGAACAAGAAACTTTTTAAGGAACGCTTGAATTTTTCTAAAGAAGATTCATTATGAATATATATTGGTAAGTTGTTCCAAAGCTGGGGTGCTATAACCAAGAAAATAGTAGATCTCCTGGTCCCTATTATTTTTAATGAAGGGATAAATAGATGTTGTATTGATCTAAGTGCCCTGGATGGGAGAATACGGTATCAAGAGACGATGTAGAAAAATCGGAGCATGAGTTTGTTGAATTTTAAAAGTTAACAGTAAAATTTTAAAGGTTATTCTATGTGTGATTGGTAACCAATGAGCTGCTTGTAGAAGTGGTGTAACATGATCATATTTTTTTGAATTAGTGATAATTATTATTGCTGTGTTTTGTATTATCTGTAATCTTCTTATTTCTTTTTGAGTTATGCCCTGAAATAGGGTGTTACAATAGTCAAGCCTAGAAATGATTAATGAATGTATTAGAATGTTAAGTGCCTCGGGTTTAAAAACTTTTGATAAGGAAAAAACAAACCAGGAGTGTAGAAGATTGGAACAGAAGTGGAAAAAAACTAATTCAGAATCTGTCAAGAAGATTTGGAGAGTTAACATCAAGAAATATAATTTAGAAATTAGAATTGCAAGAAAAAATTACTATATAGCTAGTTCAGATAATCAAAGTAATACCCTTTTTAAGCTCTGACGTTCATTAACCTTAGTGAGCACAATTTCAAAAGGAGGAGTTAGCAAAATTTTTTAATAGTAAAATTACACTCATTAGAGATACATTTCTGGTTGTAAACCCTGACGACTTCCTTTTAAGCCCCAATAGACCGACAGTAATTCCAGTGGATAGTTTTAGGAACACCTCTGATGCAGTCTCAGAAACTTACGTTTCAAAATTATGTGAAAAGTTGAAAAAATGCAGTTATAAATTAGACCCATTTCCTTCTTATCTTTTTGGAGATATTCCTTTACAAGCTATCATATGGCTGACTTCACTATTAAATCATTTTCTTGAAAATGGTTACTTTTTGTTGAGTATGGGGAACATAACTTTGACACCTTTATTGAAAAGCGCCGATCTGGACCCTACAGTTCCCTCTCATTATCATCCGATCGCAAATATTATCCCTTTTGACAAAAATTATGGAGTCAATTATTTCTAGCCAACTTCCCAACTACTTGAAGAAATTTTCTATTTTGTTATCATTTCAACATGGGTTTAGAGTCCAAACTTTAGTAATTTCAAAGATTCAAAATTTACAGATACAAAATAAATGTGCGGTATTGTTGCAATTTGATCTGTCAGCTGTGTTTGATGTCGTTCATCACGACATCCTGATTCGTATGTTATAAGATATTGGTTTAAACCAAGTTGTACTGTATTGGTTTGGTAAATTCCTCTCATTGCAATCTTATGAGGTATATTTGGAGGATGAGACTTCCTCCTCTTGGAAATCCAGCTCTCCACTGTCACCAATCTTGTTTAATGTATATATGACTTCTCTGAAAAATTTTTGCCTTTCATCAGCAGATACTATATTTACCTATGCAAATGATATTTTCATTTTATTAGAAGTTGATCCTGATCTTGACCTGGTCCCTAGTATAGACCGCTGTATTTCTAAACTTCAACTGTAGGCTTTGTCTATTCAAATGAAACTGAATGCTGCCAAAACCAAATTGCTTTGGATTGGGCCAAGATTAGAAAACCTTCCTTCTTCTGTCACATTGAAAACAGGTATCTCACTACATATAGATTTTTCATCTAGAGTCCTGGTTGTCATCTTGGACTCATCACTTACATTTCATGAACAAATAAATTGCTTGACAAAAAAGTGTTTTTTTAGTCTGCGCATGTTGAGGAAGGTCAGATCACTATTTCATCAAGAACATTTCTCAGTGTTGGTACAATCCACTGTGCTTTCTCAGATAGATTATTGTAACTTGTATCTGGGCATTAAGCAGAGCAGACTAAATGACTTCAGTTAATACAGAATACTGCAGTAAGCTCATTTTGGGGAAACAAAAGTATAATCATGTTTCCCCTTTATTGATAAAGCTTCACTGGCTCCCAGTTTGCTTTAGGATCCAGTTTAAATGTGCATGCGTAATCTTCAAGCTTCTCTATGGAATATTTGATCCTTTTGTCCCCTTATGTTGGAAAACCGTTAGATTTTCCATTTGAGAAACACACAAAGATATAAGTTGGCCTTCCATTCCTTTAAGGGAATTAAATCTGCTGGGAAGCTCAGTCGATCTTTTGTTTTCAAGTCTGTAGAGATCTGGAATGAATTTCCTGACTCCATTAGGCTTTTATGCCAGCTGCAATTATTTCATAAATTCCTGAAAACTTTGTTGTTCTCGCAATTTTTAAATGGTTTAACTAAAGTCTCAACAAAATGATATTATTATAGTTATTTTTCTTATGTACTTTAGTTTTTAATTAGTTCTTCCTTCGCCTATGTTTTCTGCTATGTACTCTAGTCTTAATTACAAGTGAACCGAGTCGAGCTCCACTGGGAGATGATCTGGTATATAAACCAAAGATTAGATTAAATAAATTGAATAAATAATGTGACAAAATTAAATCTAATGTATGTCCTGCTATATGAGTTGTAGAATGAACTTTCTGATCCAAGTTGATATCCTTTAGTTTATAAACAATTTTATTGATGACAGCAGTGCCACATGGGGCTTTTCCTCCAAATACTTTGCAAATACAAAAGGATGCAGGAAAAATTAGGAAGAAGTAGGCATGCAACTAACAAAATGAAATCTCTGTGTGCACCTCTACCACGTAAAGTGGGTAGTTTTCTTCAAAAAAGATGAAGGCAATTTTTTTTTTTTTTTTTTAAAGAAAGGGATTCCACAGATGAAAACTATGCCTAAATCTAAATGTCTGTCTAAATTGTGCATGGATCACACATAAACTATAAACAGAGCACCTAACATCTAAGAACACTCATGACCCCCCCCCTCCCCACTCAATAAACCCATAGAAATCATTTTGAAAAGTATCACCAGCATCTGCAGATTCCAAACAAAAAGAAAAGACAAATCCATAGCTCCTGCTGTTTGTTTCAAGACTCCTGATTTGACTTCTTGTCTTCTGATCCTGTCAAGATCATTTAAGCAGTGATTTCTCTGGGCTGGTTTGTCAAAGAACCATCAGTCTTACATCTCCAATAGTTATAAATCTATGGTTTTCAAAAAATAGGAAACTATTTGTCACACAAGTAATTTCAAGATAGTGGAGCTTAAGACAGCTTAGAACAACAGAAAAATATCCCAACTCTGAAGTTTAAATCAGAGGTGACATGGAAGATTCCAGCAGCCCCAAGGTTCTACAAAAGCCAGAAAAACATCTGTGAAAAATATCATACTTTCTATAGCCATTGATGGATGATAAAAGCCAGCATGGCTCTTCCAAGTCTGAACAGAAATGTGGCTAGGATTGTATCTGTCACTCCATGCAGGTTCCAAACCCTTCTTTTTGTTTTGTTTTTTTTCTTGTTTGGTTTTGTTTTTAAGATTTTAACTGCTGTTTTTATGCAGGTTACCCCCCCCCCCCCCATATGCTATTTTTTTTTTAAACTGTGAACGCTACAAGTTTTGTTTTGAGTGAACATGCTCTATACTTTGAATCGATCCTCTTGCCATACAGTGATCTTCTGATGCAGACCACATAGCATTTTGGCTGTTTTCCTCAGGCTAGCTTAGTCTGTTTATGTCCTTTGCAAGATATTTAATGTACGAGGTCTGACAAGTTTGTGAACTTGCCTCTGGACCCTTACGTTGGCAACACTGTACAACAACTCAGTAAGGTTTCATAACCTTGGTATATCAGCTGTGTTCGTGTCACCATTTGGCGGTGTCTTGCTGAGTAGCATTCATTATTTTTTGTGTGCCGTCACAAGAATGTCGGAGCTTAAATTAGAGCAACGAACTTGGCAAGAGTGGAAGTGAAATCAGGGACATGTTAGTCCAACTTTATGGGTATACTATAATGCCATAAAAAAACGGCAGTGTACAAATGGATTAAACATTTTTCTGAGGGGAGATAAAGTGTCACTGATGAAAAAAGGTCAAGGCAGCCAATAACAAGCAGAGCTGATGAAAACATTGCAAAAATGTATTGAATTGTGTGTCAAAATTGTTGGCTGACTGCAAGAAGCATAGCAAACCAAGTAAACATCGATATAGAAACAGGAAAATCTTACAAATCTTGGCATGAGAAAGGTGTGTGCAAAAATAGTTTAAAAGGAGCTCACCGATGAACAAAAGCAAAGGAGAGGAGAGGCAAGATGATGTTTTTAGGCCATGCTATCACTGGTGATGAAACATGGTTGTACCAATATGACCTTGAAACAAAGCGTCAAAGTGCACAATGGAAGTCAGCCAATTCTCCACAGCCAAAAAAGTTCTGCCAGTCCAAATCAAGAGTCAAAACAATGTTGCTAACCTTTTTTGATATCAGAGGGATTGTTCATTATGAATTTATACCAACTGGACAAACAGTTAACCAAGTTTACTATTTGGAATTGCTGAAAAGGCTGTGTGAAAAAGTTAGAAGAAAATGACCTGGACTTTTTGCCAACAACTCATGGCTCTTGCACCATGACAATTCACCATTTCACACGGTCCTGTCTGAGATGGAGTTTTAGCCAGAAAACAAATAACTGTATTGGAACACCTTCCCTACTCACTTGATCTGGCCCTCTTAAGATAAAGGAAATATTGAAAGGAAGACATTTTGATGACATTCAGGACATCAAGAAAAAGAGTTCCAAAATTGCTTTCAAGGGTGGACTAGGTGCTGGCATCAGTGCATAGTTTCCCAAGGGGAGTACTTCGAAGGTGACTACAGTGATATTCAGCAATGAGGTATGTAGCAATTTTTCTAGGTTGAGTTTGCAAACTTAATCGTCAGAACTAGTACAAGCAGCAGTCCCAGGAAGGGGGGGGGGGCATTGTTGGCTTGTACATGAGCATTATCATTCCCTTATGCCCTTCTCTATGCAGCCAAGCATTCTTCTGGCCTTGGCCATCATCTTGTCCCATTGTTTTGTCACTTTGAGATTCTCAGACATCATCAATCTAAAGCAGGGGTGCCCAAATGGTTGATCGCGTTGCCTTTGCGATCTTCTTCTCCCTGCTTACCTGAGCCAGGCCTGGCGCTTACAAGTGACGGACCCACAAGCCTTCACCTCCGACGTCAATTCTGACATTGGAGAGGAAGTTCTTGGCCAGCCAATCGCTGCCTGGTTGGCCTGGAACTTCCTCTCCGACGTCAGAATTGACGTCGAAGGTGAAGTCTTGTGGGTCCAGCACTTGTACGCGCTAGGCCTGGATGGAAGAAGCAGGAAGAAATCAGCGTGGTGGGTTGGGGGAGGGGCAGAGAGAGAGATATAATCGGAGAAGTGGAGAAATCGGCGCAATGGCTTGGGGGGCAGGGGAGAGAGAAAGAAAGACAGGCAGGCAGGGGGAGAGAGAAAGAAAGACAGACAGAAATAAAGAGGGGGGCAGGGGGAGAGAGAAAGAAAGAAAAGGGGAGGGGGCAGAAAGAAAGAAAGGCAGAAAGAAAAATATTGGATTTACAGAAGAAGGAAGTGCAACCAGAGACTCATGAAATCACTAGACAAAAAGGTAGGAAAAATGATTTTATTTTCAATTTAGTGATCAAAATGTGTCATTTTGAGATTGTATATCTGCTGTCTATATTTTGCACTAAGGCCCCCTTTTACTAAACTGCAATAGTGGTTTTTAGCGCAGGGAGTCTATCAGCGCCATGAACTGCGAGGGGAATTCAGCGCAGCTCCCAGCGCTAAAAAACGCTATCGCAGTTTAGGAAAAGGGGAGGGGGTACATTTGTCTATTTTTGTATAGTTGTTACTGAGGTCATCTGCCTTGACCTCTGAAAAAAAAACCAAATACAAATGATAATTAACATTTTCTCTGTGTACAGTGTGCTTTGTGTTTTTAAAAAATTTTATTGTTGGTAGATCATTTTGACTTGTGTAACTCGCAAGCCAAAAAAGTGTGGGCACCCCTGATCTAAAGTCTCTTTCACGAACTGTGCATATCAGCCTCTTGCCTTCTATTGCACACAGTTCCTTTAGATTTCTGCACCTCAAATGCACCACTCTACATGCCTTCAAATTAATGCTTGATTGCCAAGTATCTCAAGCTTTTATTTTTGTAGATCACTTTTTATGCTTTCCTCTCCCTCCAGGGTGTCAATTCTGTTGCTAATCTTCATGTCATTCACAAAAAGGCATACTTTTCCTTATAACCCTTTAGCAATATCACTCACAAAGATATTAAGCAGAATCAGTCTCAAGATGGATCCCTGAGGCATTCTACTACACACCTTTCTTTCTTCAGAGTGAATTCCGCAGGTCACTGTCATTCCAAGCTCTCTTTTGCAATTTTGAATAGCAGTTGCTCTAAGCAATAACATTTTTTTTTTCTGTTCCTGGTTGCAAAAGTATGAGATTCAGGATTCCAAAACTAGGTCAGAACTATGTAATCAAATATTTATACGGATGGCAAAGAAGTACTCCTGTTACTGAAGCACAGATCTTCCTCAGTCTCAACTATTTTGTGAGTACTATTAAAAACTGGATTATTTCCAAAATCAATCAGCAACCTAGTTTTAGTGAATATTTACCCATAGTAGAAACCTGCTCATTTTTTCTACTGTGTAGCATTAAAAAAAAACCAACAAAACTAAAGTAGTAAATAGAAAGTAAAGCAAATAAGGAAACCATACAGCCCATGCTTGGTATTTTTCTTTGAGACTTGAAAAAGGTTCCAGCAGAAAAATATTAGTTGACTTCTGAATAAAAATAGTCATAGATAGATATAGGGCTCATTTTACTAAGGTGCGCTAGCTTTTTTAGCGCACGCACGAAATTACCACACGCTGTGCTTCTAGAACTAACGCCAGCTCAATGCTGGCATTAAGGTCTAGCGCGTGCAGCAATGTAGCACGCACTATTCCATGCGTTAAAGCCCTAACGCGCTTAGTAAAAGGAACCCATAGTTATAGATATATTTTTTTAAAAATCACAGATCAAAAGTATATGTCATGAAAAAGGAAAAATCCCTTCCTCATTTCTTTTCTACCTAATGGACAAATCATGAAATGAATTATCAAGTTCATTTTCTTATACATGGCCCCCAATTCTCTCTTTCCAAATATAAGGCCAATCTTTTGACATCACCAATATCTGTACTTGGGAGGGAAAGCAATGAATAAACTTCAAATATGCTTAAACTAAATGCAAGCAGTAAACACTGATTGTATATATCTCAGTGACTATATTGCCATATTTAATTAAGGTCAATAGCAAGGTTTGGAAGAACTTATTTGTCTACTATTAGTGATGAGTGAGTTTTCAGGGCTGACAACCAAGCTGCAGGGTTTTCTTTTCCCAGAGTCATCTCCTGGCAAAAAAAGAGTACACTCTGATCGAGGTGTAGTCATCTCTGATGACTTCAACGTGACTGCTCAATGTGATAAAGCAACTGAGGGAAGCTATCAATATACCGTATTTTTTGCTCCACAAGATGCACTCCCCCCCCTAAAAAAAAAGGTGGTAGAAAGGTGGGTGCATCTTATGGAATGAATACACCTTCGCCCCTCAGCTTTCTGCTGCTGCTCGTGGCCCTCCCCCCCCCCCCCCCGGTGCTCTGCTGCTGCACGTGCCCCCTTCCCCCTGCTGCTGCTCACCGTCCTCTTACTCACTCACCACCGCAGGAAAGGAAGGGCCGGCAACATGCAATCGGGCCCATAAGTCTTTCCCTGATGAAGGTCTGGCTCAGCCAATCGCTGGCCCGGACCTTATCTCCAATGTCAGAATTGATGACGGGGGAAGACTTGTGGGCCTGATTGCACGCCACCGGCCCTTCCCTTTGTGGAGTTGCAGCAGCAGTGGGCGAGCGGTGGACCAGGGAGGAGGAATCAGCACGGGAGGGAGGAAGGACAAAGGCTGGAAGGCAGTGAGGGGGAAGGAAGGAACTACTGCAACCAGAAATCACCAGATGACAAAGATAGGATTTCAATTTAGTGATCAAAATCTGTCTGCTGCAGTATATTTGTCTATTTTTCTAGGGGGCTGGGTTCAGAGGCACAATTTGGTTCAGAATATATTTTCTTGGTTTTGCCTCCTCTAGATCTAGGGTGCATCGTATGGAGCGAAAAATAAGGTAATTGCTTGCATATTGTGACCAGTCAGACTCTGCTTGACATGTTCCCATTTAAAAGCCCGGGAAAGTCAGAACTAAGGCCAGAAATATTATTCTCAAGCCCAGAAAAGTACAGAAGCCTAGATTACCCAATTATGCTAAGGAGAACCTTGCAGAAAATGAGTTCTCTGATAGCTCAGAGGTAGAGGAAATGGAGACTCTGGAAGGTTTGTCTCCAAACCTATTAACATAAGGTTCAGGCAAAATGCCTCTGTGAGAAAGCCTTGCACTTTCCCGGACATCCACAGGGGGAGCTAAGGAGAGCCTCAGAGTAGTGCAGGCACAAATCGAGCAGGGCGTGGCTCACACACTGAAAAGCCAGCCACAGTTAGAGAGGACAAGGAGAAGGGCAGGTTCTCTCTCTACTGCTCTGCCAACCAAACCAGATCAACCTAATAATCTGGAACTCTTGGATGTAGATGAGATAGCTCCAAGCGTGGAAGCTGAAGCTCTACCTCAGGAGGAACAAATTTTTGGAGGAAGAATTTCCTAAAGCAGAAACAATGGAAGTAGGTGTTGCCTGTAAGGCCTACTGACTGTGGGTTTTCTTTTTCTAAGTTTTCAAGACAAGCCACTGCTCTGAACAGTTTTGTTTGTGAATGCTGTTTGGGGCTTTTGTATGGACAATGTGTTGAATTACCAGAGCTTGAGTTACAGCCAGTGACTAAGTTTGAAAGAGGTTTTTTTTTTCCTTGTTTGCTGCATGAACCTTCAGCACTGCTGTAGCCTCATGCAGGGTAGAGGCAGGGCACCTTTTTGTGCTACCTAAGTTTCTGTGGCTGGAGCTCTCACAGTTTTGTTTGCAAATGTTTTGCTGGGTGGAATTACAATTTTGAATGAAGGGATTCAGAAGGAACTGAGAATTGTTTGTGTGGGGAGAAGTTTGTCAAGACCTTGGGCGGGATTATATGAATGCTTTGTAAGCTGTGAAGACAAACTTAACAATTTTCCTGCCTCAGCTCAGGACAAGAGCTGAGGGCTTCCTGAACATTTTTTTTTGTAATTGTATTTCAGAAAGCCATGCTAAGGTAGCTGGACTTGTGCTCCTCTCTGAGCAGGCCTGATTTGAGGGCCAGAGTAAGGCCTAGGCCCAGGTGAGGCCTAGTTGCTGTAGGCTGTGCTGAAACTGTTAGGGCACAGTGACTTTTTGTAAATCCTGAACTGCTGAAAACTTTAATCTGGATTTTTTTCTACAAGTTTTGTGTTTTGTCATTCTGTTGAACTGGTATGAAATAAAGAAACCTGAACTAGAATCCTGCAAATTTGGAAAAACAGCATTGGGTGTGAGACTGGTTTCCTGATTCTTTTTGATTCTATTACTTGATACTTTGCCTGTAGGGCTGGACTCCCTATTGAGCAGCATGCCCAGTGTAGTAAACCTGTGGTCCACTAGGGGTGCTATCAGCCTAACCAGGGCCCGGTGGCCACAATATTGACAGTATGGAAAAAAGCAATATTCTAATCTGAATCGCACTTATCCAGTACAGGTTCAAAGTGATTTATGAACTAAGAGGTCCATATAGCAACACGGAAATAGTTACATCACAGCAATAAGTAAAAGTTACAAAGTTGCAGGTGGATATCAATTAGAGAGACTCTACTTGAGTATTGGAGAGCACACAATTTAACAATATTGAGAAAATGGAGTCAATTTAGGAAAGGGCCAGTAAAATAATACACAATCTGCAAAATAAACCACACAAAGAGAGGCTCAAGACTTGCTGGAGGAAAAATGGATGGGACAATATTACAAACATTCAGTATGGCTGGCTTCACTAAAATATAGGAACTGATATTTTTCATAGAAAAAGAAGAAAACATTTTCTTTCTATTAGTTCAGAACTTGTGAGTTATGCCCTTCTTACAACAGGTGGAGATAGATCTACATTGTAGAATGGGTATAAGTGGATCAATTTTTTTACTCCATCAAAAATTGCAAAGACTAGGGGAGAATTGAAGTTACAGGGAGATACTTTTAAAACCAATAGGAGGAAATATTTTTTCACTTAGTGAATAGTTAAGTTCTGGAACGCATTGCCAGAGATTGTGGTAAGAGTGGTTAACGTAGTTGGTGTAAAGAAAGGTTTGGAAAATTTCCTGGAGGAAAAGTTCATAGTCTGTTATTGAGACAGACATGGGGGAAGTCACTGCTTGCCCTGGATCGGTAGCATGGGATGTTGCTACTATTTGCATTTTTGCCAGATACTAGTAACCTGGATTTGGCCACCATGAAGATGGGCTACTGGGCTAGATGAACCCTTGGTCTGACCCAGTAAGGTTATTCTTATGTTCTTATGAACTCTGTTCTTTGTAATGATATGAAGCTGCTCTAAGTCTTAATAACAAAGCAGTAAGTCAAGCTGAGGACAAACTTCTTCCTCCTTATAATCTAACAAAGAATCTCAATACACAACAGAAAACCCCCACAAGCAAACTGGCTGAGCAATGTGACAATCTAAACAGAAAAGTCGTAGAAGAAATATATACTACAATAATGCATACTGAGAAAAGAGCAGGTTTCTAGACTGTTCTGTCAAGACTAAAAGGAAAGAAAAGTATCAGGTAAGGCATAATTTTGCCTTCCTTATCATTCCACAGATTAGTCCAGCACTTGTGGGATGTAACAAAGCAGTCTTCATGATGAGAGGAGGTGGAATGAATATTCCTGCCAATAGTAAAGAAGCCTCAAAAGAAGCATCTGCTCTGGCTAAAACTTCCATTCTGTAATTCTCAGAAAAGGCATGCAGCAAAATCCAACTGCCTGATCTACAAATGTCCTCAAACAAAACCATATTGTTCCAGGTTCAGATTATAGAACTTAGATTGTGAGCACATTAGGGACAGAAAAAGTACCTGAATATAGAATATGTAAACTGCTTTGGTTGTACTCACAGAAAGGAGGTACAGTATATCAAATCCATGACGCTTCACCTGCGATTCCGCCCGCGAGTCTTAGTAGAGTGAGCTTTTAATTAGAGAATGACATGGGGATTAACCACGGGGCAAGAATGGGGACAGAGTCCGCAGGAATGGGGTAGGGATGGGGACAGGGACAAACATTTTCTCCTTGTCGTTCTCTAAAAGCTTGAGATTAGTGTAGGCACCATATTTGTGGGTATTGTGGGTGCTAGAACACTCCAATATTTTTTTCACCACTGCTCAGTCACCAGAGTTGAAATCTTCCTGATGGAGAGCTACAGGGAGTAAGGCTGTGTAGCTGCAGGGAGTAAGGCTGTGTCCCTGCAGCTACTGCTCCTGCCTCTCCCTGCAGCCTATTGGTCAGACATTCCTGATCCAGCCAATAAGCTGCAAAGAAGGCAGGACAAGTAGCTTAGGAGACACCATTGGTCAGACAATCCTTAGCCAGTCAGTAGGCTGCAGGGGAAAGCAGGACAGAAGGTTGATGCCTCCTAAGCTACTGGTTCTGCCTCCCTCTTCAACCTATTGGTTAGTCAAGGAATGTCTAAACAATGGGCTAATAGCAGGGAGTAGAGGAAAACAGTAATGTAGGTCAGAAAGGCTTCCTGCCTTTGGTCTACCATAGAGGAGAGAAGTGCTAAGGAAGGCAATGGGAAAAGAATGAGGAAGTGATAGAGAAGCATGGAAAGGAAAGAGTAGACACAGGCACTGATAGGTTATGAGAGGAAAAAAAATACTGAAGGAAGAGATATGGACTGTGAAAGGAAGAACAGAGCTGAAGTGAATGTAAGCTTGTAGAGGGGGCATGGGCTCTGATACAAAGAAGTGGATGAGGGATGGGATGAAGAAAGAGAAACAGAGATGAGAACTGAAAGAGGAACTGTGTGGGATTCAAAGAGGAGGGAGCTGATAGGGGAGATTGGCTGAGAAAATGTTCTGAGAAGAGAGATCAGGTTGCAGGGAAGAAGCACTAAGAGGTAAAGAAAGGGATGGAAGTGGCAGGAGGGGTAAGATTAGGAAGAAAAAAAAAATAAGAACAAGCAACAAAAAGATAATTTTAAATTTTTGTGCTCACGTTTCAAATCTATCAGTTGATCACCATAACTGAGCGAGCCCAAGAATCAAAGGGTGAGAGATATAATAGTACTAATTGGACTTGGTAAGTTTTAGGTAGCTGCTGGTATCTGGGGTCAATATGGAATTTCAGTAGAAGGATGGGGAAAGGGGAGGAGGTTGTGGAAACAGGAAATACAATGAACTGAAAATTTCTCTTTTTAAAAACATACTTTCTCTAGGCAGCTCTGATATTGAGAGGGCTTATGGTCAGGGACTGAACTGAAGGAGCATGAAGAGAGCACTGTTCCCACTCCTTACAAAAATTCAAAATATTATTCCCCCATTACATCCCACAGGAGGTAGAGATGGTGGGGGCACTAGGCTATGTGCGCCTAAGGAAGTAGCATAGCAGCAGGAAGAGGTGGCAGGAGACCATTGGCAGTGTTTGGGATGAGGAAAAGGGATATGCTGTCTCACTAATTGTGTGTTTCTTGGTTTGGCTCTCTGATTTTCTTCTTGCTTAACTGCTGAATCCTTGCTCCCCTCTTTACTTTTGGTAATACTCTGCCATCACACCTCCCAGGTCTGAACTTGGCTCTTTGACCTGGATGCTTGTTCCTTAGCTACCAAAGCAATATCCTACAGGCAGCCCAGAACACATTGGCTTAGTATGAATGCATGCCCCTATGCCCTGTTCTGCTAGAACATGTTGTCCCACTCAGAATATAATCTTTGTTTCAAACTATGAACCGTGTTGGGCTTCCAAAAGCTCAGGGTAAGTGTGTAACGAAGAATCTGATGTGGACACTGCAAGCAGAAAGGTTGCTATTGGTCTGGAATCTATGAGTGCCAGGGTAAGTGCTGCAGTACAAAAGGGGATGAGGAACCAGTCCCAGAAAACAGGAATGTGCCTGGAGCTAGGGAGAGCAGAGCAAGGAAATGATCCAAGCCTGTGGTTAACTGGAAGTCATAAATTGGAGATGAGTTAAATCTAAAAACAAAAGAAAGCATCACCTGTAGAGGAGAGTGAGAAGTCTGAATCAGTAAAGGGATGGATGAGCCAAACCTGCATGGAATGGCAACTAGCTTGGGAAAAGTGCATTGGACCTTGGGCTAGATTCACAAAGCAAACCGATCGTGTACCGATCGGTTTGCGACCCCTTTACTATCAAATTTCCATCCGGCCTGATTCACTTACCTCTCCTGCGATCTGCTTCGAATCCGTGCATGCAACCGAGGTAACACGCATGCAAATTGGACAGCGATGCAATTCCAGACACCAAATTTCCAGATCGACTGGGCTCGTCAATCACCTGAAGAAGCGACTGTTGGGGACCAGTCGAAAACGTCTTTCTGACTGGAAGCCCTACAATCTCTCCTGCCTGCTCACCCCAAATGCTGCCCTGCTTCTTATATCTGCTGCTCACCCTCATGCCACCCTGCTCTGCCTCGATCTTCCCCGAATGTCTCCTGCCACATCGCTGTTCTCCTGCCCTTCCCCGAAGCTCTCCTGCTCTTCCCCACCCAGCGAGCCCATGGTTTTAACCTATGGGTTTAAAGTGGGTTAAAACCATGGGCTCGCAGGGCTAAAAACTAAAGTTTTAAGTTAAAAAAAGTTTTAAGTAACAGGATTCCTCCTTTTCAGAAACAATACACACAAAACCCATACCGGTCTGCTCAGCTCCAAAGCTTGCACATATGGGCTTTGAAATCAGCACAGTGCACTCCCCAACTGCCTGTGCAAGCCCGTGTGTCTAAACCAGCGGTCTCAAACACGCAGCCCAGGGCCACATGCGGCCTGCCAGGTACTATTTTGAGGCCCTCAGTATGTCTATCATAATCACAAAAGTAAAATAAAACAATTTCTTGATCATATGTCTCTTTAGCTATAAATGACAATATTGTTATTAAGACTTAGCCAAAAGGAAAGATTTATAAACTATAAAGAGTTTTACCTCATGCAAAGTTGTCAATTCTTTAATAACACATGAAATATTTTTTCAGAGGCCCTCCAAGTACCTACAAATCCAAAATGTGGCCCTGCAAAGGGTTTGAGTTTGAGACCACTGGTATAAACCAAAGCGGGTTAAACCCACGGGCTGTAAAAGTTTAAAGTGTGGGTTTTTTTTAAAAAGTCACGGCTGGGAAGGGTCTGTGCAGCCTACACATGTGCGAGCCGGGGGCGTTCCTCCGATCACCCCCATCTGCATATTGTTGTTTCCTGAATTGGTGGGGCGGGCCCGATCAGGCAGGTTAGTGAATCCTGGCCTTTGTTGGGGAGTGGAGGGAAATAGAAGGTTGGGAAGAGGGGAAATAAGAAGCAGAACAGGTTAAAATGATTAGGGAGTAGAGCAGGCCAAGAGCAATTACATTTTCTGCTCCCAAATATAAAGCATCAAATTATGCAAATGCAGGAGGAGAAAAATTAACAAGTACAGAGGGAGGATGAGGGTGGTGGAGGAGATGAAATTAAAGAAAAATGGGAAATAAATGAGGGAATAGAATGTGGTATAGATGGACTGAGAGAAAAGAAGGGGACTGGTTGGTTTGAGAATTCCCTGAACTACAAACTCTTTGATCTCTCCTAGGGCTATGTTTAGAAAATATTTGATTAAGATCTTGGACTATTCTCTGGAAGTATTACCTTCTATTGAAGGACTATTGGCCCATTTTTACAAAACCATGGTAGTGATGCTGCTGAGGTAAATGCACTGAAGCGCATAGAAATCGAATAGACTTCAGTGCATTTACCAAGCCAGCATCATTACCATGGCTTTGTAAAAGGGGTCCCATATTGTATACAGATATCCCCATGAAGCAAATGACTGGGAAAGTCAGCAATTCAAAAAATGGACTATGGACAGTTTAGATGTTTGATGTATTTTGGAAACGCTTGTCAATTCTGAGAAAAGTCCCTACAACTATGATTGTTACCTTTGTTTTAGAAATGGCTAAAGAGGTTTTCTTTAGAGTGAAGCCCTTTTGGGGTTTTACTTCCTCTATTTTTTCCAGACATTTCAAAGGGCATTCAGAAGAGAAAAACATTTTTGGCTTGCATCCAATTAGCCACATCTGTATTTCTTTAAATTTCACTGCTAATATTTGTTAAGATATCAGGATGTGCATTATGTATTTTGGAAGCCCAAGCAATTAAACTTTCATACTGAATAAGACCATAAGACCTCTCCATTCCCCCCCCCCCCCAGGGGATTCTCCTAACATTTCAACAGAGAAAAAAATGCTCTAATTTAGTTACAACTAGATGATGTTTGATATTTTGTATTTGGTTTTTCTTATTACCCTTTTCTTGTTAGGATTGTAGCTACAGTTATAAGTATTTCTTCTCTTCTCTGATATGTAAAAGTGGAAATTGAGAAAAATAACAAAGATATTGTATATGTTGTCTACGGTCATGTAGATGGCATTAAAATGTCAAAAAAAGGTATAAAAGGCTGGAATCACAGTCTGAAAAGATACCATGACTCTAACTTCTACAAGGGAAATTCTGTAACCTTTAAAACTAGGGAAGGTTTATTGAACAAAATATTGGGTTTCCAGAGAGATATAAGAAAATGATTTATTTCGGCTATGTTTCCTCATCTGTACTACATTTTTCAAATGTCAGAATGGCTCTCACAGATATGAATGGGAGCTACTGTATATGGCTGTAGCAGAACTCTGGACCAGACATACATTGTGATATGCAGCCCATGCCTGCTAGCTGTGTCCCTGAGGTGGAGCCTGACACCTACATTATGCCAGAATTTAAAGCTCAATCCAGACAGTATGAGGGTGTTCCTCTCAAGTCCACTAGAGGGAATAGGAGCACAGGACCGCCTACTCTCAACAGCACATGTCGCCTTAGAATTTCTCCCTGTAGTCACATGGAAGGAGGAACTAGAACTACCAGGGAATCTCATTCACCTGGAGGATTGGGGCGTGGCTAAACCTTTCTGAACCAGAAAGCTGAGGAGTTAGAGCCGAGGAAGGCCAGGCTGGAAAAGCTTAGAGAACTTGAAAGGCTGAGGGCTCTGAAAGGGTTAGAGCAGGAGTCTCAAAGTCCCTCCTTGAGGGCCGCAATCCAGTCGGGTTTTCAGGATTTCCCCAATGAATATGCATGAGATCTATGTGCATGCACTGCTTTCAATGCATATTCATTGGGGAAATCCTGAAAACCTGACTGGATTGTGGCCCTCAAGGAGGGACTTTGAGATCCCTGGATTAGAGCCACCAGTAGCCATTGGGGCTGGAGGTGCCTGAGGTGGAGGTGGTTGCTGTACCAGAAACCCAGACAGAACAGCTCATGGAGATGGAACCGGACGAGAGCTTGATAAGCCATGAATAGGACTTGGAGGTATGCTATTCTGTGAAAACCAGCAGGAATTAATGCTTTATTTTGAAGTGATTGTCATTTTCAAACTGTGTTTTCCCCAGAAAGAAGTGCAAAGACTGTTCGTAATGTGCTGGTAATCCTTGCTAAGGACTGGGATGTATAAACCTCTGAGAGAATAGTGAAAGTTTTCTTTGCAAAACCTTTGTTTGTTTTCCTGTCTGAAGTGGGGGTTGTCCCCTGTTGTACATTCATTCAATTCAATTTCTTGAACCTCAGCAATACCGCTATCATTGCTCTACTCCCTCTCCCAAATTTCTGCAGTCACACCCTCTCCTCCCCATCCACAGTAAATCTCACTCCAACCTTGCCCTACGTTTCCAAGCTGTCATTCTCTCTCTCCAGCCAGTACACTGAAAAAGACTGCCTAACTTGAAATCATCAGATGTTACTAATTTCATACGAGTATATACTTCCCCAGCAGCTAAATTGCTGTTCTGGTTGGTTCACAATTCAATTTAAAATCATAGTATCATCATTCTTATCCCTACCTTAACTCACCCCTGACTCCTTAACTCTTCATCAACTTTGCTTTTCCAACCCATATTACCTCAAGAACAACATAATAATAATAATAACTTTATTTTTATATACCGCCAACAATCTTGCGACTTCTCCCCAAACTCTTAACTCAACTGTAGATATAACCATTAAAAAAAAATATTTTCCCTAAATAACCCTTTTCTTTCTTCCTGATGGATGCTTCTACTAACCTATTCCATAGGTCTAGGTCTATGACTAAAAACTCCTATTTTCTACATTTCACTTTTCACCTCTGTATTCTTGTTGTTTTTTTGTTTTGTTTTTTTAATTTAATGATTTTATACAATCGTTACATGAAGACTCTTGCTGTGGTAAAACAAAGAAATTACAAATGAAAATCAATCAAGAAATCACTCATATCTTCCTTAGACCATAATCAAGCGGGGAGAAATACCAAAAGATGATGATATATATAAAAAAAAAAAGAAAGAGGAAAAGGCATAGCAGGATACCCCTTCATAATGTCATATTTCCAACCCAAATTTAGCTGGTCCCAGCTATCAAATTCTTCAAATTCAAAAAGATTCTAAGTTGTTCTGGCATAAAGAAAACATATTTCACGCCCAAATACAGTAAATCCTTGATTTGCAAGCATAATTTGTTCTGAAACCATGCTTGTAATCTAAAACACTCATATATTAAAGCAAATTTTCCCATAAGAAATAATGGAAACTCAGATGATTTGTTCCACAACCCAAAAACTTTAATACAAAATACTATATGTACTTATATTGCAAGACCTTGCTCATTTAGAACAGTCACTACACTCCTGCAGTGTCAGAGAGAGAAGAACCATCGATTCAATTGTGATGATGTGATGTGTATATACTATATGTTCTTGTATTGCAAGACATTGCTTGTTTATCAAGTAAAAATTTAATAAAATATTTTACTTGTCTTGCAAAACACTTGCATACCAAGTTACTTGCAATTCAAGGTTTTACTGTACTTATACATTTTTATGGTATGCAAGGAAAAATGAAGCACCAAGTGCTAAAGTTTCAGATCTCATAGCTAAGAAAAGTTTTTGTCATTCTTGCGTTTGTCTAGTAACATCCGGAAATATCCATTATCTTTTTTCAACAAAATAAAGCTTGAATATTCCAAAAATAAAGTCTTATAATTGCATTTACATTTCTACAGTAAAGTACAGTGGTGCCTCACACAACGAACTTAATTCGTTCCAGGAGCAAGTTTGTTATGCGAAAAGTTCGTTATGTGAAACGCGTTAAGCGCAGTGACTAACGACTGCCTGCAGTGCCTGCGCGGAAGGATGCAATACATCGGCAGCGATCGTGGAAGCTCGGGCGACTTCGTTGTGTGAAACGAAGTTTGTTGTATGAATCATGACATGAAGTTCGTTGTGTGCAGCGTTCGCTGTGCGAGGCGTTCTTTATGCGAGGCACCACTGTAGCTCTTTCAGATGTGTCAGAAAGAGAAGTCTCTAAAATATCAGAAACATCTAGAATCTCTTGCCTTCCATCTCAGGGCTTTCTCCAATTAATTTATTTGAAATATAATAAACATAGTTGACTGGAGGAAGATGTTCTGAGAAAAATTGCAAAATCTCTATTAAATAATGCTTAAAGGCAACCAATGGGAGAAATATATTGAGTTTTAAGAAAATTTAGTAAATGCAGATTCAGTCTACGATTGTAATTTTCTATCTGTTCCACCCTTCTATTTACCGTATTTTCACGTAGATAACGTACACCCGTGTAAAACACGCACACGGGTATAGCGCGTGAAAAACACAAATCTATGTACAGAAATTTTTATATACCGCACACACCCGTATACGGCGCATGCTGCCCGACTCTCCCGTCGCCGCCCGACTCTCCTTTCGCCCGCCCCGACTCTCCTCTGGCCACCCCGACTCTCCTTTCGCCCGCCCCGACTCTCCTCTCCCCCTTGAAGTCCTGTCCCCACCCTGAAAGCCTGATCCCCCCCCCCGACGTCCGATTCACCCCCCCCCCCAGCAGGACCGCTCGCACCCCCACCGCGAAGGACCGCTCGCACGCACCCGCACCCCGAAGGACCGCTCGCACGCACTCCCACCCGCACCCGCACCCCCACCCTGAAGGACCGCTCACACCCCCACAGGCTCCCGACCCCCCCCCCATCATGTAGAAGCTCCTACCGGTGTCCTGCTGCTTCCTCTTGGCGGTCCCGACTCCCAGACACGATCGGGGCAAGAGGGAGCTCAAGCCCTCTTGCCCCAGCCAACCGCGGCACCCCGACACGATCGGGGCAAGAGGGATCTCAAGCCCTCTTGCCCCCCCCCCCCCCGACTCCCCGACAAGATCGGGGCAAGAGGGAGCTCAAGCCATCTTGCCCCAGCCAACCGCGGCACCCCCGACATGATCGGGGCAAGAGGGAGCTCAAGCCCTCTTGCCCCCCCCCGACTCCCCGACACGATCGGGGCAAGAGGGAGCTCAAGCCCTCTTGCCCCAGCCAACCGCGGCACCCCCGACACGATCGGGGCAAGAGGGAGCTCAAGCCCTCTTGCCCCCTCGACTCCCCGACACGATCGGGGCAAAAGGGAGCCCAAGCCCTCTTGCCCCGCCGACTCCCCAACTCCCCGACAATATCGGGCCAGGAGGGAGCCCAAGTCCTCCTGGCCCTGGCGACCCCCACCCCCCCCGCTAGTTGTTCGGGCCAGGAGGGAGCCCAAACCCTCCTGGCCACGGCGACCCCCCTACCCCCACCCCGCCTACATTACGGGCAGGAGGGATCCCAGGCCCTCCTGCCCTCGACGCAAACCCCCCTCCCCCCAACAACCGCCCCCCCAAGAACCTCCGACCGCCCCCCCCAGCCGACCCGTGACCCCCCTGGCTGACCCCCACGACACCCCCACCCCCCCTTCCCCGTACCTTTGTGTAGTTGGCCGGACAGACGGGAGTCAAACTCGCCTGTCCGGCAGGCAGCCAACGACGGAATGAGGCCGGATTGGCCCATCCGTCCCAAAGCTCCGCCTACTGGTGGGGCCTAAGGCGCCTGGGCCATTCAGAATAGGCTCGGGAGCCTTAGGTCCCTCCTGGGGGCGGGGCCTTGGGCACATGGTCGGGTGGGACCTAAGGCTCCCGGGCCTATTCTGATTGGCCCAGGCGCCTTAGGCCCCACCAGTAGGCGGAGCTTTGGGACGGATGGGCCAATCCGGCCTCATTCCGTCGTTGGCTGCCTGCCGGACAGGCGAGTTTGACTCCCGTCTGTCTGGCCAACTACACAAAGGTACGGGGAAGGGGGGTGGGGGTGTCGTGGGGGTCAGCCAGGGGGGTCACGTGTCGGCTGGGGGGGCGGTCGGAGGTTCTTGGGGGGGCGGTTGTTGGGGGGAGGGGGGTTTGCGTCGAGGGCAGGAGGGCCTGGGATCCCTCCTGCCCGTAATGTAGGCGGGGTGGGGGTAGGGGGGTCGCCGTGGCCAGGAGGGTTTGGGCTCCCTCCTGGCCCGAACAACTAGCGGGGGGGGGGGGTCGCCAGGGCCAGGAGGACTTGGGCTCCCTCCTGGCCCGATATTGTCGGTGAGTTGGTGAGTCGGCGGGGCAAGAGGGCTTGGGCTCCCTTTTGCCCCGATCGTGTCGGGGAGTCGGGGGGGCAAGAGGGTTTGAGCTCCCTCTTGCCCCGATCGTGTCGGGGGTGCCGCGGTTGGCTGGGGCAAGAGGGCTTGAGCTCCCTCTTGCTCCGATCGTGTCGGGTGTCGGGACCGCCAAGAGGAAGCAGCAGGACACCGGTAGGAGCTTCTACATGATGGGGGGGGGGTCGGGAGGCTGTGGGGGTGCGGGTGGGAGTGCGTGCGAGCGGTCCTTCGGGATGGGGGTGCGTGCGAGCGGTCCTTCGGGGTTGGGGTGCGAGCGGTCCTGCGGGGGGTGAATCGGACGTCGGGGGGGGGAACTATGTAAAAAAAAATTTGTACAACGCGCTCACGCGTATAACGTGCGAGGGTATGCGCGGTACGTAAAAACCACGTATAATGCGCGCGTTATATGCGAGAAGATATGGTAATAAGATTTTATCCTTCACGATTCCTGATGTTAAATCTTGCAATGTCTTAATGTCCTGCTTAATCACAGTCAGTTTAGAAGTATTGTTTAAAACTTTTAACCTTTTTACTCAAATTATCGACAGTACTCACAAGTATAAACAACTCTGATGAAGATTTTGAAACAGATGAATCCAGCTTCTGGAGAGCTATCCATATGCTCTCCAGAGTTATCACCGGTGGCTTCTCAAGCTGAGAAACTCTCCCAGCTGAGATTCTGTGCTCTTTCACTCATTCCACTTAAGATGCAGTCATTGCACCTCGATACGGGGTTTCCAGATCAGCAGCACTCGAAATCCCCAGCAAGGACGCAGAATCCATGGAATGTGGTGGAGGGTTGGAATCTGAAGGAGAAAGAATGACATCCAATCCCATGTCTTCAGGCTCTCTTCCAGCCGAAGATACAGCAGGAACCTCTCCAGAAATAAGAAGGGAGTAGCGGAGGTGACATCTCAATATCATCTGCTGTTGAGTCTAGGACTGAAGAAGTTAACAGTCTTGACTAATCCCTTTCGCTTCATATGTGGCATCATAAAGTCAGAAGAAAAAAACAGAGTAACAGCAAGTAAGAACTCAAGATCACCACCACCAACCTGCCGCCATCTTGATCGCTCCCCCTGATGTTCTTGTTGGTATTTCAAGGTGCTCTTTGACTTGATCTTAAACAATGCTGAGACTGGTATCATTTAAGGGTATTAAGGGTATTCTATAGGTATCCAGGGCCCAGCGGCTCATAGTTCCAAACACTTAACTTCAAGAGCTTAAATACTTATCCCTTGTTTCTGAAATATAGTACAAGCTACAGAACAGTGGTACTGCAGTCTGTCTAAGATCACCTGCACTCCTATACTGTATCAGATAAAGACAGATCCTCTGTCCTCCACAACTCCTCTGACACACTTATTGTTCTGACACCTGTCTTTATCCCTTGCATCTAAATACTCCCTTCCTTATTCTCCCTTGGAAGTCAATACCTGGGGTGGTATGTACATATGCACACCACCTTCCAGCATATCATATTTAATAAACATATAAATATATACTTTAGAAGATACAAAGTTCTTTTAAAAAGTACCTCAGATCATCTAACTTAAAAAACTATGTTTAAATAGTACGTTTATAACATATGATAAACATTATATAAACTAAATTTATTTAAAAAATAAAATATTGGCTTTCTTTTTAAAAAAAACACTTTCACCACAGTAAACTTAATATAATGATCCCCAAGACTATCTAGCACTAACCCATAAAACCAGATACCCACATTTCCCTGTAAAAAAAATATTTTAAACTGGTATATATTTAGTTGTTCATTTTAATGACAGGTCTGAGTAATATAGTTATTGATCCCATCAGACAATCAGTGGTAAAGAAAGTTCTCTCACCCCGAATGTGGCACGAGGGATGCTCAGTCCCTCCTGCTCGAAAACACTCCCCACCCGCACCTGAATATTGCCAGCAGGAGGGTGCCCAATCCCTCCTACCAGAACACCCCCATCCTAAACCCCCCACCATAGATATCCTGACGCTGAGGGCCCCCCATGAGCGGAGCCCCCCACCCCTCCTAATCCCTTCCCCTCTAATCTTTTCATGTTGGCCAGCGTCTTCCCACCTTCCGACCAGCCTGCCTTTGTCGAAATGAGGTGGACCTGCCCCTTCCCGGTGCACTGGGGAGGGGCCTAAGGCCTCAGATTCCAGTTGGCCCATGTGCCTAAGGCTCCACAGGGCCTTAGGTGCTGGGGCCAATCATGTGTTAGGCCCCACCCCGGTGCATCCCATCGTGCACCAGGAAGGAACCAGCCGGCCCACATTAAAAGGTTAGAGTGGGGTCCGGGAGGGGTTAGTAGGGGTGGGTGGGTCCACGTGTGGTGGGCCCCCGGAGTCGGGATATCTACAGTGGGGGTTTCTGGCAGGAGGGATTCGGCACCGTGATCTTCAAGGGTGATCTTCAAGGGTGGGGGTGGGGATGTTCCTGCAGGAGAGATTGGGCACTCTCTTGCCAGCAATCTTCAGGGTTGGGCATCCCGCCTGCCGCATTTGTTCAGGTGGGACTGGCGGCAGGGAGATCCCTTGCCTACATTGTAAGCATCTCCCGCTGGACTAGGGAGATGCTTATGGCTGCCTAGGTTCACCTAAGATGACTTCCGGGGCAAACCACGCCCACGGCTAGCCTTAGGCGAACTTAAGCGGGCATGTGGGCCTCCCTATGCTCCTGGGGGTGCCTCCAATGTACGCGGCCTGCCTCGGGAGCTTTTTTCCTAAAAACATGTGTCCCAATTGGCTGGTTAGACAGCGGTAGGATGTGTTAAAGAGCAACATGATTTTAATGAATTTGTGTGTGTTGTATTGGAGCACATCCCGACAACATTGAGGAGGGGGGATATTAAACGCACATTGTACCAGTATGAGCAGTGCTGGATTTTTTTTTTCTTGACACATTGTGGCCTAAGGGGCTTAATGAGCGGGTGGAATGGGTAGCTTCTACGGATGATCGACAGCTGATTTGACATCATACCCCAGAAATGCTCCCGGAAATGGGCCTGGTGTTCTTTTTAAGCAGTGTGTCATTCTTGTGCCGGCATGCACGGGAGGACGATGGAGTTTCTTGTTCTTTTTCAATCCCTGGGGAAGCTTTACTAAAGCGAAACAGGGCACATGTTGGATTCGGGCATGTGTTCTGGACTTTACATCTGGCAGCCGTCGCTATTGAATGCTTTGTGCTGCTCTCAACACTCATGTGGGGGGGAAGGGGGGCGTTTTGGGGGGGTTGTTGTAGGTGGGACGGGGGGTACTCACCATATGAAAATTCTTTGTTGCATAACATTCTTTGCTTGTTCTCTTTGACTGTATTTGGAAGTGTGGTTCTAACTTTGGTTCTGTTATGGATTTGTCATCAATAAAATATTATTTGACATAAAGGGGGGGGAGTTAATTATTCAAGTCAGCTTAATCAGCGCCATTAATTGAAAAGCAACATTAAACAAAATAATTAGCTTGTAGATGCCTAACTTAGTTGGCACCTACCACTTTAAAGCAGGCTTCTTTTCCGAGGCACCTATCAGAAAGTAGGGGTGTTTAGGGGCGGATTCTGGGCATGGTTTGACTTAGGCCCATTCATTTAGGTCATAAAAATCCTGGCATAAATGGGAGTCTGCCTAAGGTTTCAATGCCTACCAGTGCCTAAAACCGATTAGGTGCCGCTAGGTATGATTCTGTAAACAGCGCCTTGTGGATGATAGACAATTGCACTCAATGCCGCCTAGAAGTTAGACACCATTTATAGAATCAGAGCCTTAGGGCAGCAGTAGGCACCCTACCGCCACCTAACTTGTTTTAATTGGTTTTAATCAACACGGTAATTGACCACACCATTAAGAAACAATTAAAAACTTGTTCATAAAAGTAGGCATCATAATCGCAACTACATGAAACTGTCTAACAACACTTAAGGTCAAAGTAGGTGTGGTTAGGGGCGAAAATGACCTTAGGCGTCATTAGACACAATTCTCAAAAAGAACTTAGGTGTCTGCAGTGTGGGCCAGTAAAACCCTGACCTACAATGCAGATGTTTAAGTTTTATGGTAGGTGCCGTTAGCCATAATTCTTTAAACAGCATCATTTTTGTAGGCAGCCTGCTGATTTAGGCACCGTTTATAGAATCTGGCCTTAGTGCACAATTAATTTGCTAACTATGATTTCATTTTTTTTTTAAACTCTGACCAAAATTCCCCTCTGTTGTTCCAGCATTACTTTCTCTCTCGTTTTCTATCCCACTGTTCAGCATCTCCTCTCCTGCCTCCCCATGTTTACCTTAATAGACCTGGCTTTTCTTAGGGTCGCCGACAGCAGTTGACCCAGAAGCCTTCCCCCTGCTGTGTCCTGTCCCTCGCCATACAAATTCTTATTTTGTCTTCACATGCCATGATTAAGCGTGATTAAAATTTTTAAGTGTTGCCCACCCCTAAACCCTATAATATACAAAACGTTCAAAAATGAAAGTTATCCTCTAAACTTTTATAGCCTTTATCTCTGTCATTTGTAACCCCACTTTTGGTACCTTTTCACTCGGCAGTATTCTATTCAAACCTCATCATTACTGTTTTCCAGCCTTTAAAATACAAAAGCATGAGAGGAAAAAATACACACACAGCACAATTAGAAGAAATTCTACCTAATATTTTGTTCTAAATTCGCCTCATGCCCTGTATCACGTAATAACTTTTGATAACAGTAGATGAAAGCTTGACAGTACAAGCACTCAGGATCACTAGCAGCTGAGTAATGTGAAAGAACTGTCTGTAAAGGGGGGGGGGGGGCAAGGGGCAGGACTTTCTTTTATAAGGGCTGTAACTACTCCAATAAGCCAAAGGCGAAAGCTGTCTAATCTTGTTCTCTTCGACTGAATTGTTCAATGAAGTTTAAGGGTAAGTGCAGGCAGGCTGCGTCTGGCCAAATTATTGACAGAAACACAGTGTCCACCATGGCAACAAGTGGGAGATTTCAACAAAAATTTAAGCAAACAATCCACTTCTTCAGCAGCATCTGCCAATGAATCTTCACCTCCTAAAACACAAGACAACTGTTACTGCTTGCCTATGTTTAACATCAGCCAAGGGTCAGAGGAAGCATCCGAATTAGTAAAAACTTTCACAGATGCATGGCTTAAAGTCAAAGTATCCTGTTCTAAACTTTCACTCCAAAGAGCTCTCTGTTTCTCAACGCATTCAAAATGGCTCTGGGCCACGGAAAGTGACCTAGTGATTTTGGAGCTGCCACCACTGACATACTCCAAAATTAATGTGAATAAATGATTCCCTATTAACTAGAAAAATGTAACTTTTAACAAATAAGGGTCATTAAGCTTAGTCAGGAGAGTAAAGTTACCAACAGATCTTTACAAATTAGCAATGAGAATAAATAGCCCAGATTCTGAAAAGATATTAGTACGCCATGGCAGCTGGAGCAAAAAAAATAAACACACACACAGTCAAGTCTTTTTTTAAATCCACCAAATGAGTTCCACTGGCCTTGATGTAGTTGCATAATAATTTTACAGTGCTTTTAGGTCTGTGAATAAAGTTTCAAATTATTCAACATAAAATACTGGAAGAAATGCTCCAGATTACCCACATTCAACAGAACACTAATAAAAGTTGAATAATAAGTACAGAAAGTGCTGTCTACGTCATCACAAAATAAAATCTCTTTATAGAAAGCCAATAAAGTGGCTAGGTTGAGACAATACCTTTGCTGGACACACGATACGTCCCATCCACTCTGCCCAATACGTCACTCAATTCAATGACGCACTTTTCAGACTTTATATTGGAATTGCTGCTCTGAACTTTAGCTGGTCACATTCAACTAATACTATAACTATACAGAAGCCCATCAAGGGACAGGGTTGGTTGTACATGAGAACAGTACTTACTACTCATTCCAAAGACCCTGGCTCGTTCTCTGCAACCTCTGCTCTTGAACACAGTTCTTTAGGAATGCGGATATTCCTCCTCTTCCATTCTCATACTCTTTTTCCCTTCCTTGCTCACTCTCAGAGGCTGAGCTTCCACCTATTAGAGGAACTAAAAGTGGCTGATGCCTACCTAAATGTAACAAGCTAATTAGTATTCGTCCTGTGTTCTTCCCAGTGAACTCTCAGTATTCAAGCTGTTCCCTCTAGCTTAGGGGTCAGGCGGCTAATCATTAAATCAAACTAATGTCACCCTATCACAATCACGGCAAGAGAAGGCTGCTTTATTATTTCAGTTTATGCTAAATAAATGGTTTTACAAATGGTCTCCAGGCGAGGTCAACAGCAGCTTCAATTACAAGACAAACTTAACAAGAGTTGCTATAAACCAAGTGGTCTGTATTGACTTTAGCACAAGGCTGTGCTTCACATATTGCCACTAGCAGGATTCTACAGGAATGCATATTGTAAAAAAGAAAGGAGAGTAGTCTTTTCTTTGCCGGAATTTGTGACTGCACAGAGACTGCTCATTCACCTCTCCCAACCCAGCTAGCTGCTCAACTCAATTCACCCCACACAAAGGCTGAAGACCAGACCTCAATGGACCGAGTGAAACATGTTCAAAACTAGGCTCTCTATTGTGACTGAATTTCTTAACATCTTTTCAAAAAGCAGAGAATGCCTTGAGGCTAAAGGAAGAAACAGGCTAATAGTGAATTGGGAATACTGAGCAAATTTCAGAGCCCTTTCCTCCTAGCTTTTGAGGTTGAAAGCAAGCTCCTTCCTTTCAAGTTTCAAAGTCCTTTTCTTCCTCCCGCAGTGTCAGAGGAGGATTTGAAAAGAAGGTAATTGTGCTCACAGTCTCCCTGATCAGAGCTTACGTCCTATTTCTGGTATTCCAGAATACTTCTTGCAATAATGGTGCATATAGCTCAATCCTGCAACCATCCTGCACTCTGCAATTGCTCATTAAATGAACAATTGCTGGTATAAAATGCCTTTTATGTTCAAGGTCTGGATATAAGATAAGCATTCTAGCACTCTAAATTTGGTTTACGAAGGAAACTCGCCATCATTAAATCACAAAACCGAAGTCAGGATATCAGTCTTTCCCAGAAAAGTAGCACTTAGGCTGCTCTGAACAAAAAGTGGTTATTAAAAAAAAAAGTAGGCAGGCTAGATTCTCCAAATACCTTTAATAAAACACATACATTAAAAGGAAGTTAATTTTCCATTTAAAAAAAAAAAAAAGCCTGTGTTCTTGACTCTCATACTTTGTCATTTGCAGTGATGCAAGAGGGTTTGTTGCAGAGACGATTAGTTTTTAAGTTTAATCAATCAAATAATTAAAGTGGACAAAACTGAACTGGAAAATGCATGAAGAATTTGTTGATGTTTTCCAGCTGCTGCTGCAGCAACCTTTTCTCTAGGAAAACAGCATGGTACATCAGGCCCTTCAACTGCACTTGTAGGGAGTAATTTTTATAAAGGATTTTTCACATACACAGGCCTTTTTATGCACAAACCCAATAAAAGTGCATGCAATGAGAAAACGGCCTGTAGTTCTATGTGACTCATGTGTAGGTGTATTCTGGGGCATAGCCATGTAGTTGCACTTATTTTATATGCTAATTTACATAGGAATATAAAAACACTGCTGGGCAGACTTCTAAGATCTGTGTCCCGAAAATGACAAAGAAAGACCAGGATCCAGAATTTTTATACCACATTCACTGTTGGCTTAATCATGAGCTGATAATGAATGTGACTCATTGGACAGATTGGATGGACCATTCAGGCCTTTATCTGCCATCATCTTTTAGTTTACCATGTAATATCTGCAGCTTCAAAATACAGACCTATAGAGTCCTACTAGCTGCATCAAGAAAGGCTCAAGGGGAGACCCAGGAAACTACAGGCCGGTGAGCTTGACCTCGGTCCCGGGAAAGATGATGGAAGCGCTGATTAAGGACAGCATCTGGGAACACATCGACAACTATGGGCAACTAAAGTCAAGCCAGCATGGCTTCTGCAAGGGTAGGTCATGCCTCACGAACTTATTGTACTTCTTTGAGGGGGTAACCAGCCAGGTGGATAAAGGGGAATCCATAGATATCATTTACCTTGACTTCCAAAAAGCCTTCGACAAGGTGCCACATGAAAGACTACTAAGGAATCTATGGAACCAGGGGGTGCAAGGGGAGGTCCACCGATGGATCAAAAACTTGCTGGCGGACAGGAAACAGAGGGTTGGAGTAAAGGGACATTACTCAGACTGGCAATGCGTCACGAGCGGAGTTCCACAGGGGTCGGTGCTGGGACCGCTCCTATTCAATATATTCATTAACGACCTGGAGGCAGGAACAAAGTGTGAGGTTATTAAATTTGCGGATGATACCAAACTATATCGCAAGGTCAATAACATGGAGGACTGCGAAGATCTCCAAAAAGATCTGACAACACTGGAAAAATGGGCCAAAATGTGGCAAATGAGTTTCAACATAGGGAAATGCAAGGTCATGCATATAGGGGAAAAAAACCCGATGTTCAAGTACAAAATGGGGGGATCAGCGCTAGGGGTGAGCGACCTTGAAAGAGACCTGGGAGTGATGGTAGACACAACATTGAAGGCGTCGGCGTAGTGTGCCACGGCCTCAAGGAAAGCAAACAGAATGTTGGGTATCATTAAGAAGGGTATTACGACCAGGACAAAGGAAGTCATCCTGCCACTGTATCGTGCTATGGTGCGCCCGCACCTGGAGTACTGTGTTCAGTTCTGGTCGCCGTACCTCAAGAAGGACATGGAGGTACTTGAGAGGGTCCAGAGAAGAGCAACTAAGCTAATAAAGGGCATGGAGGACCTCTCATATACTGACAGACTGAAAAAGCTAGGGCTTTTCTCCCTGGAAAAGCGGAGACTAAGAGGAGACATGATAGACACCTTCAAGATCATAAAGGGCATAGAAAAAATAGACAGGGACAGATTTTTCAAATTAAGGGGATCAACAAGTACAAGGGGGCATTCAGAGAAACTGAAAGGGGAGAGGTTTAGAACAAACGCCAGGAAGTTCTTTTTCACACAGAGGGTTGTAGATACATGGAACCTGCCACCAGAGGATGTGATAAACAGGAGCACGCTACAGGGGTTCAAAGAAGCTTTGGATAGGTACTTCGAAGACAAAGGGATTGAGGGGTATAGATAAGAGTAGAGGTAGATTATAGGGATGGGATTAGAGGTAAGTTACAAAATTAATCAGGGACCACTGTTCAGGCACAAGGCCTGATGGGCCGCCACGGGAGCGGACCACTGGGCAAGATGGACCTCTGGTCTGACTCAGCGGGGGCAACTTCTTATGTTTAACCTGTAAGCCGTTCTGAGCTCTTTGGGGACAACCGGTTAGAAAGCGAAATAAATACATACCACAAGGCACAGGATAGTGCAGACTTGCGTTAATGGCTACCGCATGTTAAAAAACCAGCTCGTACCATGGTAAAAAAAAAAAAAAAAAAGAAAGCCAGCTGCTTAATGTAGATAGAGGCAGATTGTGAGCACCTGGATAAGTAGCATGCAAGTCTATATCTCCAAATCTGTATGGTAGGATTATACTGTAAAAGCTGAAATTTATACCTCTATGCACACCAAGTTTGTTTTTCCCACCAAAGTTTGTCCTGCTTATACTGTGAACGTACTGTTGTAACCCGTTCTGAGCTCCTTTGGGAGGATGGGCTAAATAAAAGAATGAATAAATAAAGTACCGTGCACTACATGTCACAACTGCTGATAGTGCAGCCACGCTACTAGCAGTCCAGTATTGCCTCATTCTTGAAAACTAACTCTCCCGTCACAGATCCCTGATCCCCAATAACCTTTCAATTCCTCCAACCCTGATCATACACCCAAAACCCACAATTCCTCTAATATCCACACAATTCCATTAATTTCCCCCAGCTCCCTAGAAACCCTAATCACAGGACCACACCAATTGCAAAGCACCACCCCCTAGCCACCCCCACCTGACCTATCCATACCACTCACCAAGACATTTTATCTGGTGTTTAGTGTATGGGGCATGAGCTGTTCCCCTTTCCTCCTGTACCAACTAAGCCCCAGATTCAAAATACTGTATCTGACCTATAGAGGTAGATTCTCCTGCCCCTAACAAGCCTCCTGGCAATGTAAACGTGGTGATCACTAGTCACCACTAGCCTCCTTTGAGAAATGATTTTTACATGTATATGTCAATATGTACATGCAATAGCTGTTATTTTCACATGGGAATGTTCTAAATTAAGGATCATTGGCTGAAAAGAGGCACCTTCCTGCCCTCTTAGTCTAGGTGACTTGCTATAAAATTGCTCTCCTAGAATTTACCAGAGCTTAGATAGGACATTTCTAATTCTGGTTACATACTTATTAGTTGTTCATTGTGGGAGCGAATCCTTTTGCCCTCTAAACATACAGTTTCATTAAAATTGATTCCCCAAGTTTCACTAGAAAAAGAAAAGCATTTCTATTTCATAGTCCTTCCTGGTAACTGGGGTTGCCTAATGGTTTTCTATGTATTGGCCTATACAGTATTCCTCAAAATGATGGCAACTTTGCCTATGAGGAATGATCCAACGGCAATATAAGAAATGTCACTGTAAAAGACACTCATGCATATTCAATGGGAAGACTACCATCAGCTCAAAGATGCCAGCAACACATCAATTTTTGGAAAGCGTGAAAGGCTAAATACTTTTTCTTAAAGCAATGGTTCCCAAACATGTTCTGGGGTTTCCCCAGCCAGTCACCAGATCTCCCCAACAATTACATACAGGTCTCTCTCATGAATGCTCATTGTGGATATCCTGACTGGCTGAGGAGCACCCGTGATAGATTTGGAATCCACTGTCTTAAAGCCAAGCAATCCCTTCTTCTTTCACCACCTGATCTGTTCACAGATGACTGACAAGAAAAGGGTGTATGTGCAAGAATTTTCCCCAGTACGATATATGGTAATATTTAATAGAAATTTGCCACATAGTATGTCACAGTAGACTCAAGTCCTAGCTAAAAGAAAGTTCTGCACTGCTTTTTAAGCAAGCATATTTCTTCCAGAGACCAGAAAAAAGTGATAGTTGTTGCATTATTAATGATCTAAACTAAAAAAATAAAAATAAAAATGCACAGGTCAATATTCAGCCTGTAGAAATCAGTACGATACTGACTGCCACGAGCAGAATTAGCCCCAGATATTCAATGTAAGGCAATGTCTGTCCACCAGCACTTAATACCTGGGGCTAATTCCTCAGGTGCTAGCTGCCGGAGCTTATGCAGGTCCAAGCTGAATATTAGCCAGGACCCACATAAGCTGATGTACCCATTCCAATATTTGCTCCCCCCCAAGAAATGCAAGCCCCCTTCCCCACTGTAGCTTGCTTACCTGATCATTTGCCTGGGGGCCCGGGGGGGAAATGGGCAGGAGTGATGCCCATTCGTTCTTACCCATTGTATTAGCCTCCCTAAAATGGCTGTCTTTACCTCTACTGTACAGGAAGCCTCAAGGGACTTCAGTGTTCTTGAGCTGGGTGGGTAGTGACACTAACCTCACTCGGAGAGGCACAGGTGAGAATTAAAAAAAAAAAAAAAAAAAAAACCCAGAGAGAAAGAGGAAGCAAAAGTCGAGGGTTTGGTAAGAAACTTCAGTGACATGGAAATTTTTAGACTCAGTTCAACTGACAAAGGTTTCAAAGAAAGAAGCAGGGTCTTATAGAAAGACTGAGTAGAAAAGGCAACAGGTTTGAACTGTGATTGCTGAACATTGTTTTTCCCTACAATTTGATTGAGCCAGAGGAGGAAGGGAAAAAACTGCAGCTGCTTTTCAACTGTAACTGTTGTACGTGATTTTTTTTTCCCAGCCATGGTGACTCAGAGAGAGAGAGGAAGAGAGCAGCTGGTTAAGAAGTGAACTGTAACAGGATTAAAGTTGGAACCTTCTAGGATCTGAAAAACCCAGAAGGCGCCTATAGAGATAGCTGGACTAGGACTGAGTGAAAAGGCAGAAAAAAGTGAGGACTGCATTTGGAAGAACTGGAACAAGTGAAAAGATTTATCCAAGCAGCATAACACTTTTCTATTAAAAGCAATTCCAACTACCCAAAATTTTATATTTATTTATTTATTATCACTCACCTAAAGGGCTCTGGATTCACAGGCTCATTTGGTTCAAATCTTTACTCAAAAAAAAAAAAAGCTCTCAAAACAGTATATCCCTGGGATCAGTATGCTCACACTCTCTTGTGGAATGACATAGGGTTTTAACCAATCACCTACCCTACACTGATGACATACATTTTAGCTCTTCTTGCAAACTCAGTGTGGTGCTGGCAACAGACTGCGCCTTAAAGACTTGTGATAATCTTTGACTTCATTGCACGGTACCACATTTACTGTTTTCCCTAAGTGACACATTTATGCAATCTCTTGACTTCTGATGCAGACAATGTTTTGCCGAAACACAACAGTGTTAAGTCTTTACACCTGTACTATATGGAAGATTTAATGTAATGAAGAAATAAAATTCAACCGTTCACTCAACTTATCATTTGTGACCTGGCTCTTGGACTTTTTTTGTTTGTGTGTCCCTCTTGGTCCAGACTCTGTCCAGACTCTCAGATATTAGTACCCAACTGAAAGGACATCTAAACAAGATCCCTGGGTGGCTAAACTAAAATAAAATGAAGCTTAACATGCAAAACAAACAAAATATTGGTACCATGTTGTACATGCAAAAATGACTAGGTCCATTTAAAATTAAAGGTGACATTTGAACAGATAACTCTGCCTCTCATTTACTGAGTCCATAGCTTATGATTTCAATAGACTCCAATCCCACTAGAAACCATCTTTCTTCAAGGAAAGCCACCTGCATTCCCTCTTTGATCATTTTTGCTTGAGATTACCACCAGGATTACTGCAACTCTATTTACACTAGCATTCCAAAATGATTAAATTGATGTCTGCAGATCATTCAAAACACTGCAGCTCAAATGCTGCTAAATGTAACACCATTTAAATGAATTCTCCCCATCTTAACACCTCTAAGCTAGCTACTACTACTACCAATTTCTACAGCACTACTAGATGTATGCAGCGCTGTACACAAACATGTAAGAGACAGACCCTACTCACACAGCTTAACAGATTAAAAACGATGCTATCATATTATGATTTTGCATAGTAGTTCAAGCAGTGATTCTTCAGAAATTTGATTACTGCAATGCTTTATATCTGGGGATTGCATCCTCAAGATGTAGAACCTTACATGTTATCCAAAATGCAGCCGCACGGTTAACATGTGGAGGAAGCAGATATGAGCACGTAATGTCACTATTAAATTGGCTCCACTGGCTACCAGTAAAATATCGTGTCATAGACATAGAAACATGGTGGCAGATAAAGGCCAAATGGCCCATCCAGTCTGCCTATCTGCAGTAACCATTATCTCTTCCTCTCTCCCATATAAAGTCTTGGTGTTGATATTTAAGATGGTGCATTTTGAGATGGTGCATGTACTTGACACAGAGATGGTGCATGTACTTGACACAGATGTTAAAAGTGTACCAGCCATCAAGATCCTTGAGATTAGAAGGGATGTTATGGTTTGTTAGTGAGGAGCTTACATTATGAGAAAATGAGAACTTCCATTATCTCAGTGGTAGGAGTATTGTTATAAAACAATTTGACGGGACCTCTTCGGTTGTTACCTGATTTACAGAAATTTAATAAGGTCTTGAAGACAACTTTATTTGTAGAGGCTTTTTTTAAATTATTGTTTGAAGAACTTTTATGAATTTGAACTATATTTTATGTCTCTTTTTGTTGTTTGATAATTATGTATGCATTCATGTGAACCGCTTAGGTTAAGTGGGCTAAAAGTTTAATTTAACAAAGGAATAAAAGCAAAATGGGTACTGAGCAGGTAAATAAGGAGCTATAAATTAAAAAGCAGCCTCAAAAGGTAGGCTTGTAGCTTGGATTTTAATAAAGTCAGAGTTGGAGCACAACCTACCAACTTAGGAAGTCTATTTCAAGTGCTCCTAAGCTATTCATATCTATGCATTCATGGTTTATGTTATGCAAAATCTTATATCCCGCTGAATCCTCATTAATTAGAGTTCTAGGTGGATTACAAGCATCATATTGCTATATATAATTCTGTATAGAGTTAAACATGTTACAAAGAATTATACATGCCATAAAGAATTATATATGCTATATAAAGTTATCAAATTCTGCATACAGTATGAGGTAATATATCAAAGATAGCAGCTGACTATTAACATTGTCTTTATTTTGGGTGACTTGCTACCTATTTCCCATCGGATCACCTAAATAAGACTTATAGTGGGGGGGGGGGGCACTAACGAGCACTGCAGAACATGGCAGCCTAGAAACAGTGTTTTGGTGGAAGCAATCAAAAAAAGTCTCAATTTTGTCGATACCAAAGCTCACTAGTCAAAGTACTTAGTATCCTCAACTGTCTAAATATTATGGTAACAAGCAAACCAGATAATCGAAGAAGGGTGAAGTTGGTTTTGCCATCCTAGTAAACCCGAGGATGAGGCCACGCAGGCCATATTGACAAAATTGCACACCATGCGTGAACTTCTGGAAGATATTAAAACAACAATCAATTAATACTGAACTTTCTTCCTTCAGAACTCGCTTGGGAGTGGTAGAACAAAAGATTGGCATCACTGATGAGCACATTAAAACTTTGCAAAGACAAATGAAGAAAATTGCATTTTTAGAACAGGAACTCGAAGATTCCAACAACAAGTCAAGCAGAAACAATATCTGGATTCTTGGTATTGCCGAAGGGCGAGAGGGTTGCAACACTATAGCCTTTCTGAAATCGATCTTACCTAAATTACTTGCCATTGAATTTAAATACGACTTGGAAATTGACAGAGCGCACAGAGTGCCCATGAAAAAAAGTGGATGTGCAAGCAAAATGGCCGAGACTAATAGTGGCATGTTTGCTGTGCTATTCTCAAGTAGCTGAAATTATGCAACAATCATGAGTGAAATCGCCATTGAAATTTGAAGGCAGTCCAGTTTTGATGTACCTAACTTAAGGAAACAGACAGCAAAGCGACAAAAGCAACTGCTTGAAAACAGGCCCAAGTTGAAACAAATGGAGGCACAGTATGGAATGTTTTACCCAGCCAATTTAAGAGTAACCTACAATAATAATACAAGATCTTTCTCCAATCCACTGGATTTAGCGGACTACTTAGAAAAAATGTCTCCCAGTAATATTGATAAAACTTGATATTATTCATGGAGGTATTAGTTTTGTCTACAGGTTTATTCGCTGCCTTGGTAAACAAAAAAACAGCCATCATATATACACCCACCAGACTGGTTTCCTTGCTGCTTCTGTGGATCATCTATCCCAGATCTGCTTCTATTAACATGTTTTATGTTATTGTTAGCATAGGTGCTGTCCATCCAGTCATATTAGAATTGTCTTTTTCCAGTATTCATATATATGAGTGATCATTATTGCATGTATGTAGTACTGGATATAGACCATAATTCCCCATATATAGGCCACGGCCTATAAATGGGCTTTGCAAGTCGGCACAGTGGGTGCAGCTTGCAAAATTAGGGCGATCTATATAATTTTAAAAAATCAGCCCTTCCCTTATCTCCCTCACTGGACTCGCTGCTCCTCAAATCGCAGCGGTGCAAGGCAGGAGAGATCTTTTCTATCTCCAGTCCGGCCCCACCCTGCTTTCTGTGTGCCTTTGCCATTAGGAAGCAGTGCGGGGCCGAGCTGGAGATCGAAAAGATCTCTCCTACCCTGCACCACCGCAATTTGAGCTGCAGTGAGTCCAGCGAGGGAGGTAATGGGGGGATGATTTCTTAAAATTATATAGGCTGCCCCAGTTTTAGGCCGCCACAATTACTGGTAGGTAAGCCGCGGTTAATACAATGGGGCGGCTTATCTACCAGTTTTAAAACATGCAAAGGCATTTCTTGCAGCCTATACCTGTACACTAGGGCGGCCTATATGCAAGGAAATACGGTACAGTTATTTCATTTTCGTAACATGGCATTAAAGTGTATTTCTCTAAACATGAAGGGATTACATAACTCATTTAAAAAAAAAAAGAAAAAATTGAATTTTATATCCCGTTCTAGTCCTCTTATAGTCTTTTTACAGGAGACTCATCTAGCAGAGGCAGAACCTAAGAAACTGGTTGCTAATTCTGCACTTCCTCCATTGTTTTTGCCAGCAGTAAATAAGAAAAATGTAGTAATTACGTTGATCAGGAACAGACCAGATATTGGACTATTATCTCATTCTACTGACCTTAATGGAAGAATTATTAAGGCCACTTTAGCCATTAATGGGAATAATATTGTATTATTGAATGCACATGGGCCAAACGCAGATGATCCTGTATTTTTTGATGCTCTGGTTAATCTTATAAATAACAGACACAATGAGCTTTATATTATTGGAGGTGATTTTAATTTAATTTTGGACCCTTTCAAAGACAGGAAATTTTCCATTAGCTATAGAAAATTGAGAGCTTGGTTCAAATTACAAGATCTAGTGACACAATTTAACTTACATGACCCCTGGAGGCTCACTCCTGATCAACAATATACCTTCTACCCTCCCCCTACACATGTCATATTCCAGAATTGACTATTTCCTTGTGAGTGCTACACTACTTTATGTGGATGGAGCTGAAACTTATGATATATTAGTATCTGATCATGCTGCTATTTCCCTAAAGTTGAAAAATGTATGTAAATCCTTACCACAGAAACAATGGAGATTCAATAATGACTTGGTTCAAGATAAAGATTTGATAGAAAATACTAAAAAAGCCATTGATACTTTTTGTTGAATAAGGTACAGGACACAAATTAGGTTACCTTTTGGGATGCCTTAAAGGCATATATCCAGGGTAATTATTTCATACACAGCATTTAAAAAAGAGCTACTGTGGCAGAATTACGTAAACTGGAGGAAAAAAAATCAAGACTTTGGAAGCCAGCCATAAGGGTACACCTTATAATATAACTATATTAAAACATATATATTACTATATAAACAACTATATTAAAACTATATTAAAACATTTACAACATGCGAGATACGAATATAATTTAATTCTGAGTAAATTGGCTAGCCAACAGTTATTTGTTAGCAATGCTAATTATTATATAGATAACAAATGTGGCCATCAGTTGGCTACATATTTAAAAGATAAACATGACAAAACACTGAAAACTAGTAATGGTGGGTCAGTGGTAACTGAAAACAAATTTATCTTTTCATGACCACATAAATCAAACTGTTAAATCCTGCTTTTATAAACTCCGCTTGATAAGATCCATTTCTTCTTACCTAGAACCAAAATCGGTTAATATCCTTGTTTGTTCATTCCATGATTATCACCAAACTAGATTACTGTAATTCTTTGCTCTATAATATACCGCAAAAAGAAAAGAAAAGACTACAAATAATCCAAAACACTGCCATAAAACTTATATACAAAGCAAAAAAATACGATCACGTAACACCATTATTCATTAAGTCACATTGGTTACCTATTAATCACCGAATAACCTTCAAAATAGCTCTTTTAGTCTTCAAGGTATTGTTATTTAACACGCCCCAATTCATATCAAGAATGATTACTCCATACCATTCAACACGACCCCTTCGATCTTCACAACAAGATTTATTATCGATCCCCTCTCTAAAAATAGTGGGAACAAGGCGAAATGATATGTTCTCTGTTTTAGCCCCCCAACTCTGGAACACTCTGCCTCTATATATTAGAAAGGACAAAGATCTTATCTCTTTTAAAAAACAATTGAAGACTTTTTTATTCAACGACGCATTTACTAACTAATTAATTAGTCTCTTGATTTTTCTTTCTTCTTTTCCCCATCCTTTTGTTTTATCCATTACATGTTTTTTTTCACCTCTATATGAGTAAAATTTGTAACTTTTCCCCCCTTTCCTCTCAGTCGTGTCTGTCACTAATCTAAATGTACAGTGTTATCCCTAAATTGCTAGTTACTATTGTTTTAATTGCTTTTAATGAGATATATGTTTTTATTTAAATTTGTTTCTTTTTTATAGATAAGTTGTTAACAATTTTGTTCTACGTTTTTTTTAACTTCTTAATAATTAGATAGTCATTCTCCCCTTAATTTGTTTTAACTGTACATTGCTTAGAATTTCTTATATAGGCGATTAATCAAATAAACGTGAACTTGAACTTGAACATCTTCGATCAATTCCAGAGTTTTTATAAAAAATTATGCTAGACTGAAATAGATGTTAATAGTGATCCATTTTTATTGTTAACATTTCTCCAATATGACAAACTTTCAGATCAAAATATCACAGAATTGATGAAATCACTACTGTGATACAACAGATGGCCCGTAAAAAGGCTCCTGGCCCTAATGGACTTACTACAAAATTTTACCAAACGTTTCAGGATCAACTAGGGCAATTCCTTTCCTGTACAAATATTATCTTTATTTGGTCTTGTATATGGGTCAATCACTGAAGCCTCTACAATAGTTCTACCTTAAAATGGAAAGGACCCACTAAAAGTACAAAAATTACAGAACCCTATCACTGATAAATATTGATGCCAAAATCCACACTAAAGTTTTGGCCAATAGACTCCAAAAAGTATTACCACAAATCATATCACCTGATCAAAATGGATTTATGCAAGGCCAACTATCTAGTGACAATACTAGATTATTCACTAACATTATTATGCAGGCCAATAATTCCAGCACTCCATTGGTAATGATGGGATTAGATGCCGAAAAGGCGTTTGATCGCATTGAGTGGTCATATATATTCCATGTGATGTCATGGTTTGGATTTCCTGAGTTCTTGCAAATGATTAAAATATTATACTCCTCACCACTGACCCGGTTATATATTAATGATTCGTTTTAACTGCCTTTTAGGCCACAAAGGGGTACTAGACAAGGGTGTCTCCTATTTCCTCTATTATTTAATATAGCACTGGAACCCTTACTCATCTAATTGAGGAGTAGAAGGACTGAAGTGGGGAGTAAGAGAACTTAAGTTATCTGCTTTTGCAGATGATGTTCTTTTATACACCACTCAAGCATATACTTCAAATTATTAATGACATTTCATTAATATTCGGTTATAATTTGAATTTATCTAAAACTGAGGTCATTCCTCTGAATTGCCCTGAATATATTAACACCATAAAGAATTAAAATTACATTGATGAGCTAGGAAACAAATATTTAGGAATTTATTTTGGGCCTACTATAGAAGAGACCACATGGAACACGCTTCCAGAGGCCGTGATAGGCCAGAGCTTCAAAGAAGGTTTGGATAGGTTCCTAGAGGATAAGGGGATTGAGGGGTACAGATAGGAGTTGAGGTAGGTTATAAGAATAGTCAGGGACCACTGCACAGGTGATAGGCCTGAGGGGCCGCCGCGGGAGCGGACCGCTGGGTGGGATGGACCTCTGGTCTGACCCAGTGGAGGCAAATTCTTATGTTCTTACAATATTGACCATCTTATGGAATCAGTTAAATGTCTTACCTCTAGATGGTCTCCCCTTACATTATTGTGGTGGGAGAGGTTAGACAATAAAAATGATGATAGTTCCAGTTGTCAATTATGGCCTCAGTATGCTACCTTTTTGTTGCCAACTTATGTATACAAGAAAATTGAAGCATTAGTCAATTTTTAATGGAATAATAAGGCTCCTAGGATTGGCCTACAAAAACTGAAATGTTAAAATTATGAGGAGGAGTGTCTTTCCCCAGTTTCTATGATTATCACTTACCGTTTTTACTTAGACAGGAGTCTCATTGGATGGTTTCAACTGGAACTAACTCATTCCCACCTTGGATAATGCTAGAAGCGATTGGGGATACTAACAATCTGAAATATATTTCCTTCGTGAAAAAAATTAATCTGATTTCAGAGAATATCATAATATCCTCAATCATACCATTAGACAAACAACTTCAGGTAAAGTGGAATGATACATTCATTGCACCACTTTGGAATAACTCTTTATTTACTATCTAGGGGGGTCTGATTGATTGGAAGTTATGGAAAAGATTGGGTATTTGGACTATTGACCACCTATGGGATGGATCAAAGTGGAAATCTTTTGAAACATTGCAACAGACTTTCATGTTACCACACAATCAATATTTCAGATGGCTACAGTTGATACACTGCCTTAAGTCTGTTCTTCATGATAGAACATAAGAACATAAGCAGTGCCTCTGCTGGGTCAGACCAGAGGTCCATCATGCCCAGCAGTCCGCTCACACGGCGGCCCATCAGGTCCAGGGCCTATATAGTAATCCTTCTATCCCCTTTTCCTTCAGGAAATCATCTAATCCTTTCTTGAACCCCAAACCTGTCCTATTGACCTATAGACCTTTTAAAGATGATGACCCATCTTATTTGTCATTATGCAAACAGATCTCTTTTAAGGATGGCAAAACATCAAAGTGGTACAGGTTGCTGCAATCTCACAAGTATCATTCAACCACTAGACTATGAGATGTATGGCAGGAGGACACAAACTGTAATTTTTCTGATGCACAATGGTGTAACATCTGGCAAAGTACATTTCGATCATTATACTCTTCAACATTGATATAATCGGCATTCTTTTTGATTCATTGGACTTATTGGACCCAATACAGACTATCAAAATTGTCTAATACAAATTCAAATATTTGTTGGTCATGTAAACAAGAGACCGGAACAGTAGATCACATGATTTTTAAATGTCATGCTTTGGAAGAGTTCTGGACACAAGTATGGGAAACCATTTGTAAGATCTTACATAATGAATCTCAATTAACATTGGCTGTCATAGTATTTAATCATAAGAGTATGTCCAGCTTTCTGTATGAATCAGATGCATGTATTTTAAAATGCCTCTTGTTGATTGCGATTAAGGTAATATTGTCAAACTGGAAAATTTTTTACAATGCAAATTATAATACTTGGTGGGCCATGGTCTGTCTGATTGCAAAATACGAATGGTGTGCTGTAGAAAAACATGGTTCGGAGAGTAAATCTTATATAATTTGGGACCCTGTAAGCACTCATTTCACTCTATGCAGTCACCCCAGGAATTATCATGTGCTGTGTCAAGCCGCCATGTTAAGTGTTAGTGCAGCCATATGCTAGTTCCCCTGTTAACTGCTTAATGCACTTTAGTAAAAAGCTCCTTATACTCCTTGGAAATCACTTCAATTGTCAATTTTTCAATTTGTTAAGGTGGGATACTACTCTAAGCATCTTAATGCCCCACTTTATTTAAAGCAAACTGTTCAGATCTAAACATACACAGGGTGATGGTTTTCTTTTCAAAAAATTGTCATGCGTCATTCTTTCCTTGCTGTAGAATCTTTTTTTTTTTTTTTTTAATTCTGGTGAATAAATATATTAAGAAATAAGCAATTATTACTGTATTCACGTGCGACAAGAAAAGCAACTGGCATATTAAATCATGGGAAACCTTTTCTGTTGCCCCACTACAGTTTAGATTAGTCTCATTAATCTAAGCTACTATATAGCCACAGACTTATTTAAGCACTAATTCCCGATAGACTATATAAACACTAGAAGAGGAATGCCATGTCTGTAAGAATTTGCCTCAGGCCTTTATTAACAGAGGAGACATTAACTGACAGCTAAGGTCTTGTCCAGAGGAGACCGTCTCTATTTTAAGGAAAAATGATCTTTTAGGGTAACAGTGGACAATTCTGGTGAGCAAAAACTAAAAACAATCTAGTTTTCAAGATGCACCAAACAAATTAATGATACTCTGAATTGAATTTTGGAGTTCATCAAATGAAAATTTATTTCATGAAAATTCCTGAAAAGGGAGATTAAGTTTGTTTGTTATTTTCAAGGTCTGCAGCTGGTCACCTAGTTTAGAGGGCATGTGAGGCAATATTTAAGCAGCTCTGCAGCACAGGGGAAATGGAATTGGATCCCCCATCCACCAGTGCTGGTCAAGCCTCAGTGCAACATGAAGAGGTTATCCTCTCCCTCACCAAGAGAGAGAAGGAAGACAGCTGCCATAACTGTAGCACCTCTGTCAGCCTATGAGCAGAGTACACCTTAGTTCCTGGACAGGCAAAGATTCCTTGAACCAAGAAAGCATACGTACTCTCTGGGAAGTATTTGGTAGATATAGCTGGTAGTAACCAACCAGCTATGACTGTAAAATTAGGCCATGGGGAAGGGGGAAATGGATGTCCTAGCTAATCAAATGGTTTAGAACCAAAATAAATGTTCTATAAGCTTTCAGATTTACATGTGAGTAACATTTTTCTTTGTTTGGATTTAGCTCAATGGGAGTTAACATTCAAGTACTCTGTACACCCTCAGGGGACAGAAGTACTTACCGTATTTTCGCGGATATAACGCGCGCGTTATACGTGATTTTACGTACCGCGCATACCCCTCGCGCGTTATATGCCTGAGCGCGGTATACAAAAGTTTTTAAACATAGTTCCCACCCCGCCCGACGCCCGATTCACCCCCCCAGCAGGACCGCTCGCACCCCCACCCCGAACGACCGCTCGCACGCGCTCCCACCCGCACCCGCATCCACGATCGGAGCAAGAGGGAGCCCAAGCCCTCTTGCCCGGCCGACTCCCCGACGTCCGATACATCCCCCCCCCGGCAGGACCACTCGCACCCTCACCCCGAAGGACCGCCGACTCCCCAACAATATCGGGCCAGGAGGGAGCCCAAACCCTCCTGGCCACGGCGACCCCCTAACCCCACCCCGCACTACATTACGGGCAGGAGGGATCCCAGGCCCTCCTGCCCTCGACGCAAACCCCCCTCCCTCCAATGACCGCCCCCCCCCCCAAGACCCTCCGACCGCCCCCCCAGCCGACCCGCGCCCCCCCTGGCCGACCCCCACGCCCCCCCCACCCCCCTTCCCCGTACCTTTGGAAGTTGGCCGGACAGACGGGAGCCAAACCCGCCTGTCCGGCAGGCAGCCAACGAAGGAATGAGGCCGGATTGGCCCATCCGTCCTAAAGCTCCGCCTACTGGTGGGGCCTAAGGCTCCTGGGCCAATCAGAATAGGCCCTGGAGCCTTAGGTCCCACCTGGGGGCGCGGCCTGAGGCACATGGGCCAAACCCGACCATGTGTCTCAGGCCGCGCCCCCAGGTGGGACCTAAGGCTCCAGGGCCTATTCTGATTGGCCCACGCGCCTTAGGCCCCACCAGTAGGCGGAGCTTTAGGACGGATGGGCCAATCCGGCCTCATTCCTTCGTTGGCTGCCTGCCGGACAGGCGGGTTTGGCTCCCGTCTGTCCGGCCAACTTCCAAAGGTACGGGGAAGGGGGGGTGGGGGGGTCGTGGGGGTCGGCCAGGGGGGTCGCGGGTCGGCTGGGGGGGAGGGGGGTTTGCGTCGAGGGCAGGAGGGCCTGGGATCCCTCCTGCCCGTAATGTAGTACGGGGTGGGGTTAGCGGGTCGCCGTGGCCAGGAGGGTTTGGGCTCCCTTCTGGCCCAACTACACAAAGGTACGGGGAAGGCGGGTGGGGGTGTCGTGGGGGTCGGCCAGGGGGGGGCGCGGGTCGGCTGGGGGACGGGCGGAGGGTCTTGGGGGGGGCGGTCGTTGGGGGGAGGGGGTTTGCGTCGAGGGCAGGAAGGCCTGGGATCCCTCCTGCCCGTAATGTAGTGCGGGGTGGGGTTAGGGGGTCGCCGTGGCCAGGAGGGTTTGGGCTCCCTTCTGGCCCGATATTGTTGGGGAGTCAGCGGTCCTTCGGGGTGAGGGTGCGAGTGGTCCTGCCGGGGGGGGGGGGTGTATCGGACGTCGGGGGGGGGCATCAGGCTTTCAGGATGGGGACAGACCTTCAAGGGGGGACAGGACTTCAAGGGAGGACAGTGCACGGAAAGTCAGGGGGGGTGAACGGAGAGTCGGGACAGCGCACGGAAAGTCAGGGCGGGCGAAAGGAGAGTCGGGCAGCATGCGCGTTATATGCCTGAGCGCGGTATAGAAAAGTTTTTGTACATATCATCGTGATTTCTGCGCGCTATACCCCTGTGCGCGTTTTACAATGGTGCGCGTTATATCCGCGAAAATACGGTAATCTAAGTCTGCACCTGTGCTTCCAGACGGATTTCCTTGGGCTCAGGCCGCTCAGTGGTATAAATTAATATCTGGGTATATGAATAAAAAAACAAAAACTAGTCTTAGAGACATTTGGAGCATTGAAATCAAGCAACAGATTTCTGCGTCTCAATGGCCACGAATTTGGACTTGGAGAATGAGATGTACGGCGTCAGCATCTATGAGACAAACATGGTTTTTTTTTTTCTTATATAGAAGTTTCTGGAACCCTGTTCATTTGCAGAAAGTAGATACAGTGCTCCCCCGCGAATTCGCGGTCGGTGGTTCGCGGTCCCGTTCATTCACGGTATTTTCCAACCGCGAATGATCGGGCAGGGGAGGCAGGAGAGGGCAGCCAGAGCACCGGCGAGTGAAGGAAATCACTCGCTGTATGCTCCAACTGCCTCTTCCTGTACTAAAGTCAGGCCTTACCAATCAGGAACTGCTTTGACACGCAGCTCCTGATTGGTGAGGCCCAACTTTAGTACTACATGCCTAACCGCCACCTCTGCTCTGAAACAGAAAAACGACTTGGCATTCCCCTAGGAACAGCTCTTCAACTGAAAACTGCACATGTTTCAAGTTTTCAAGTTTCAAGTTTATTAGGGTTTTATATACCGCCTATCAAGGTTATCTAAGCGGTTTTTACAATCAGGTACTCAAGCATTTTCCCTCACTGTCCCGGTGGGCTCACAATCTATCTAACGTACCTACATAACGTAATGTAATAAACGCTCCTACAGCCACTTCCTCCCTAAGTTATAGAATCATCTGCCCACACAAATCAGATCTCTGGACTCCCTGATGACCTAACATAAGACAGTAAAGAACTTCCTCTTCTGCTAACTGCTTCGGACCAGAAATGGGTTACAAGGACCTGTGACAATGAAGTCCTCAAGCTATATGAATAGACATATGAACAGCTATATGAACAAGATTACACCACTGCTTAACTTCCCCTCTATATGCCTCCAATATGCTTTTCAACTTGCTATGCTCCCTATGTGACCCAAGTCCCCTCCCCCTAAACTATGTATGTCCTTTGTCCCACCTGATTCTCCTCTGTACATGATAACATGTTAGTCTCACCTTGTACTTCGATCCACTGCCTATGGAATCTGTACATTTTTCCTTGATGATAATTTGATAGCCTTTAATATTGTATCTAGGTTCCCTCTGTTTTCTGTAACTTCACCGCTCCTTCAGTTACCCTGCTCTCTGAAACTGTGTTTGTTCTTCTGTTACCCACCCTGAGCTTTCTGGGAGGGAGGGAGGGAGGGAAATAAATTAAAATAATGAATGAATGAATGAATGAATGAATGTTAAATAGAGTTTTCCACCTATTTCAACTGCAGTATTTTTTTTTGCCAGTTAATAAGCTGCGATGTATCCAGAGCTACATCTTACTGATCTTCAACCTGTGAGTCAGAAAACAAAAGCATCTCATAGAATATGTGTGAGTTGGTTACAGCAGGGGCATAGCTACAGGCAAGCCTGGGAGGGCATGCCTGCCCAATCTCGGCTCAGGTCCACACAATCTCTCTCACAGAACGAGCATGTGGTGGCGCCAGGCCAGGATGCAGCATTGGTTCTACTCACAGCAGTGCCATGCATTCAGCCCAGCACTACCTCTAAGGAAGGGCAAGTCACCACCTGCCACAGCCTCAGCTACGGAGGTGGAGCACACAGGGCTCGATAACGAACTCATGCAGTCGCACTCCTCCAGAGTGGAACCACCCACTTTAGACTCAAGCATGTTCAAAATTGGCTAACTGGGTCACAGGATTATTTGTTTTATTTACAGTTCCCCCTCTGGATCCATGGTTTCAGTAACCGCAGATTCGGTTATTCGCAATTTTTTTTAAAAAACAAAACAAAACTTTGCATCGGACCTTCCCCAGACCTTACCTGGTGGTTTAGCGGCAACGAGAGGCAGGATCGATCATCCTATGCTCCTGTCCCATGCAGAGCCATCATCAAAATGGCTGCCGTGAGCTCCCATTGTAGTGTCGAGACTACAATGGGAATTCATGGCAGCCATTTTGATGACGGTTTTACATGGGGCAGGAGCGTAGGATGATCGATCCTGTCCGCGCCGCTAGACCACCAGGTAAGGTCTGGGAAAGGTCCGAGACACAGGAGTGAGACGGGGGTGGGTCAGAGCCGGCCCTAAAAATTATCCGCAATTTTTAAATTTTTGCGTGCCGGCTCTGCCCCTAACCCACGCGAATATTGAGGTTCTGCTGTATTTTTAAAATTTCTTTTCCACCTACAACCTAGGCGGATTACAATAAAACAAATACAAAATATTTTGCATAATCTTCACAACAAAACAAACTGCAACAAGTAACCCTACTACATCATGCCATCTTTTAAAATTTCAAATATAAAATCTCGCACAAAGACATTTCAATCAAAAAGGAATATTTCACAACATTTCGCTGTAAAACAAAGTTTATACAAATAAGTAAGTTTTCAATTCCTTTTTTAAAAAATGATTTTACGCAGCCACTCGCATCGCAAATGAGTATGTTACCGGTTTATTTTCAAAGTTCCTTTTATAAGAAATTGAATAGGATTCTTACAAAATTTATTTGGCTGGGTAAAACTGCTAGAATAGCCTTAGAGCTCCTTTTACTAAGCTGCGATAGCGTTTTTAGCGCACGCAGGATTTTAGCGTGCGCTAAACCTGCACTACGCAGCTAGAACTAACGCCAGCTCAATGCTGGCATTAAGGTCTAGTGCATGCGGCGATTCAGCGCGCGCTAAAACTGCTACCACAGCTTAGTAAAAGGAGCCCTTAGTATCTTTGCAAAAACCACAATCGGCGGGGGGGGGGAGGGGCGGTAAATTTTCCAAATTGTTATAGGTATCATCAAGCCTTCATTCTGTGTCAGGGTATGAATTGGATCCTTCCTGAACTCAAGGAGAATCTTCCGGATTGGCTGATCTTAGAGAGTCATCTCATGTCCCCATTACGTTTGAAACAAGCAACTAAAGGGAAAACCAACATGGTCTGTAGTAAGCAAAACACAAGGTAAAACAAAGAAAAACTATGAATGCAGTTAGTATCAGTGGCGTACCAAGGGGGGGGGGCGGGGGGAGGTCCGCCCCGGGTACCAAGCCCTGAGGGGGTGCTCCCGGTCCGGTCCAGTTACCCCCCCCTGCGCCGGGTGTCGCGTCTGGAAACAGCCTGCAGCAAGATCGCAATGCCAGAGATCTTTGCCTGCTTCGACTGTTTCCTCCGCCACGGTCCTGCCCCTCCTCTGATGTCAGAGGAGGGGCGGGACCGCGGCGGAGGAAACAGCCGAAGCAGGCAAAGATCTCTGGCATCGCGCGATCTTGTTGCAGGCTGTTTCCCCAGGGCAGTAGCGTACCAAGGGGGGCGAGGGGGAGGTCCATCCCGGGTGCCGCCTTAGGGGGGGTGCACAGCTGGCCCGGTCCCTATCGCGCTCCTACCCTCCCAGCGAAAGCAGCATCGGCGCCATTATCGAAAAAGGTAATGGCGCCAGGCCTTGGAGCACCAAGGCAGACCGCTTCTCCCCCCTCCCAGCCGAAACCCCGCTGACCATCCTATCTCTCTCCCCCCCCCAAGTGAACCTTTCTGACCCTCCCAGCGAAAGCAGCAAACCTCCCTCCAGTAGCGTCGGCTTTATCCTCCCTCTGCCGCATCACTGATGACGTCATCAGTAACGCGGCAGAGGGAGGAGAAAGCCGCGAAGGAGGTTTGCTGCTCTCGCTGGGAAGGTCGGAAAGGTTCACGGGGGGGGGGGAGATAGGAGGGTCAGCGGGGGTTCGGCTGGGAGGGGGTGAGAAGCGGACTGCCTCGGTGCAGCAGCGTTTACAATTCGCTGCTGTTGCCGGCTTCAGGCCTTGTTCTCTGCCGGGTCCTGCCTACTTCCAGTTTTCATGAAGACAGGACCCGACAGAGAGGAAGGCCTGAAGCGGGCAACATCAGTGAATTGTGAATGCTGCTGCTGCCCGATGAAGTTCAGGACATCAGGACATCGGGGAAGGAGCAGGGAGAAATCGGCTGCTGGCTTGGGGGTGAGGGTAGGGAAAGAATCGTGGAAGTGGAGAAATCGGCACGATGGCTTTGTGCAGGCTAGGGGGAGAGAGAAAGAAAAGAAAAAATAAAGAGGGGGGGCCAGGGGGAGAGAGAAAGAAAGGCAGAAAGAAAGAGGGGACCAAGGGGAGAGAAAGAAAGGCAGAAATAAAGAGGGGGACCAAGGGGAGAGAAAGAAAGGCAGAAATAAAGAGGGGGTCAAGGGGGAGAGAAAGAAAGGCAGAAAGAAAGAGAAGGGCCAGGGGGAGAGAGAAAGAAAGGCAGAAAGAAAGAGGGGGACCAAGGGGAGAGAAAGAAAGGCAGAAATAAAGAGGGGGGTCAAGGGGGAGAGAAAGAAAGGCAGAAAGAAAGAGGGGGGCCAGGAGGAGAGAGAAAGAAAGGCAGAAATAAAGAGGGGAGCCAGGGGGAGAGAGAAAGAAGAAGGATCAGAAGAAGGACCAGAGACTCATGAAATCACCAGACAAAAAAGTAGGAAAAATGATTTTATTTTCAACTTAGTGATCAAAATGTGTCCGTTTTGAAAATTTATATCTGCTGTCTATATTTTGCACTATGGCCCCCTTTTACTAAACCGCAATAGAGTTTTTTAGCGCAGGGAGCCTATGAGCGTCGAGAGCAGCGTGGGGCATTCAGCGCAGCTCCCTACGCTAAAAACCGCTATCGCAGTTTAGTAAAAAGGGAGGGGGAATATTTGTCTATTTTTGTATAGTTGTTACTGAGGTGACATTGCATAAAGTCATCTGCCTTGACCTCTTTGAAAACCCGCGGAATATAAATGATAATTAACATTTTCTCTGCGTACAGCGTGCTTTGTGTTTTTAAAATTTTATTGTTGGTAGATCATTTTGACTTGGCCACAAAGGTAAGGGGGAGGGAGGGAGGGGAACTGCTGAAAGACATCTAATAATCCTTGCAGGTTTGACTGCAGGGAATTATTTTTGTAAAATCATGTTTTGTTATGTGACTGGCATTATCTAGACTTTAATTTCTATGAATGAATAGAATGAAAATGATATAAAATTACTTGCTTGTTTTTATGTGCGTGCGCTGAAGGAAAGTGGAGAGAGAGTGGGCTGAGGATGCTGAAGGGAAATGGGGAAGAGAGTGGGGAGAAGACGCTGATTTATAAATTGACAATTGTACAGAATATTGTTTCTTTTTATACTTTAATATAAACAATTCAAGGCTTGTGTGGATGGAATCAGGTGGTTTGCGGGGATGGGGACCGAGCTTACGGGGATTAGTCCAATAAAATTGTATTTTTTTATATCTCATTATTTGTTTTATTTTTATTTGTTAATTTATAAAGTGGTGATTGTTATGTATCAGTTTTTTCAAATTTACATCTACTGTCTTTATATTTTGCACTGTATTAGAGGACATGTGTTACTGTTTTTTGTGGTGTTGCATTGTATCCAGGGTCTGGTTTCTTGGCGGATCAGTTTAACTTTTGTCTACATATTTCTATTTTTAGTTTGTGATTATTCCATTTTGGGCGAGGGTGTATCTCTGTTCTGTGTGTATGAAAAAGACATAGTTTTCAGTTGGCATTGACTACAGGACCAATTGACTGTGCGGGATCTGGCTTGTTTAGTTTTACAATGTATGTGTTGCAAAAAAAAAAAAAAAATTTTTTTACATGGGGGGGGGGGTGTCAAAAAATGATGGGCCCCGGGTGCCACATACCCTAGGTACGCCACTGGTTAGTATTACCACCTTAAACCAAACCAAAAGACCCTAATAGGATGCAGGCTAAATTTATTATAAACCAGAAAGGGTTCTCTGATTGGCGAAATTTAAAAAAATCATTATAGCTTGCCGGGCCTGTGTTTCCAGATAGACTGGCAGGGGCATCAGGCCGCCAAGTGGTACAAATTAATATCTGAATATTTGAATAAGAAACCTAAAACAAGTTTAAAAGACATTTGGAGCATTGAGATAAAGCAGCAGATTTCTGCTACTCAATGGCCACGGATTTGGACAAACTTGTTTTTTTCTGTTATATAGAATTTTTGGGACCCCTGTTCGTTTACAAAAGTTGGATACTTCAAAGTCTAATAGATGCTGGCACTGTCATCTTGAAGCAGGGACACTGGATTATTTGTTGTTTTATTGTCCCTTGATACTCAATTTCTGGAAATCGATATGGGGAAAGATTATTAGGATACTTGGTGTTCCTATGCTATTGACATACGAGATGGTTTTATTTGGAACATTACTGAAACCGAAGAATCCAGTTGACAAACATAAAAGCAGACTTCTTTTAATTATGACAGGGGTTGCTATGCAGATGATAACCAAGAATTGGAAAAATTATGACAGGTTAACCGTATCCTTTTGGTGGGAAACATTGTGCTTATATTATAGGTATGAGAGAATGTATGCGGAACAAGTGGGAAATAATTAAAAAATTCAAAGAAGTCTGGGGTCTGTTGGAAACATTTATTAAATTGTAAATTGGTTAATTGTAACAATCCTTAATTTTTGGATTTTTTTTTATTTTTCCACACTTATCCAGATAGGGGTGGTGTATAAGGTATTTTGGTTTTTATATTTATGCAATTGTAAGTGCTATTAATTGTTTATATCTATATGTTTATCTGTATGCACTTTTTCTTCAGTTTGGAAAATTAATAAAGATTTTTTTTTTTTTTTTAAAGAAAAAAACGATTTTAACTCCCTACGTAATCTCAAATGACCTGTTAACTGGTTCCACAATCGTGGACCTGCAACTGAAATTGCTGTTGTCTGTGTCCTTTTATAATGAGTCTCCCCAACTGACTCAATCAACAATAACATCACTGTTTCAGATCTTAAGGAATGTGGGATGCCGGATAGCTATACACATTTTACTTAAGGAAAAATGCCAGTTCTGGTTGTGCTATCAACTACTAGAGACAGTGGTGGTGAAAATCTATAAGAAATGATTGGATTTTGTAGATCATCCTGTGATTATTTTGCACTGTTCTGAGTGAATCTTAAGCAGAAAAGAGACTGTGAAGCCACATTCGAGAAACTGATCACAAGCTAAAGAGGAACAACAAGGAGTGGGTTGCACTATACTTTTTAAATTACATTTTTCAAACTCAGTAATCCGTCATGTAAAGGAAATATAAAAATATTACCTTCCCTGAGTATTCTAAAGCCTCAATGAACTTGCTCATGTCTTGCATAAAGGAGTGTGGCTTCCATGTTAGTATACGAAGATGAACGCACAGAAATAAAAATTAACAGATAAAAAACAATGCTGATTCCACAAGAAGGGATTGGTGTTGGGGTTTATCAAACCCTAGACAAGACTGAACTGTATATAAAGTGTCCAGCTTATGTGGAGCCAATGGCACTAAAAGGGATGCTGCCCAGTTCTTAAACATGGTATCCTTCATGAGGTTATGGAAAGGAAGCCTAAGGCAATCTTTTGGCCATTCTTTGTAATCCAAAGCATTAAAAAGTTCTGCCCTTGACTCAGACTCTGACGCCATCTTTATTTGTAAAGATTGCTCTATCTACCTAATAAACTTTGTGAAAGAGAGGTTCTCCGACTTCCTGCAAAGAGGTGGAGGAGATGGATCTGATTCAAGTCCATATGACTCTTCAGAAGAAAGATCTGGATAGTCAGAGGATGAATGCTGAGATAAATCTGAGGTCATGCCTCAGTGATGGTGAGCATCAAGAAGGATGTTGAGCCGAGTGCTGAGGTGTACATCAAGGGCAGCACTCATGAGAACATCGGGCATGATATCAAAGAGAGCGTCAAGAGACACTGTGAAGTGTTCTGCAGTGTCTATCTGAAGCTCAGCTTTGGACACCGGTTTCCACATTTGACCCAGAGTGTCCGTACGTACTATGCCCACATTCAAGACAGACTCTTGATAAAGGCACAGACGCCGAAACACTGCCATTGTCGAGTCTTTGAGCCATTGTAGCAAATCTACTAATAAAGTGACTTTTTGAACCATACATCCTTGGCTCTCTACTTGACATCTTATCCTCTCAACTCTTTTGTTGTGTACTAATGTGAAATTCCCATTAGGGATCAAGAGATGCCATTTTGAAACCAGAACTATACAGGATAGGAGTAATTGGGGGTTGCTCTTCTCCTGGTCCAATAGACACTAGGGCTTGCTGACCTAAGCCTGGGGGGGAGGGCATTGATTGGGGATTAAGAGTGGAGGGGCTTGGATTGGGAAGTGCTAGAAGTATCTTGGTGTTGGAACTGTGTGTAGAGGAAAGCAAGATGTTTCTTTGGGAGAGATACTAATGGGGAGAGGGGATTGTATTTAATATTAAATATTGCACTGGCCCCTTGAAGATGGTACTCGGGAACATCGAGCCATGTGTTAGCAGCCTGATGCTCTTGGCTCAGAAAAATAACACTAGCTCCCACGAATAAACACAGCTTGGAAGTTCAATGCAAACTGTGTTATTCAATTTGCATAATAATGAGAATCTTTGCATGTATTTGAATGCTTTGCTTCTCATTTTGCAGCCTGTGTTGATTTAAACACATCTGTTTGATGGTAAAAGTGTACAATTTTGCCATTAATGACTAAATAAACACATAATATTTGCCTTTCTACATTATACACATTTCTAGCCCACCTATTAACACAGATTAATAATACCCCCTCCTAAGTAGTGCTGCTGAATATACATGTAAGCAATGACCATGCCAGCAATTATCCAATTCAATTTAGGCTTGCTATTCAACAGGCCTAAATGAAACCGATACATTATCTGCGAGGCATGTGAATATTGACAATAAATAGATAATTGCTGGCTCCACCTTCACTCCTCCTCAAAGACAGCCCCTTACTTTATAGATAAATCTGGTCACTTTGCAAATTAAGGGCTAGATTTACTAAACAGTGCTACAAAAGTTAATACATATTAATACGTTTTATTGACAGCAGATTCATTTTATGCAGTGGGACCTACTTTACCATGAGCACTCATAAAAGGCATTAGCATGTGCTAAACATCTAGTTTTTGTCTGCACAATAACGGAAAGTGCATGGGTATGCCAGCGGTAGACATCAACACAGACATGCACTGGTTACTACTGCACATTAAAACACTGTAAAAACCTGCACAAGCTGCTTAACGTGCGTAGGAGCAGATTTTGGGCATTACAGAGGCAGAGTGGCAGCATGAGGGAGAGTGTAGTGCAATGGTTAAAGCTACAAACTCACGCTGCTCCTTGTGACCCTGGGCAAGTCACTTAATCCCCTCCCCACCAATTCTCCCTGTGGATAGTTTGTGAGCCCACCAGGACAGACAGGGAAAATGCTTGAGTACCTCAATACATTCATGTAAGCCATTCTGAGCTCCCCTGGGAGAGCAGTATAGAAAATTGAATCAATAATGGCTAGTGTACAGATCAATGCCACACACAAGGTGTCACAGCTGCCAACAAAAACAGTTGGGCAGCCATTATTATGTTCTTTTCATCACATGATCTTAATACCTTTTTGATTATCTTATGTTACTAATCTCACATCACCTTAAAGATTTCTGCATCTTAGATTGGATAAGCTCCTACAAACAAGGTCTTTAACTGCTTTTTAGAAATTGCAGCAGTCCTGGAGAAGCCCACAGTTCTTATGGTACACTTCCCCCTCCCCATTCGCGGTTCCTGCACTCGCGGTTTCATATAATCGCGATTTTTTCTGGGGAGGGGAAATATTAAAAAAACCAGTCTTCATGTAAAACAAATCCATCTTTTTTTCCTCCCTGCCGCCTTCCCGGCCTTACCTGGTGGACCAGAGGGCTTTCGGGGCAGGAGCAATCTTCCTACGCTCCTGCCCCGTGCAGATCGCCATGAGGAAATGGCTGCTGGGAGTTCCCGTAGTCTCTCGAGACTACGTCGGGAACTCCCTACAGCCATTTCCTCATGGTGATCTGCACGGGGCAGGAGCGTAGGAAGATCGCTCCTGCCCCGAAAGCTCTCTAGATCACCAGGTAAGGCCGGGAAGGCGGCAAGGAGGTGGGGGGTGGGTCAGAGCCGGATAATCGCGGTTTTTCGGCATTCGCGGTCCGGCTCTGCCCATATCCCCCGCGAATGACGAGAGAGAAGTGTAATTCATTACACCTGTTTTTATTTTCTTGGGGGGTGGGGGCAGAAGAGGATGAACCACTGTGGTTTTATGTTGTTTTTGACAGTTGGGGCAATACCGAAGCAACTATGGGCTCCTTTTACAAAGCCGCACAGGCAGTAGTTCTTCGGCCAGCACGGGGGTTAGCGCGTGATTAAAAGTCGCACGCGTTAAACCCGCTAGCGCGGCTTTGTAAAAGGAGCCCTATATGTTGGATGTATTAAAGTTGTCTGTATTTATCCTGTACAGTAAATGCGGAGCCGATGCTGGGCACACCCCTGTATTTATTTCACAAGCATTGCATTTACTGGACCTTAAGACCACAAGTTTAAATGCACAAAATTACCGCACTTTTTAGTAGAGTCCTGTTGAATATTTTCTCCTCAGCATTAAAGGCAGTTGTATGCTTTATAATCAGAATAGCAGTGCTGTCCCTAGCACCAGCAGTAACAATTTGCAAATAAGGCTTTTGACATCTACCTAAATTGCATAAATCAGAAATTTATATAGGCAAGGAACTGCAATTTCTTCCCTCTCCAAATCAGTGACAGTTAGTAAAAATTAAATGATTAGCTTTCCAACAACCAGTTTAATAATAACAGTGAAAAAAACCTTTTAAAATTGAATATCTTGGCCCATTATATATTTATGACTTGGAAAATGAGTGTTTCAGTTTTTGTTATTATGAACCTTTTGAGTGGTGCTTTGTTTTTATGACTAATGTTCCAATTGTTTTGCCTTCGTTACTGTAGGACAGCTTAATAAGGCAGTTAAGCATTCCAGAGACTATAAGTAGAAGAAAAGTTAAAAAAAAAATTAAATTAAAAAAGAAAATGTTAAAAGAAAATCCCAAACAATAAAAATTTTCTTTAGCAAAACAAAATAATTACTAATATCACTGAAAGCTAATTTTCATTTGAAGGGTTGTTTCAGGGGAGGGGGGGGGCTGTATTTTACTTTTTACAGACCAAGTTATACTTGGGTGAAATCTGTGAAGGAAAGTAACTGTCCCCATAAGGTGTTTTTACTTTTGCTTCTGGTCTTAGCATTATAGACTATCCATAAAACAATGACCCAAATATTGATTTTTTTTCTGTGAGTGCTACAAAATAAGAATGATGAGGACAAGATGCAAGGTAGTAACTGGTGACAATAAAATGGAAGTGCAAAACTCTACCTCTGGGCACTCAGTGGGGGGAAAAAATGGTTAATGGTGATCAATGCATTATTACATAAGGAACACGAGAGTAAGTGTTGCAAGAGCTACTGAGGCTTTTTTCTTTAGGTATTAAAATTCTTTGTGCCATGCCCTCATCTGGAAATTTTTAAGCAATTTTGAGCACTAAATTTTTCATTTATATTATGCACAAAAATAAAGCAGAGGAAAGAGGTTCTTTTACATTCAATATGTTGCTTTTAAATCCTGAACTGCTTTATTTTTCCTGCATTTCAAGGAGGTCTATAAAGTACACTACTGACAGAAAAAGAGTGAAGCAAGAAATGGAATCTTCTGAAGGCTAGGCACTGGTTTAGTGCACAAGCTAAGATCAGTTAACATGCTATTCACTACACCATCTGAAAGCACATTAGAATGTAGATATATGTAAATGAAGCTCTACCACAATGCTGCACGAACATTTTTGACTCAGGAGTCCTGAGTCAAAAATGTTTGTGCAGCATTGTGGTAGAGCTTCATTTACAGGACCACATTACTGACTTTTGCCTGTCTCATGACTCAGGCGAGAGTAGTGACCAGAGGAGTGGATCCTAGCATCAGCTTCCACATCTTACTCTCTGGAGAAACAAAATACAGATTTCCACTCAGAACATCCAAGTGCCTCAAAGTAAGTGCAATGATTTCCAGCCCGATACTCACCAGGCAGCAATTGCAACTTCCAGGGACCCATCACCATCCCTTCAACCCATATCCAGCTAAAAAATATTATGAATTAATAATAATGTGCACTTAAAAAGGGAAAGGGATTGGGACTTGTATACTGCCTTTATTGTAGTTTAATAACAATACTCCAAGCCGTTTACAAAGAGGTACTTCAAGCATTTTCCCTGTCTGTCCTGGTGGGCTCACTATCTAATGTACCTGGGGCAGTGGAGGATTAAGTGACTTGCCCAAGGTCACATGGAGCAGTATGGGGTTTGAACCCACCACCTCAGGGTGCTGAGGCCATAGCTCTAACCACTGTGCCACACTCTCATCCTTGAAATGGCTTGGGGAAATCCACTGCTTTATTATTGGGATCTAACAAAGTACTTGGCACCTGGGTTGGCTACTGTTGGAAACAGGACACCGGGCTTGATAGACCTTCAGTCTGTCCCAGTATGGCAATTCTTATGTTCTTATGTTTCAGAACAATTTTAGAAGCAGATTAAAACACAAAATATACTTTTAGGCCCAAATTCTGTATAGGACGCCCGGGAGAGGTGTCCTATACAGAATCGGGCCTACACTAAACCCCGATTCTGTAACCAGCATCCATGTTACAGACGCTCGTTAGAGAATCGGGTTAGATTAGACACGGCCACTACACTTATCGCGGCAAGGGATATGTATAGCGGCCGCCTGTCCAATCATCGGCAGGAGAATGTCCAGCTCCTCCTGTTGGAACCCCGGAACCCCCTCCCCCTCAAACTGGTAATCGCCGGCAGGAGGATGCCCAACTCCTCCTGCCGGAACCCCCCGGACCCCCCAAACTGGTAATCGCCGGCAGGAGGATGCCCAACTCCTCCTGCCGGAACCCCCCTAGGCACCTGGGCCAATCAGGTCTTAGGATTAGTGGGGATGGGCAGACCCGCTATGCCTAAGGCCTGATTGGTCCAGGCTTCTAAAGCCTGGGCCAATCAGGCCTTAGATTTAGCGGGGATGGGCCGGGAAGGGGCGGGCCCTTCCAGCCAACCAACATTTAAAGGTTAGTTGGGGGAGGGAGGTTAGTTTGGGGGGGTTCGTCGTTAGCATGGGGGGTCAGAAGGGAGTCCGGGGGGTTCCAGCAGGAGGAGTTGGGCTTCCTCCTGCTGGCGATTATCAGTTTGGGGGGAGGAGGGGTTCGGGGGGTTGCGGCAGGAGGAGTTGGGCATCCTCCTGCCGACGATTACCAGTTTGGGGTGGAGGGGGGTCCGGGTCCGGGATTCCGGAAAGAGGAGTTGGGCATCCTCTTGCCGGTGATGGGACAGGCGGCCGCGGGCGCTATACTTACTGCAACAGGGAGATCTCTTGCCGCGATAAGTATAGCGGCCGCGTCTACTTACAATGTAGACCAGCATTTTGCTGGCCTACATTTTAAGCGTCTCTTCCTCTACTAGGGAGACGCGTAGGGCCGCCTAGGTTCGCCTAAGGCCCTTAGGCAAGCTTAGGCGTCTTGTGGGCCTCCCTAGGCTCCCAGAGGCGCCTTCAATATAGGCGGCCTGCCTGGGGAGCATTTTTTTTAAAAAACGTGCATCCCGATTGGCTGATTAGACAGCTGTAGGATGCCTACAGCTGCCTAAAATCGGGACGCACTTTGTAGAATCAGGTCCTTACAGTTTATACTGCTTATGGAAATATTAAGAGGCCTTTTTACCAAGCTGCACTAGAAAGTGGTCTGCAGTAGTTTTAGCATGTGGGTTTCCCGCTTGCTGAGGCTGTAATTTCTTTTTCAAAGACAGAAGCAAAGTGTACCTGGTCTTCAAACAAACCACACTAATAGCAACCAATAGTAAAACACATACAGAAAATCATCTGATGTAGCATTTGACTCACAGTGTCTGACTCGACATGGGCCTTGTTCTGGCTAAAAAGCCTGCAACAGGAGACCTTGTCAGTGACAAACCAGATAACGGACAGTATTCATAAAAGGATAATTTAAAATCCGAAGTCTTAATACTGTGGTCACATTAAAAAATTCCAAAATCTTATCACTATGATGCCACTAAAAAAATGTATTTTTTCCATTAATGCCGATGCACTAATTGCCCAATTAGCACACGTCCATTAGTACATGAACCTTTTCCACTACCTATTGTGTAAGGTATGTGGTTGTGTTTGGTGTTGAAGAATAGGCGTGCCCTGTGCTAATTGGCTAGTGCGTAGGCACGCCTACTCTTCATTCCCACCACGCTAAAAAAAAAAAATCTCTTTTTTTTTTTTAACATATAGGAAGCATGCTACAATTCCCAAACTACTGCGGGACACCTGTTTTAATGTACAGCACTGCATACATTTAGCAGTGCTACAGAAATGATAATTGGCAGTAGTAGTAGTGAGCACTAGAGAGTTGCGCGGGGACAGAAATCCCACCCAATCCCACCCATCTCCGCCCGTCCCCGCCAGAATCCTCTCCGTCCCCACCCATCCCCGCAAAGAATTACCTCCATCCCCGCCCGTCCCCATAAAAAGCAGCAATTACTTCTGACAGGATCATCAATTCCACAGTTTCTTTTGTGTTTGTGCTGCTGTTTTCCTTGTGGAATCTCTTTGGTGGAACCCTTTTTTTATTTTCTGTTCAGGTAATTAACTTATAAACCCCCTCTTTTACTAAGGCTGACGTGTCCATTATATTATATGGACGAACCCTGCTTCAAAGCCTTCCATCCCCGTGGGAGTCCCGTTGGCTAGAGGGGGGTCCCTGTGGGAGTCCCGTGTGTTAGGGTGGGATTACCGCGGGAATCCCGTTCCCGTGCAGACCTCTAGTGAGCACATAGTGCCTTTTTAAACTGCAGAAAGAACACATTAGTGCTTACAGCAGCTTAATAAAAAGGACCCCTAAGTCTAAGATTCTAAAAGATAACAGGATTTTTCAAAAAACTATTTTCTGGAAACACCCAAATACTCCATTATGAGAAGTTACTACCCTCAATCCTTGTGGAAAAATATACCAATGGGACCGTTTTTGCATCTTTAAGGATTTGAAATGTCAAGCTTTTGTAAACTAAACTAAACTAAACTAAGCCTTAGGTTTATATACCGCACCATCTCCGCAAGCGCAGAGCTCGGCACGGTTTACAGAAGTTGAGAGGAAAGGAACTACAAAGAAGGGATATAGGAGAGGGACTGAGAAGATAGAGAGGGACAGGGTACTAGAGAACGGGAGGTGATTAGATTTTTGAAAAGAGCCAAGTTTTCAAGTGTTTGCGGAAGAATTGGAAGGAGCTAGAATTTCTGAGCGGGGATGAGAGGTTGTTCCAGAGTTCTGTGGTTCTAAAGGGGAGGGATGTTCCAAGTTTTCCTGCGCGGGATATACCTTTTATAGATGGGAAAGATAGTTTCAGTTTTTGGGAGGATCTAGTGGAGAGCGGGTTTGAGGAGTTCCAAAAGAGTGGGATAACGGGAGGAAGGACGCCATGTAGAATCTTGAAGGCTATGCAGGCACATTTATAGAGGACCCTAGAGTATACTGGGAGCGGAGAGGAGTGGGGAGACATGATCGAACTTGCCTTTTGCGAAAATAAGCTTGGCCGCGGCGTTCTGAATTAGCTGAAGTCTATGGAGGTTTTTCTTAGTTAGGCTTATATAGATGGAGTTGCAGTAGTCCAATCTAGAGAGGATGGTGGATTGAACGAGGATGGCGAAATGAGAATGATGAAAGCAGGATCTTACTTTCCTCAACATATGGAGGCTAAAGAAGCATTTTTTTACCAGGGAGTTGAGGTGATCATTGAAGGAGAGAGAGGAGTCTAAGGTTATGCCTAGGACTTTGCTTGAAAACTCAAGCTGAAGAGTGGGGCCGGAAGGTAGTGGGATGGAGGTGGGTAAATGATCTGAAATTGGGCCGAGCCAAAGTAATTTTGTTTTGGACTCATTCAGTTTCATTTGTACAGATTGGGCCCAGGATTGGAGGTTCGTAATACATGTGGATATGTTCTCAGCGAGGTTAGAGAGGTTCGAGTCGGTCTCGAGGAGGATGAGGATGTCGTCAGCGTAGGAGTAGAGAGTTTCTAGGGGCATAGAAACATAGAAACATAGAAATAGACGGCAGATAAGGGCCACGGCCCATCCAGTCTGCCCACCGCAATGACCCTTCCCCACCTAACTCAGTGAATAGATCCCACGTATATATCCCATTTGGCCTTAAAATCAGGCATGCTGCTGGCCTCAGTGACCTGAAGTGGAAGATTATTCCAGCGGTCAACCACTCTCTCAGTGAAAAAGAATTTCCTGGTGTCACTGTGCAGTTTCCCTCCCCTGATTTTCCACGGGTGCCCCCTGGTTGCCGTGGGACCCTTGAAAAGGAAGATATCTTCTTCCACTTCGATGCGACCCGTGAGATACTTGAACGTCTCGATCATGTCTCCCCTCTCTCTGTGTTCCTCGAGTGAGTAGAGCTGTAACTTATCCAGCCTTTCCTCGTAAGGGAGATCCTTGAGACCCGCGATCATCCGGGTTGCCATTCTCTGCACCGACTCTAGTCTCAGCACATCTTTTCGGTAATGCGGCCTCCAAAATTGCACACAGTACTCCAGGTGTGGTCTCACCATGGATCTATACAATGGCATAACGACTTCAGGCTTACGGCTGACAAAACTCCTGCGTATGCAACCTATGATTTGCCTTGCTTTGGAGGAAGCTTGCTCCACTTGATTGGCAGCCTTCATGTCCTCACTGACGATCACCCCTAGGTCACGCTCTGCTTCAGTTCTTGTTAGGATCTCGCCATTTAGGGTGTAAGTCTTGCATGGATTATGGCTGCCCAGGTGCATGACTTTGCATTTTTTGGCATTGAAGCTGAGTTGCCAGGACCTAGACCAGCGCTCCAGTAGTAGTAGGTCGTGCATCATGTTGTCGGGCATTGAGTTTTTGTCTGTTGTACTCTTGGCCACTACATTGCTTAGTTTGGCGTCATCAGCGAATAATGTTATTTTACCTCGGAGACCTTCTGCCAAGTCTCTTATGTAGATGTTGAACAGGATCGGGCCCAGGACGGAGCCCTGTGGCACTCCACTGATCACCTCCGTCGTTTCGGAGGGGGTGCCATTCACCATTACCCTCTGAAGCCTACCCTCAAGCCAGTTCCCAATCCATTTCGTCAGCGTGTCGCCCAATCCTATAGAACTCATTTTGCTCAGCAACCTGCGGTGTGGTACGCTATCGAATGCTTTGCTGAAGTCCAGGTATACGATGTCCAGGGACTCCCCAACATCCAGCTTTCTCGTCACCCAGTCAAAGAAGCCGATCAGGTTGGATTGGCAGGATCTAACCTTAGTAAATCCATGTTGACGGGGATCACGTAGATTCTCCTCGTTCATGATCGTATCCAATTGGCGTTTGATTAGAGTTTCCATTAGTTTGCTCACTATTGATGTGAGACTCACCGGTCTGTAGTTTGCTGTTTCCATCTTGGAGCCTTTCTTATGAAGTGGAATGACGTTAGCCATTTTCCAGTCCAACGGGATGTCACCTGTACTAAGGGAGAGATTGAAGAGTGCGGATAGCGGTTCCGCCAAGACATCACACAACTCCCTGAGCACCCTGGGGTGTAGGTTGTCAGGCCCCATTGCCTTGTTAACCTTGAGTTTTGACAGCTCGCAGTAGACACTGCTGGGCGTAAACTCGAAATTACTAAATGGATCAGCTAAGTCAACCCTTGTCTGCAGCTGAGGACCAAGTCCCGGCACCTCGCGGGTGAAGACTGAGCAGAAGTATTCATTTAACAGTTGGGCTTTCTCCGAGATGATGAAGGAGTTTCAGAGAGGACATGTAGATGTTGAAAAGGATAGGGGAGAGGGGTGAGCCTTGCGGGACTCCACATTTCGGCTTCCAGGCGGGGGATGAGGTACCGTTTGTGTTAACGGTGTAGGAGCGGAAGCGTAGGAATTTCAAGAACCAATCTAGGACTATGGAGCTGCCTATTTCGGAGAGTTGGAAGATTAGGATGTCGTGGTGAATGACATCAAAGGCTGCGGAGAGGTCGAATTGAAGAAGAACAGCAAATTTGTTGCGAGAATGGAGTTGTTGCACCTTAGAGATTAGTGAGGCCAAGAGGGATTCGGTGCTGAAGTTGGGTCTGAAGCCGAATTGGTGGGGTAGGAGGATAGAGAATCTTTCTAGGTAGGATGAGAGTTGGGTGGATATGATGGATTCTAATAACTTGGTTAGGAGAGGGATATTTGCTATAGGACGGTAATTTGATGGAATGGAGGGATCAAGGTCGGCCTTTTTCAGTATAGGGGACAATGAATGTGTCCCATGTCGGGGGAGAAAAGGCCCGATGTTAGGGCAGAGTTTATAAGTTCGGTGAGGGAAGTGATGGCCTGTGTAGGGATATTCTCGAATAGATAGGAGGGGAAAGGATCCAAAATGCACTTGCAAGTTTTTAGTTTGAGGCAGAGTTTGGAGACTTGCGGTTCGGAGACAAGCTCGAAGGCGGTCCAGGATCTGTCAGCAGGAATGGGGGTGGATACAGGTAAGGTAGGGTTGAGATCAATAGAGGTCAGGGAATTGTAGGAGACTGTGGGAGGGAAGGAGCATCTTAGGGTGGTAACCTTTTCATTAAAGAAATTTGCAAGGGTATCGGCTGATAGAGAGGTGGGAGCAAAGATGGGTCTTTTTTTGTAGTTAGCAAGCGCCAGATGTTGAACAGCGCACTGATCTGGTTGTTGGATCTAGAGATCTTGTCTCCAAAGAAGTTTTTCCTGGCTTTTTTTAATGTTGAATTATAAAATTTAATATTAGCCCTCCAGGTCTGTCTATCAGAGGGGGATTTAGATTTTTTCCAAATGCGCTCCAAAGCGCGATATTTCTGTTTCAGTTCTCTGTGAAGAGGTAGGTACCAGAGGGCCTTTCGGGGGTAGGAGATGGTTTTGGTGGTTAATGGAGCAAGGGAGTGGTAGGTGGACTCGGAGAGGGCGGTCCAGTTGTGCCAATGTGATTCGGGATCTGTAGGTCTAGGGTTGGAGGAGAGTTTGTTGAGGAATTTGGACCAGAATAGGTTGCTCGAGATTTTTTTGCGGAAGGTTATGGAATGATAGGAGTGGGGTGGGGAGTCAAGATGTGACATGAAGATGGGGAGGCAGGTAGTTCCTAAGAAATGGTCAGACCAAGGAACTTGTTCCCAATGAGTGTCATCGGTTGAGGTTTTGAAGGCGGTGAGATCAATGAAAGTGGTGAAGTCTAGAGTATGCCCTTTTTCGTGGGTTGGGGATGGGGTAATGTAATGTAATGTAATGTAATTTATTTCTTATATACCGCTACATCCGTTAGGTTCTAAGCGGTTTACAGAAAATATACATTAAGATTAGAAATAAGAAAGGTACTTGAAAAATTCCCTTACTGTCCCGAAGGCTCACAATCTAACTAAAGTACCTGGAGGGTAATAGAGAAGTGAAAAGTAGAGTTAGAGGAAAAATAAAAATAAAATAAACATTTTAACAAGACAGCATTGATCTAAATACTTTGGAAGGTAGAAGAGAGGAGAGAAAGGAATAGAAGCATGATGAAGTGATGAAGTGGAGCAAGTAAGTTTCCAGAAAGGGCTTCTTCAGGGAAGAGACTTGGCCGACAGTCCCAGGATGCCTATGTCTCCTCCCCTGAGATGTTCTCCCATCCATGCATTCCCTCCCAGACACACTGCCTGTGCCCCAGCCGCTCCAAGGATGCTGCCCCAGATGAGGCCCACGGTGAATGCAGGATTCTCTCCTCTGCGGGAAAGCCGCCCGGAGCCGACAGTCGATCTTCTTAGCGGATTGCAGGGGGGGAGAGTTCACACTCTTGGTAGTATCGGGTCTGTGTGCTCTCGGTGGTTGTGGCTGGTCTCGTTGCTGCTTAGGTGTAAAAGCAGTTGATCTCCACTGCTGCTGATATTTAAAAGCAGGCAGATTGATCTCTTCAATGGACTGCAGGGGGAGGAGTTCACACTCCTGGCAGGATCGGGTCTGTGGGCTCTTGGTGGTTGCGGTAGGTCTCGCTGCTGCTTGTATGTAAAAGCAGTTGTTTTTCTACTGCTGCTGATATTTAAAGCAGGTAGATTGATCTCTTAAACGGGATATAGGGTGGGTGAGGGAAAGCCTAGAGAGGTAAGGAAGTTATTGAATTCGGATGTATCGTTGTTATTTGTGTCGTCGAGGTGGAGATTGATATCACCAACGATCAGAAGTCTTTGAAATTTAAGGAAGGCGTTTGTTATGGTCTCATAGACGAGATTGGAAGATTTGGTCCAAGGGGTGGGTGGTCGGTATAGTAACAGGATGCCCAATGGGTGGGTGCGGAGTTCGTCATTGACTGAGGCAAGCAAATATTCTAGGGAAGCATGGGTGCCCGTCTCAAGGAGCTGGACGTCAAAGAAAGATTTGTAGAGGAGTGCCAGACCACCTCCTTTTCGATTGGGTCTGGGTGAGAAGAGGCCTTGGTAACCGTGGGGGAGGAGTTCATTTTGTGTGAATAGATCGTCTTTGGTGATCCATGATTCTGTGAAGCACAGGAATCCAGGGTCGAGCTCGTCTAGAAGGTCTTTCAAGATTTGGGTCTTATTGCACGCGGATCTGGCATTGCAATAAAGTGTCGGGATTGGGGTGAGAGAGTCCGGGACAGTGTTGGGAAGATTGGCAGAGGGCAGGGGCTTTAGAGAATCTTGGTTGACTTTTCGGGGGTTTTTCTTGGGAGGGAAATATCTGGTGCGTATCAGTGTGGGGATTCTGAGTCCGGGGCAGATGGTATTGGTGTTAGCAGGTTGGGGGAGGGAGGTTTCAGACACAGGGAAGGATAGAGAGGTGAGCAGAATAGGAGGAGAAGGATCCAGAAGGATGGGTTCATGGTGGGGTGGTTGGTGTGAGAGAGTCTGCAGCAAGGGGAGTAGAGTTGGTTGAGGAAGGAGCAGGGGAACTTAAATTAAGCTGGCTAAGTGCGGGGCCGATAGTAGGGAGGAGAGCCTTTTTTTTTTTTAGGACTAAAGGGGGGCTATATCAGTGAGGACAATTAGCGGCTAAGCGCTTTCCATGTGGTGCCTAGAGCGGAGAGACTTGGGGCAGTAAATGGGTAACAGGGAGATTGCACAGTTAAGGTATGTATGTAGCCCAGGATGTGCTAGGGGAAGCGGGGCAACCGAAAAGTGAGAGACTGGTAAAAAAAACCTTTGGCAGAGAATACAGTTTGGTGCAGAACTAAGCAAAAAAACAGAGAAAAAGTTTAGTATCTAAACAGGAGCAAAGACAATAGTAAAATATGGTACAGAAACAGGAGTATAAACAGTGGTAAACTTTGACAACGGGCAGAATCCGGGTTGGAATAAGGGGAGCTGAGAGTCTGGAGGCCCTCAGTGGACCTCGATAAGCCAAGGAGGGGGAAGGGCGGAGAGGTGAGGCAGAGAGGAGCCCAAGCTTGCTAATACAGTCTTGCAGGGACTTCGGCAGCTCTTGGGTGGGCTGTGGGGGCAAAGTTTCTAGTGAAGAGCAGGTCCGCACACTCCTGCAGCAGTGGCGTTGGGTGGGGGAAGGAGGAACAAGATGGAGGGAGCTTCCTCCTTCCTCTGCCTTGGAGGCGCTGGAGCGGAAACAAAAAAAAAGCTTTCGGCGGCCCGCAGTGGGCTGAAGAGAGGCCGGGTCACACTGGCCTTTAGCAGCCCTCGGATGGGCTGGAGAAGAGCAGGCTCGCAAAGTCTGCAGGGCAGGGCAGATCCCTCCTGTTCGAGTGGCGTCGGGTGGAGGAAGGAGGAGCAAGATGGAGGAAGCTTTCTCCTTCCTCTGCCTTGGAGGCGCTGGAGATATTTCAAACTGAGAGTTATGCAATGGCAAGTCATCAATTCAGTTTGTAAAGGAGCAGCAAATGTTAACAGAGGTCTTAATGGATTGTAATAAAAATGTGAAGAGTCACAGTACACATATGCTTTCTTATTCTCCATAGGCACAAATTATTAAAAAATATTGCATTGAATCATTGGAATATACTGAAAAGTTAATGCAATGTTTAAGGAATCATTACAGTTTGCTTTTCACTAACAAAGAATTATTATTTTTTTTAGTAAGATCTTTATTTTCATTATCACATTACTAGGAAGGTCAAAGTTTGGGACATTTTCAATGTAAGCACTAGTGTTTACTTTGAAAATGTCCCAAAATTTGATCTTCCCTGTACTGCGATGTTGAAAATAAAAATCTTACTAAAAAAAATAAAAAATGAAGGGCTACTTTCAAAAACCCAAGTCCATATCAGTTTCACTGGACTTAGAGGGTTTTGGAACAAGTCCTTCAATTACCACAATGAAAACATCATTAGCATACCTAAACTAGGTTGAAATTAGTAAGGAGGAGCTATGTAAACCCATTATAATAGCACAAGTATATTTAGCGCAGTACAAGTACATTTTACTCCATTCTACCAAAAATTACACTGGATTCCTGTCGAAGGAAGAGTTCACTTCAAATTTGGATGCCTTGTCTACAAAGCCCTACGTGACCTACTGCCTAACTACCTAACTGCTCAATTCTTGTTCTCATCGCCAAGCCGCTCCACACATTCCCGATCATTTTTTACCTACCCTTCAGTCAAAGATTCATTAACCAACTCTTATTATACCAAGCCGCTTCCAGGGATCCTGAACTGGGCCAAATGGTTAGAATATCAACAACATATATGCATTTTTAGAAAGCTATTAAAAACCCATCTGTTCTCAAAATTCTTGGTAATCCCTTCAAAGCATACTGATGTGAAACTATTGTTAACTCGATGCCAATATTCTATCTATTGTAGCTCACTGACAATGGTCAGCCCATCTCTTTTGTAAACTGCATAGAAGTGAAAGGCTTTTGCGGTATATAAATAAAAATGTATGTTTATTTAGCATAATGCTCAGTGGGCAAGTTGTGCACCATTTACAGAATAACATGACAACACTTACATTTGTCATTTGTGGCTTAGAGTGTGTTCTCATGTTATTCTGTAAATGGTGCACAACTTGCCCACTGAGCATTATTCTATAAACAGAATGAAACTCAACCAGTCATTTACAGAATACCGTTCAAGGCTGAATTTTTTAGCACTTAATTTTGAGCACCATATAAATGTAATGTAATGTAATTTATTTCTTATATACCGCTACATCCGTTAGGTTCTAAGCGGTTTGAAGAAAATATACATTAAGATTATAAATGAGAAGTAAGAAGGTACTTAAAAAATTCCCTTACTGTCCCGAAGGCTCACAATCTAACTAAAGTACCTGGAAATTAATAAAGAAGAGAAAATAAAGATGGTTGAAAAAAGAAAAATTCTATGTGAATTTATAGGATGGAAATTAAACTGACAGTGAAGAACTGTATGAAAAATACATATGGAATTCAGTTAGAGAGGGTAGGTTACAATCTATTTATGGTATTTGTTTAATTGGAAGGTGTTAAGGTGGGTAATTTGGGGGAAGGTTATCTGAAGGTAGGTGAATCTTCTGGAGGTAAAAGAGGAGGGGTTAAGATATTTGGATGAATTTTTTGAAAAGCAGGGTTTTGATTTCTTTTCTGAATGTTTTGAAGTTGTCTGATATTGTCATAAGATTGGAGATGGAATGGTTGATTTTTGCTGCTTTAGCCCTTACTGTAATATGCAGTCCCCGCCCTTTCTATCTTAATTCCTACTCCCTAGAACATATAGCTAACATGTGAATTTGCATACACTAACCAATATGACACTTTGCTAACAGGAGCATTGTTAATGAAGTTTTTATATAAGTTTATATATTTATGATTATGAACATTTTTGTTGCAATCCACCTTGAATAAAGGCTGAATAAAAGTAATAAACTGAACTTGTGCATTAGCAGTTAACATGCTAATATCTTTGCACACCTTAGTAAAAAGGCCCCAATGTGTAATGTGTATTCACACACTGGGGGTTTTTAATTATCCATCTGCAATTAGGATTTCAGTTTTCCCTGAAATCTCAAACTGCTCTGCAAAAAGGATGGTATATGCCATCATTTGGTCATGTAAGAAGATTTATATTGGCAAAACTGATCAGTGAAACATTGGATTATTGAGCAATGCTCTGCGATCTATGTTCTTGAGAAGGCTCCATTAGTGGATCATTGGTGACAGATGTCACATAATACAGAAGATTTGAAATATGTTGTTGTTGAACAAAGATGGATGTTCCATGGTGGTGATTTATCACACAGTGTACTTCTGCTGGGAACAAGAGTTCATTTTTTTAATGAAAGACTGAGCTTGAATTCCACTGTTGAGTGGCATGCTTTTGTTCTTTTTTTTTTTTACTGGTAGACCTGTTAATGTTGTTGTGCTTATTGCTGCAACAACAATTCGTGCAAGAACACATGCATGGGCATTTCAGGAGCCCAAATGCCAACTTAGGAACCTTGTACATTAACTGCTGAGCTGAATACTGTATATGCAAGTAAAAATATGCATCAAATACTGACAGGATGTAAATTCAGGACTTCAATCTGCATTTATATATTTATAAATTTTTTCTTTAATTAATTTTTAATTGTATTTTGTTCATTTAGATTATTATGTAATATTTTGTATTAAAAATGTTACTTTTTCCTTTTCTTTTCACATGGAGTTCTTTTCATAACTTAGAATTTTATTGTAAACCGCTTTGATCCTGTATATGCGGTATATAAAGATTTTAATAAACATAAACATAATGTTATTTCTCTTTTTGTTTTAGTAAATAATGATTTATGGCTACTACAGTCTTTCCTCAAGAAAGCTCAGTTTGAGTGAAACCAAAGACTGAGGTCAGAAGATCCAAGTTAGGCAACCACTATAGCACTGATGAGGATATTACACTGATCATGACCTTTGGAAGATTTTTTTTATCACCATTTTTCCTTCGAAGAACAAAATATTGACAGACTTGTTTTTCAATTGAATGAGGTCGAATACATTTTTGGCTCAGATACCCCTCCTCCCCCCCCCCCCGTGATGGATTTGTCACTGTGGTTGCAGATGTAACCTAGTGACCTCATCTTTTTATTCATTCACTTTGTGGTATCATGATAACTCATCTTAGTAAATGTGAGATCGATATGATGTGAACTGTTGGTAAAGATTGGTATATGAGGTGGTTTTGAATAAAACAGATAAAGCTTTTACAATAAATATTGATAAAACAAATGAGATATTTTTATTTTTTTTTTTTGATGAGGGTCTTTTTGAATAAAAAAATATACCATATTTAAATTTAAAAAGATAAATTTTTGTAAGGGGCTAGATTTGTGTTCAGATATTTTTTACATTTTATTTTTTTTAGCAGCTCAAGGGTAGAGAATGCTTAATAATTTTTTCAGACACACTGGTCCAATGATAGTGAAGGCCAGGCAAGCATCTGTAGACAGTGGTATAGCAAAGGGGGGCAAGCAAGGGGGCAGTCTGCCCTGGGCGCCATGTTGGTGGGGGTGCCAGCACCCCTCCTCCTCTCTGCCCCCACGCCTCTTTCCATTCCTCCCCTCCAGGCGTGCACTCCCATTCCCTTCCCCCATAACTCTAGTTGAAGTTGTTGGGGTGGTCAACAATGTGCTCTTTGCGATTCTGTCGTCTCTCTCGTTGATGTCACTTCCAGGTGCCGTGCATAGAAAGTGATTTCAGAGGGAGAGCCGACGGAGTCACGAGGAGCACATTGTTGACCGTTACAAAAACATCAACTAGAGGTACAGGAAAAAGAAAGGGGAAGATGAGGGGGGGAGATGGGGGGAGGGGTGTCACCACCCCAGGCACGCTACACTACTTTCTGTTGGCTGCAGTGGGAACTAAGCTATAGCTTAAGAATGAGGTCTGACTAGTAGGTGGGGAATGTTGCAGGTTCACAGTAAAATCAAGCTTGAGCCATGGTGACATTGTCAGCACATGTTGCATGTCACCTAGAGCCTGAATAGGTATGTGCGACATACAAATAGAAGATTAGATTAGGTATGCAGAAACTGAGCAGCAACTGGGATGTTGCTGCTGGCAGCGTCATAGCAGTAGGCTGTGGAATTACTCTGAGGCCAGTTCAAGTGTGGACAGCTAAGAGAGGACATCTTCCTTTTATGGTTATTTGATTTACTGAAAGAGAATTTAAGCTTTGGCTGAAAGCTCAGAGGGAAAATCCTGCCAGTATAAGGCCGGATCTCTGTAAATCTGACCCTAAGCAGACCCTTTAAAAAATTGTGATCCTATTTTCTTAAATGCAAGGCTCCATGATACTATTCTGGCTTGGATTTGGATTTGAGGGGGATTCAGAGGGGATCTGGATTGGAGGGGATCTTCAAGGGGGTCCTGGCCCTGGTGTGGCCATGGGGGAAGGGGAGAGAGAGTGAGCTGCTGTTTAGATAGCATGTCAGCCTCAATGAAGGTGTCTGGGCTTGAATAACACCCCCTGCTTTTTTTTTTTGCTGGAGTTGTTTATCCAACTCTAATACAAGGGTGTAATTTGCATGCTTTGCATCTCATTACTATTTAACCAATGGTGATTTTAAATTACCATGCATTACAGTACTTGTATTAATGACCTATTAACATGCAATTAAGGGCAAACAACATGTTATAGTCTCAACACAGCTTGATAACTAACTCCCTAGAGCAAGACAGAGGAACGATTGCTCACTTATTGCCATTTTTTGAACACATGTACAAAATATAGCACAAGATATATAAGTTTTGGTACCAACGAAGGGGTGCTGAAAAGTTCTCAGCCCAACCAAGACGAGAATGACATGGATATGGTTCAATCAATGATCTGAAGCAGTGTCAAACATAGAATTTCGTGCACATAATAACAGAATTATCAGGATCCATGCTTAATTTACACACGAGGATATATATCAGGTTTCAGTTGTTATAAATCCTCGCTCCCAAAGTTGGCTATGGATCCTGGCACTGTGTGGTATTCCATAGGCTGCACCCAACTCAGAGCACCATTTATAGAATAGCAAACACTCGATGCCATTTACCAAATCTGCAAGTCCCTGGCACAAAACCCCTTGCTCTGATTGCCATATGATGATATTTAATGGGAATAAGAGTGATATCCACTTTGTTCCAAAATGGCCATCATAGCTCTTTGCAGTAATCTCACATTATTATTGATAAGGATCAGGTTGCTAAATAAGGACAAAATGACCTTCTTAGGCAGCCTTACCCCTAGCTGTAATTCCAAGAGATTACCACTAGGGGTTACAGCAGCCATTCTAGGTTTGGGGAGAAAAGCTAAATTGTAGGTTCCCTTCTATAGACAGTTTAGATCTTAAAAGAGCAAACTTTACTTAGATAGTCTCCATAGAATAACAGCCTTTTATAATTCAGTTTTGTAAGCTTGAACCTTCTACTAGAGATAGTTTCTGACAGGCAGAGCAGGGACTGGCTTAGTCTTCATTCACTCCCGCCCTCCCCTCTCCTGCCCACCCCTAGCTCATTTCTTTACTTATAGTCTTAATTTATTGTCAGTTATTCTAATTAGAACAATAGTAGAACTCTTTATATTTCATTACCTGCTAAGAATAAAACACTAAATAAACATACACTACAACCCTAAGACTATCTAAGAAACAAACACTAAAGCATATAATATAATCCTAAGGCTCTCTATACCAGTCTAATATATTCCTAGTATCTTAATAAGGTTTAACTAATTAATCAGCTTGATAATAAGATGCAGACAGTAGTCCAGCAGCAAGGGGGTGTTATCCAGTCTTTTGCACTGAGTGTTACATGATTTTCTCCCAGTTGGCGAGAAGTTATATGTGTGTGCTCGCTACAAAGAGCTTCTACCTCTCAGAGAACGAGTAAGTTCCCTAGAGGCTAGAGCAGCAGACTTGGAGGAGCTGAGGGAGACAGAGAAGTACATAGAGGATACCTACAGGGATGTTGTAGAGAAGTCCCACCTCCAGTCTTGTAGCCCCTGTGCTGCCTTGGAGGAGAGAGGTCTCCTAGAAGAAGCGTATCACCCTGGTGAAGTGGGAAATAATCCTGTAGCTAGAATCTACCACCAGGGGATACAATATCCTTTTGCACCGAGGATGAGTCTCCAGAGGCTTCTGCCCAGGAGGGAAGGGTTAAGACAGCTGTTGTAGTTAGTGATTTGATCATTAGGCATGTGGAGGCTGCTGGTCATGAGGATCACCTCACTCATCACTTAGGATTTTAGAAAGTGCTGGGGAAAAGACAGTTGTCTTGGTATATGTAGGTACCAATGACATAGGAAAATGTGGGAGGGAGGGAAATTCTGGAAGCCAAATTTAGACTCTTAGGTAGAAAAGATATCATTTTCAGAAATGCTCCCAGTTCCATGCGCAAGACCAAAGAGGCAAGCAGAGCTCCGAAGTCTCAATGCGTGGTTGAGACGATAGTGCAGGGATAAGGGATTTAGATTTGTTAGGAAGTGGGCAACCTTCTGGGAAAGGGAGAGATTGTTCCAAAAGGATGGACTCCACCTTAACCAGGATGGAACCAGGCTGCTGGCACTAATGTTTTAAAAAGGAGATAGAGCAGCTTTTAAACTGAGATGCGGATAAAGCCGACAGTCTCCCAGGAGCAAATGGTTCAGTGTGAGGTATCCTTGAAGGATACTATTGAAACAGGATATTTAGGGAGTCCCAGTAGAGAGGTTTCAATAATAGTGAAAGAAAGCCAGGAGAGTTTAAGAGGAAGGCAGAGTAAAAGACTCAAATTTTCCCTGTCTTTAGCAGCCTGTAGGTATGAGGAAAAAACACAAATTTGAAGTGTCTGTATACAAATGCTAGCAGCCTAAAAAAATAAAATAGGAGAATTAGAGTATATAGCACTGAATGATGAGGTAGATATTAGCATCTCAGAGACCTAGTGGAAGGCGGAAAATCAATGGGACACTGTATTACCTGGGTACAAATTACATTGCAAGGATAGAAGCTCATCTGAGGTCTTTTTTTCCCCAACATTTGGATTGTTAGTTGGGGTTTGAAGCTTTTGTGGTGCTAAAGCAGTTTGCTTTCTTAGGCAACAGTTTCCTCTTTTCTTTATATATGAGTAAGATTGTATTAACTGTTGATTTCAATTTCCCCAACATTGACTGGTTAAATATTACATCAGGGAGTGCTAGGAGGTAAAATTCCTAGACATCATAAATGACTGCTTCTTGGAGCAACTGGTCTAGGAACTGACAAGAGGGAGGGCTATTTTAGATTTGGTCCTTAGTGGAATGCAAGGCTAGTAAAGGAGTTAACTGTGTTGGGTCCGCTGGGAAACAGTGATCATAACGTAATCAAATTTGAGCTGATACCAGGAGTGACATCACAAAAGAAATATACTATAGAGGCATTTAATTTCTGAAAGGGTAACTGATAAAAAGAGGAAAATTGTTAAAAAAAAGCTAAAAGGATCAGTTGCAAAGGTTAGAACTGTAAACCAAGCATGGATATTATTTAAAAATACCTTCATGGAAGCCCAGACCAGATGTATTCCATGTATTAACAAAGGTAGAAAGAGGAGGAAATGAGAGCCGGCATGGTTAAAAGGTGAAATGAAAGAGACTATTAGAGCAAAAAAAAACACATCCTTTAAAGAATGGAGAAAGGATCCAAATGAAGAAGAGACGAATGCACTGGCAAGTTAGATGCAAAGCATTGATAAAGAAAGCTAAGAAAGAATATGAAGAGAAACTTGCAAAAGAAGCAAAAACTCATACCAATGTTCTTTGGTACATCAGAAGGAGAAAACCTGTGAGGGAATCTGTGGGACCATTGGATGATCAAGGAGCAAAAGGGGTGCTCAGGGAGGATAAGACCATAGCAGAGAGACTGAATGAATACTTTGCTTTGGTCTTTACAGAAGAAGATGTAAGAGATCTACCTGAACCAGAAATGGTTTTCAAGGGTGATAATGTGAAGGAACTGAAAGAAATCTCGGTGAATCTGGAAGATGTACTCTGCCAAATTGACAAGTTAAAAAGTGATAAATCACCTGGAGCAGATAGATATATCCCAGGGTACTAAAATAACATGAAATTGCTGATCTGCTGTTAGTGATATGTAACCTGTCACTAAAATCATCTGTAGTACCTGAAGATTGGAGGGTGGCCAATGTTTCATTGATTTTTTAAAATGGTTACAGGGGAGATCCAGGAAATTACAGACCAGTAAGACTGACTTCAGGGCGGGGCAAAATGATGGAAACCATTATAAAACATAAAATTGTGGAACATGTAGACAAACATGATTTAATGAGAGAGAGTCAGCATGGGTTCAGCCACGGGAGATCTTGCCTCACCAATTTGCTTGACATCTTTGAAGGTGTGAAAAAAACATGTGGATAAAGGTGAGCCAGTTGATGTAGTGTATCTAGATTTCCAGAAAGCTTTTGACAAATTTCCTCATGAGAAGCTCCTGAGAAAATTAGAGTCATGGAATAGGTGGCAAAGTTCAGTAATGGATTAGGAATTGGTTATCAGATAGAAAACAAGAGGGTAGGATTAAATGGTCATTTTTCTCAAAGGAGGAGAGTAAACAGTGGAGTGCCGCAGGGATCTGTACTGGGACTGGTGCTTTTTAACTTATTTATAAAGGGGAGAGTGTGGCACAGTGATTAAAGCTATAGCCTCAGCACCCTGAGGTTGTGGGTTCAAACCCACACTGCTCCTTGTTACCCTGGGCAAGTCACTTAATCCCTCCATTGCCCTAGGTACATTAGATAGACTGTGAGCCCACAGGGACAGATGGAAAAAATGCTTGAGTACCTGAATAAATTAATGTAAACTATTCTGAGCTCAGTATAGAAAATTTATAAATGAATAAATGATCTGGTAATTGGAACAATGAGCGGAGGTGATAAAATTTGCACAAGACACTAAACTGTTCAAAGTTATTAAAACGCATTAAGATTGTGACAAATTGTAGGCAGACCTTAGGAAATTGGAAGACTAGGTGTACAAGTGGCTGATGAAATTTAATGTGGACAAATGCAAAGTGATGCGCATTGGGAAGAATAACCTAAAACACAGTTACCAGATGCTAGGGTCCACCTTGGGGGTTAGCACCCAAGAAAAGGATCTGTATCTCTCCATATTATGACCTCATCTGGAGTACTGCATTCAATTCTGGTCTCCTTATCTCAAGAAAGATATAGCAGCACTAGAATAGGTTCAAAGAAGAGCGACCGAGATGATAAAGGGGATGAACTCCTCTTGTATGAGGAAATACTAAAAAGCTTAGGGCTTTTCAGCCTGGTAAAGAGATGGCTGAGGGGAGATGTGATTGAAGTCTATACAAACCTGAGTGGAGTAGAACGGGTACAAGTGGATCGATTTTTCACTCCGTCAAAAATTACAAAGACTAGAGGACACTCAATGAAGTTTCAGGGAAATACTTAAAACCAATAGGAGGAAATTTTTTTTTCACTCAGAGAATTGTTAAGTTCTGGTACACATAGTGAATAGCTTAGAGGTTTTAAGAAAGGTTTGGACAATTTCCTGGAGGAAAAGTTCATAGTCCTTTATTGAGAAAGACATGGGGGAAGCCATTGCTTGCTCTGGATTAGTAGCATAGAATGTTGCTACTCTTTGGGTTTTTGCCAGGTACTAGTGACCTGAATTGATCCCCCATGAGGACAGGCTACTGGGCTTGATGAACCATTGGTCTGACCCACTAAGGCTGTTCTTATGTTAGGGAGCGTGTGGTGCAGTGGTTAAAGCTACAGCCTCAGCACCCTGAGGTTGTGGGTTCAAACCCACACTACTGCTTGTGACTCTGGGCAAGTCACTTAATACCCCATTGTCCCAGTTATATTAGATAGATCATGAGCCTGCTGGGACAGACAGGGAAAAATGCTTGAGTACCTGAATAAATTCATGTAAACCGTTCTGAGCTCCCCTGGGAGAATAGTATACAATACTGAGAATCCCAGGCCATAAGTGCAGGAAGTATCACTATTTCATACACAGGACATCACTGACCCAAAGTAAGGTTGGAATTGGAGATCATAAGGTGTGCAGGGTAAAGAATTCAGACACCTTTTGGGAGGGATGAAGAGTGGATGTCATAGGGGAGAAGATCAAGTTTCTGAGGGAATCATAGTCAGGGGGTGATTATAAGAGATGATGGGGTAAACTGGCTGTGCTGGCTCAAGCTATGCAGGAGCAGCAATTTTGATAAGCTCCTTCCACACTTATGGGGAGGAGGGTATTTGTACATTTTCCCCCACCTCCTTCACATGCAGCTTTTCAAAATCACCAGCCCCATTCCATGTGGAGAGACAAACATGAGGTCCTGCATAACCACTTATAATTTACTACGGAAATTCTTGATATCCTAATCTGGACATTAATTTTTCTTTCCATGTACTATTTAAAAACTCTGCCTCTGTTTCCACTGAAAAGTTGTATCAGAAATGTGGAGAGAACCCACAAAAACTTCAATTAAATTAATGTTGCCCGCAAATAAAGAAAATGCTGAAGTTCTGATTTTCAAGTACCATTTTCAGAATCAGATTGGTCTCTACAGGAAATGAAAAGTAAAAATCCAAGAGAGTTGTATGTGCTAGGGGGCAAGAAGGTGATATGAATGGACTGGGAGAAAAACATTGGGGTGATAGTGCCTGAGGATCTTGAGGCTGCAAAACAATGTGACAAAGTGGTGGCAGTAGTCAGAAGAATGCTGGGCTACATAGAGGAATCATGAGGAGAAAAAGTGAGGTGTTAATGCCCTTATACAAGTCATTGGCGAGGCCTCAATTGAATATTATTTTCAACTCTGGAGGCTATATATTGCTAAGGATGTAAGACTTGAAGCAGTCAAGAGGAAGGCGACAAAAATGATATCAGGATTGGGCCAAGAGATATATGAGGAGAGACTTGAATACCTGAATATGTATACCTTAGAGGAAAGAAGAGCTAGAGGAGATATGATACAGATGTATAAATATTTGAATGGTATTAATCTACATACAAATATTTCCCAGCGATGGAAAACATGATATGAGGTTGAGAGGTAGTAGACTTAAGAGTAACATCAGAAAATACCACAGGGTGGACACTTGGAATGCGCTACCAGAGGACGTGATTGGGCAGAGTACGGTACAAGGATTCAAACAGAGACTGGACGGATTCCTGAGGGATAAAGGGATCGTGGGATACTGAGAAAGCTAACCAGAAAATAAGTATAGAAACCCGACCAGGTCGTGCATGTGCAAGACCGGAGGGCTAGGACTTTGATGGGAAGATAGGACGCAATAGGAAACCAAGGTGGCATGGGGGCCCCTTCTGGTGATTTGGACAGGTCGTGACCTGTTTGGGCCGCCGCGGGAGCGGACTGCTGGGCAGGATGGACCTATGGTCTGACCCGGCGGAGGCACTGCTTATGTTCTTATGTTCTTAATACCCTCCCAGTAGAGGTGGTAGAGACACAAACAGTGACAGAGTTCAAAAATGCATGGCATATACATATAGGATCCTTAAAAAGGAACACATCAACACATCAACAGCTCTAAGTTAATTTATGATGCACAAAAGGTAAAATTAGATCTTACCTGATAATTTTCTTTCCTTTAGTCACAGCAGATGAATCCAGACAGATGCTTGTTGCAGTTGTCAGTCTCACCATTGTAAGGATGGTCCCCCACAATGTTAGGTGGGGTTATGTGAGGCGCCCTTACAAACGCCAGGTCCCGAGTTCAATACCTTCACAGAAGATTCACCAGGAAGTAAACTCAAATGAGAAGCACAGCCAGAGGTGATGGCATAAAGAATAGATATATTGTGCAGAGAAAGCAAGATTCATAAAAGTTACAATTAATGAGAGAGCAAAGCAGTTTCCCTGCCTTACAGAGTCCAGAAAGAAGCGTGAACAGGGAGAGGCAGAGAGCGAAAAGGGGGATGGGGGTGATGGTCTAAGCTTCGGGTTCCCGAGATAGAGCAAGAGAGGGGGTGATGTTGCGAGAGACAATAGCTATGCTGACAACCATGTCTGGATAGGTAGAACTGATATTCACATATCCTACTGTCAAATTGTGTCGTTTGAAGAGATTTATCGAGAGAACTCTCATCCTATTATTTTTTTAGAAAATTATTAAAGACACAATTTGACAAATTTGTAACCCAAGCTTCCTAATCGCTTTTTAAATATAACATGTATTGTGTACATTCTAGAAATTGATGTATCTTTTTTAACTGTATATTTGCTGGATGTTCAGCCTTATCTGCTGTGAACTGCCTAGAACCATTCATGGTCTGGCGGTATATAAGAATAAATTATTATTATTATTTCAGCAATCATACTGTGGCTTTCTTCAGGGTGTGCTGTGAGGTCTGCAGTTTGTCTTTATATATAGTGGATCCTATATACTATATACTTCCGGCTCACTACACAATTGTTTCTCACGTACTTACCTTTATAGGACCCCCAGGGACTTCTGAAGAAGACTTTTTGTCGAAAAGCGGACCGTGTTGGGTCCTGTATCCCTAGCGGACTAGGTCCTTTGAGGCTCTTATGTGGATGATTTATTTTTATGTGGATGATTTCAGTGTACCTTTGGAACTTTGACACTTTCAAATAAAGTCCATTTAGGAACATCGTCACTCCACAGAGTTGTTTTTTTTTTTTTTTTGGTTTTCCCAAGACAGATCAGGATGGGCTGGAGTAGGTTTTAACCAAAACAAAGGTGCTGTGGAGACTGTAACTGATGCAGGCTTTATTTGAGTCAACAAAAAGTAATTCACAACTTTGAAGCAATGTAGAACATCCACAACTTCCTCAGTGGTCCTGATAAGGTCTCTTCAAAGGTGTGTGGATATAGTAACCTACGTCCGAGCATGGGTAAGTGATTTCCTTTAGCGTTGCAACAGAGAAAAGGAGCAGGTTTTCACAGCAACTCCAGTAGCTAGAAAATAGGGTCCTGAAAATGGCAAGGATGGATCAGGAGCAAGTACGAGTATTTTATACCACATTTATACCATATAAGTTCAGGTCTTTTAAATCTCAGTTGTGAAGGGGAAGACATCTTATAGTGGAATTTAGCAAGTAAAATGTAATACTGCCACTGGCTCGTTGGTTCAACATTGCTTTGACAATGAATGTGACTCTTGGGTAGACTAGATGAACCACACAGATCTTTATCTGCCCTCATTTATTATATTACTATGAAACTGTAAAATCAGTGTTACACAAAAAACATACCTATAGGACTATATTTTTAAAAATAATTTTTAAAAAAACAACCCACATGAACCATTACTGTAGAACAGTGGTCTCAAACTCAAACCCTTTGCAGAGCCACATTTTGGATTTGTAGGTACTTGGAGGGCCTCAGAAAAAATAGTTAATGTCTTATTAAAGAAATGACAACTTTGTATGAGGTAAAACTCTTTATAGTTTATAACTCTTTCCTTTTGCTTAAGTCTTAATAATAATATTGTAATTTATAGCTAAAGAGACATGATCAAGAAACTGTTTTATTTTATTTTTGTGATTATGATAAATATACCAAGGGCCTCAAAATAGTATCTGGTGGGCCACGAGTTTGAGACCATTGCTGTAGAAATATACTTAATACAACTTCTAACAAGAACTGAAACACTGTGGTTTTAGTCAGTGATAAATAATAAAAATGGAAGTAATCTATTCTTACTGAGCTAATCAATACCTGTTATTGGCAAACCTATAACTCTGAATTATGGATCAGTTTTATTTAACTTTATGGATTACCTGTAATACCTTCTATGATGTATTAGAAAGCTCATACAATGAATACTGGAGTATTCAGAAAAGATGGCAAGGTTCTCTCCATACAGATTAACTTCATTACTTTGAATAAAAGATAGAAACACAGACTGGGGGAGGGAGACAAAAAAGGATTAACAATCTGTCCAAAGGGCAAGTGGCCATAAGAATCCAGGCCTTTTGTCCATAAGGAATCTGAAATGGGTATTACGCTGACTGACCAATTTTGGATACAGTTTGTCAGAAAAGTTCAACTCTTATGAGAATTTAATATACTGTATTTGTATGGTTTCACTGAGGAAAATGTTTCAAAGTAAAAGACAGAAACACAGAATATGTCCATACAACCAAAAAATGTGAAATACAGAAGAATGATTGCAACTCTAATTTCTGTGAACCCCTCTCAATTGTTATGAATATAAATAAAAAGGGTATATATTAACAAATTTGTGCACAGTTGCAGGGCTAAAATAGCTATAGCAACTATGTCAAGCCCAATTTGTGATTTTGCAGATCTTTGAACCCACAACCTCAGCACCCTGAAGTTCCAGGTTCAAATTCTGCACTCCTTATGACCCTGTGCAAGTCATTTAATTCTCCACTGCCTCAGGTACATTACATAGATTGTGAGTCCGCTGGGACAGATAGGGAAAATGCTTGAGTATCTGATTTGTAACCCATTATGAGTTCCTTTGGGAGAATGAGCTAAAAAAATCAAATAAATAAACAAAGTATTTGTTCTCTCTTCCTCTATTCCCTCTGGAGACAAATGTCTTTTACTGGTGAGGATCAAGGGTTACGAATTCTGACACATGAGTGGAGGGAATATTTAATGAAACCACCGGTTTTATAAGATAAAGTATGATGGTTGATGCCTTTTATATGAATTGGCAATTTTGATGTTTTTTGATGTTTGTTTTGTTTCATTATTTTTTAATTGTGTATGTTTGGTTGTAATCCGCCTTGTTTAAAGGTGGAATATAAATAATAAAACTATAAACCTCTATCAAAAACAACCTTTGCCACAACCATTGAGCCTCTTTTCCATCAGGATTATGATGTTCCTTTCTACCTCTACTAATTTTATACAGTACACCAGTTTGCATATACTGTATTAAAACCAGTATATTAAGTACTTAATAAATCTTAAACCATTACCTTAAAATAGTACAAAGAGCTGAGTTTGGGCCAAAATGAGAGGCTCTGAATTGAAAGTGCTCCCCTACACGCAAAACCACTTTTCAAAAGACAAAGGCCATAAAGTGACAAGGACATGTTGCTGAGATCATCTGGAAATGGGGGATCATCAAGGAAGCATTGACCCATTTTGAGATCCAGAATTAGTCAAAAAGTCCCCTTTTTCTTGGAGCAATAAAATAAATTGAATAATGACCCCTATTCACACTAGCTCAGCTCCCGGAATGAGTGGGCAACAAAAGGTCTCGCGTACTAGGGGATACCAGAAAGGCATCTGAAATGGGCTCTTCAAAATAATGTGCTACACCAGTCCAACTGCACCATCTGCTGAAGACAGAGAAATACTAGAATGTTCCTGGTTACACTACCTCACAAAAATCCATACAAAAAAGGAGATTATCGCTGAAAAATAGCTGGAAAGCGATGACCACAAATGCTCGCAGTCTAAGCAACAAAGTTCATGATCTGCAAGCCCTGATATTAGAGGCAGATCTAGATATTGTTGCTATCACAGAGACATGGTTCAGTGAATCACATGGATGGGATGCAAACATACCGGGATATAATCTTTTTAGGAAGGACAGAGATGGTCATAAAGGTGGAGGAGTAGCTCTCTATGTAAAGATCAATATCCAAGCGACCGAAATGTAAGGGACCTGGGGAGAGGAAGAAGCGATATGGATTGCTCTGAAAAGAGAAGATGGAACTTCTATCTACGTGGGTGTAGTCTACAGACCTCCGACTCAATCGCAGCAAATTGATAAGGATCTGATTGTGGATATCCAGAAGTTTGGAAGGAAAGAGGAGGTTCTGCTGTTGGGAGATTTCAACCTGCCGGATGCAGACTGGAATGTTCCGTCTGCGGAATCGGAAAGAAGTAGGGAGATTGTGGATGCCTTTCAAGAGGCTCTGCTCAGACAAATGGTGATGGAACCCACAAGGGAAAAAGCGATATTGGATCTGGTCCTCACAAATGGAGAGAGTATCTCTAATGTTCGAGTGGGTGCTCACCTGGGTAGTAGCGATCATCAAACGGTTTGGTTTGATATAACGGCTAAAGTGGAGAGCGGCCGCACGATACTTAAAGTCCTAGATTTCAAACGTATGGACTTT